>NC_073257.2:60705833-61050000 GCF_029289425.2 Pan paniscus | reverse complement strand
TTGAACTCTTGGAATTCATCCCAGATAGATGAAGACTTAAATTCACACAGAAACCTGTACACAAATGCTCACAAAGCTTTATTTGTAATAGCCAAAACCTGAAACATCCCAGATGTCCTTCAATGGATAAATGACTAAACAAACTATGGCACATCCATACCTTGAAATACTACTCAGAAATAAAAAAGAATGAACTGTGGCTACAGGCAAAAGTTTGGATGAATTTCCAAGTATACTTCCATATATTGCTGTGTGCCACATTACAATGTTCCAAGTCAGTGTCAGAGCACATATGCAATGGTGGTCCATCAGATAATAATATCATATTTTTACTGTACTTTTTCCATGTTTAGAGTGTTTAGATACACAAATACTCACCACTGTGTTACAGTTGCCTACAGTATTCAGTATAGCAACATGCTGTCTAGGTTCGTAGCCTAGGAGCAATAAGCTATACCATATAGCCTAAGTGTTAGGTTAAATGAGAGGTTAAATGAACTAAGTAGTATACAAGATTTTCTATACTTCGAGGCCACACTATTTTTTAAAGGGATAAAACTGAAATTACAAAATATGATAAAGTAGTAGGAGGGTAGCTAATCTTTTCTCTATTTTTGAGCTATTTCAAAATGCATTTATATTATTCTTATAATTACTATAAAATCACTATATATAAGATATATACATTTGATATATACATCTTTGATTTTATACATAAGATATATACAATTGTACATATATAAATATGTACAATTGGCCCTGCATATCTGGGGGTTCCATATCCTTGGATTCAATCAACTTTGGCTCAAAAATATTCAGGAAAAAGAACAATAAAAAATAGTGCTATAACAATAAAAAATACAAATAAAAAATACAGTATGACAACTATTTATGTAGCATTCACATTGTATTAGGTATTATAAATCATCTAGAGCTTAGTTAAGCATGCAGGAGGGTATGCATCTATTATTTGCAAATACTACACCATTTTATTTAAGGGACTTGAGTATCCATGCAGTTTGGTATCCAGGAAGGGTCCGGGAGCCAATCCCCTGAGGAAACTGAGGGATGACTGTATTTTTCTAAATGAGAGTTTACAGAATTTCAGAAATATTCTTTTTCACCCTACCAATTAAGTGAGATTTTCAAATAAAAACAAACCAATTGTTCAGCCATCAAGGCTTGCCAGGAGTATGATTTTCTGTGCTCTCTTATCTCTCTGTTCTCACAGGCACAGAGTCCTCCTCTCTCTCCCACACTGAAGCACCACTCACCCCTCCAACCCACCTTGCTCCTGTCTTCCAAATTCCCAGTGTATGCACACTGCCCCATTCAGGTTGCCTAATAAATGTCTAATGTCTCATATCGTTCCCAAATCATTTTGCCCAATTCAAACTATTAAAATGCTCCATATCTTTCCAAATTTATCTAAGTTTCCTTTGGCAATAAAAACAAAGGCTCAGCATTTTAAGAAGGGCTGTTAAACTAGTCAAATTAAGCTGAAGTTCTCACATCTTACTCTTGTCCAACAGATGTTTGCATCAAAACACAGGCCTTTATGTTTATCTTGGTTGAGTTTCACTTGCTGGTCCTGACCCAACTTGTTGAGATTATTTTGGAAAGCGCACTCTGTCAGTCTTGGCTTTGGCCACTCCATATAGCAACACACCACTCCTGACCTCCCTGTTGATGGTCCTAGGCTTAGCAGGTCCCGCAGGGAGGATGTTAATGCCTGTACCACTTCACCCAACCACACTACCAGCCAGTCATGTTCCTCCTGTGGCTGCACATTCAATTCAGTTCATCAAGTGTTTATTCCATGCTCACTGTGTGTCAGCCCCTGCGCCAAGTTCAAGGAAGGTACAAACATCAATAAGACATGCCTCAAGGTATATGAAGTATTTCACAAAATATCAACATATTCTGTGAAAGAAGACAAGAACAAGTGAACTCAGTAATTGAGCCTAAACAGATAAAAACAAAGATATTGCAACTACAAAAGACACCACACCTCCCATCCCAACTAATGTGAGGGACTTCTGCTTCCTCTCTAATGATAAGTCCAGCCCTGTTCCGTGTCTCTACCTTCTGGATAAAAGTTATTAACATTCACAGTCACCAAATTGCACCTCTTTCCAGCAGCACCCAATTCAGAACAGACAGACCTCCACTTCTTTAAACCCTTTTAAAAATCACCTAAAATGAATCTAGTTTCTGTAACAAGCCACTCCTAACTCCTTACTACCCCATGGGATAGGAAATCTCTTGCTATAGTCAGTTTAAATCTAATTTTTATTTTATACTATATGTATGTTCCTGGAGGTCTTTGGCTTATAAGCATAAATAATTCTTAGAACCTAAAACAATTCTTAGCACCTTATACTATATGTATGTTCCTGGAGGTCTTTAGCTTATAGGCATAAACAATTCTTAGCACCTAAAATATTAGCTAACACATAACAGGTGCTCAATAAATATTTAATGAGGAAAAGAAGAAAGAGAGAAAGAGAAGGAGGGAGGACTGATATTGTTAATAGTTGCAGAAAAGGTTAACTATGTTTTGAAGGACCTGTTTTTTCAATGCCCCTGTCAAAATCTTTCTGGTCAGCCTGGCGCAGTGGCTCACACCTGTTATCCCAGCACTTTGGGAGGGCAAGGCAGGTGGATCGCCTGAAGTCAGGAGTTTGAGACCAGCCTGGCCAGCCTGGTGAAACCCCGTCTCTACTAAAAATACAAAAATTAGTGGGCATGGTGGTGGGTGCTTGTAATCCCACCTAGTCAGGAGGTTGAGAAAGGAGAATCGCTTGAATCCTGGAGGCAGTGGTTGCGGAGAGCTGAGATCGCACCATTGCACTCCAGCCTGGGCGACAAGAGCGAAATCCTATCTCAAAAAAACATATATATATATATATATATATATATATATATATATATAGACACACACACATATATATATACACACACACACACATATATATATACACACACACATATATACACACACACACACACACACACATATATATATATATTTGGTCATCACTGCCTTTTTTTTGATAACAGAACTTTACCAGCAGATGGTATCAAATTCACCTATATGTGTCCCACAGAATTTGGGACTAAGAATTTGTTCTCATCTGATGACTCTTAACCTGGAACAACTTTGACCCCCAGGGTATATTTGGCAATGTCTGGAGATATTACTGGTGGTCACAACTGGGCAAGGTCAGGGGAGGAACACTATGGCATTTAGGGGGAATCCAGAAACCCTGTGTATGTAAGGTTCTCCATTCTGGCTGCATATTAGAATCACCTAGAAAATTTGACAAACATTAGTAAGTTGTCAAATTACCTGACCCAGAGAGATTCTGATGTAATTATTCTGGATGCAGCCTGTGCAAGAGAACTTTAAAAAGCCTTTGCAGGTGATTTTAAAATGCAGCCAGCTTGGGATGCTCTCCCTGGAACTTGTGTGAAAATCCAGCCGTACCTGCCTTCTGTGGTCCTCTGGGCCCTCTCTTCTCTGACAATGGCTGCTGGCGCCTGCCAGCTCCACCTTTCCCCAGCTTTCTCTTATACCTGGGGTGTCTCTAAATGACAGCCATGAGATGCTTCCTCCAGCTATACATTTGCATTCTATTACCTTCCTCATGGTTCTTGCTCTAAATCTGATGACACGTGTTGGTGTCTGCCCACTCTAGTGTCCTGCTCCTCCGTGTGGTGCAAAGATGAGCTGCGTTGGCCTCACCTGGGAGCTTCTTGGAAAAGTCATACCTTAGGCCCTGCCCAGACCTCCCTGAGGAGTTTGCCCCTCAAAATGAGAAGCTTTGCTTTGTTCATTCTGGAGTTTTCTATTTTCATGAACATGACTATTCTTAGAGACCTGGATGCATGTCTTGCCTTCTGCCCTGGTAGTGTGACCTTCAGTGCATTTTCTAAAGATGTCCTTTTCATGTCTGAGCTCAGCCAAGTTTCCTGAACAGTAAGGCAGATTTCATTAGATGCCAACCCTACCAGTAATAAACAAACAAACAAACGACAACAAAAACATAGAATGAAACCGAGGCCACTTCAGGGTAGTAGCAGGAGGTATGGTTGTGGGGCAAGTGCAGCTTGGAGGAGCCATCTCACCTTGGCAGAGCCAATGACCTGTCCATCCAGACAGGTGGAAACTGTACAATGCCTTTTCATTTCCTTAGTGACAACCACAGCCAAGTGATGCCACTGACCACAAGCCAGGAGCTGGCCACACCTGACCTGAAGCTGGCATCCTGCAGAAGGCTCGGAGTCATCCTCAGGTTCCATGACATCTGGAAGACAGCATGAACACTGAGTCTCACGTGTGGTGCTACACTGCAGGAACCCAGGAGAATGGGGAGGGCATAGGCAGACGTCAACCACTGGGCCTTGTACCATGGAGCCCTAGACCCTCCTCTCATGAAAAATGACAACAGCAGCAGCAATAGCAGCAGTCATTCTTTGAGCTCTTCCTTTGTGCCAGTTTTAAGCATGTTACAAATATCAACTCATGTCATGTTCACAGCCCTGTGAGGTAGGCGCTCATACATGCCCAATTTACCATCCTGAGGCACAGAGAGGTTGGGTGACTTGCCCAAGGTCATACAGCCAGGATTCAAACCCAGAAGCCAGGCTTCAGGTCTATCCCAAGGTAGACTACCTCCACAGAGACTCCATTGTAGGCCGAGTCCCAGAGAGTTGGATAGGCAGTTGTGCTGTGTACAAGGGTGTCAGCCACTTCCACTGTTTCATAGGGCCTCCCAGTGTTTTTCCCTATGAAACAGTGACACTCTCAGGACACAGGAGAAGAACAAGTGGCCAGAATCCACTGGACTTGACCATCTCAGGCAAATGAGCCTGGAGAACAACGCTGGGCTCCAAAGGGCAGAGCCAGGGCTGGCCTCTAGCACTGCCAAAGGAGGGGTGGCCCTGGGCGCCATGCCAAGCATGGGCCAGCCTTCTGGGTTTGGGGTTGAGCATATGTGGGAGTGCCTATATGTCTGTAGCTGCTTCGGCTCCAGCTAAATTGTGTGTGTTCTTCACAAACCTCACTCAGGAGAGGATGCAGCCTGTGTCCCAGCAAGGCAAAGCCCTGGGTCCCATTGTGACTGTTCTGCCAGGGCGAAGTTTCTGAAAAGCCACTGAGCATCATCTCTGAAGCTGTGCCAAGGGCCGGGGCCTCATCTGCCTGACACTTACAAGCCTAGAGCCCAGGCCACAGTGAACCACAACAAATATTGTAGACCTTTCACCAGGTGTGGAACCCAAGGGAGCAATTTCAAAGGATGAAGAGAAACAGAAGGTCACCAGGTTTCTAACCACACCTGTGTTGACAGCTTCTGACTTAGCCCCATTTCCCCCACATGTGGATGAAACTGGCTTTGGATCCCAGCACCTTACCCAGAGGCTGAAACTCCTTCTCTTCTGTAGAAACAACCAAGGAGAGGTCGTCTGGGCAGAGGCTGACGGAGAAGCAAACAAAGGGTTGCTCAGTCCTGGCCAGGTGGCGCACCAACGTCAGGAAGCGCAGCGGGTGGCCCTCAGTGGCAGCTCCATGCCGGCTGATCAGGAACCAGCAGGAGAAGGTCAGACCTCCAGGAGGAGGGAACGGTCTGGTGGCACCTGGGTGGGAACACAGGCATGCCCTCAGGCTTTGTTCTGCCCTGCTGAGCATGCATGTTCAGATTCACTGTGGTGCTGATTTAGCCCAGGTGCAGCACCTACTGTGTGTCTTGCCTAATCACCAGTTGTCTCCTCCCCATTATGGCATGCTGCCTTGCCAAGGGAGCAGAGAAGATCTCGATCTCCCTGAGGTCCGTCACACATGGGCTCCTGGTCAGCTGATCTATAGCCAGGCAGTGTGCTCTGTGGGGCAGAGGACCTTGGCCTAGCTCAGCTGAACCTTGGATAGGAAAGGGCACCAATCTAGGAATGCCACGTGCCCTCCCATCACATAACAGGGTTGGCGATACAGACAGGTCCATTGTCCTCACAGAACAGGCAGGATCAGTTGCTGCGTCCTCAGACTTGGTGCCAACTCACATGGAAAAACGTCATGAAGGCAATGGCTCCCCAGCACCCATGATCCCATAGAAACCCCAAACCCAATTCTCCTAACAGAGCGTGTGGCTCAGGCAGCATCAGGCACTTGCACTGTCCCACCCAGCCTGTTTTCAGCTAAGTGCAGTGCTGTGCATAGAAGCCACTTGCCAAAGATTGGTCTGTTCTCAACGGCCATCAGCCCAACTCATATTTCTCTCTAGAGAGAGATCTAAGGCAGGTAATGTGTCCATCTCAGCCTACATCAGTCACCAGCGAAATGAGCCAATTTTTCAATGTCAATTGAGTCCCTAGCTATAGGCTGGACCCTTGGGATGCACAATGAACAGAACATCTTGCTCTAAAAGAGGAGCAAAGTTGAAGAACAACTCATCTGCAGATACTCAGGACCAAGGCAAGACTCATGTTTGCTTTTCTTTTTTTGAAACTGGGTCTTACACTGTAGCCCAGGTTGGAGTGCAGTGGTTCAATCATAGTTCACTGCAGCCTGGAACTCCTGGCCTCAAACAATCCTCCTGTCTTGGCCTCCCAAATTGCAGTATTACAGGTGTGAGCCACCATGCCCAGCACAGCTCACACTTTATTGAAACACCAAGTAAATATCTGCAATCAAGGCTATCTGAAGACTCATACTTTGGAAGGGATGGAGAGCTAAACCATCTGGGAAAAACACCTACCTGTCCCAATTCCTCCAGAGACAGAGTACTCAGTGCTGGTTCCCATAACTGTGGACAGGGTTGGAATAAACAAACAGCTGGAAATAGAAAATTGTCTCAGATCATTGGACTGCAAGCCAATCTCTTGCACTGACACAGCTAGTCTGGGCCATGACATCTTCCCACTCTACCCTCCTGCCGGCACTGTAACCCTCCTTAGACCATAAGGTCCCAAGGATGGACTGTAGCTGGTGCTGGTAGGATGCCTAAGGGAAGGAATTGCACTGCAGGCAGGATGGGAGAGTGTTCCAGAATGCAGCCACACCAGGGAAAAGAGGGTCTTGGCCCTCCATAGCTGGGGACAGAGCCCCTGGGAGGCCGCTGAGTAGGCGGGTGTCCATGACCCAGACATTTTCCTCTGCTGAGTGGTGAGATTCAATGGGAACTACAAGTTTGCAATCAATATTATAATTCATCAGAGGCACTGCAAAATTAATAAAGTGCATTTTAAATATGTGAAAGCCTGTCATACCCATAACCTTCCACGGACATGTCAAATTCCACAAACGATGGGGCCAGGGCTGCCCTCTGAGGCTGCAGGTTGCGTGGGGAGGTCATGGAGATGAGGCTCAGCGCCGTCTGAAGAGCAGTAGTTGAATCCTGGGATTCCCCCAAGGGCTGCGGGGCCTGTGTGACTCCAGGGTGCAGCCCAGCATCTGGGGCAGCTGGCCAGGGCCCCTCAGCCGAGCCCTGTGCAGTCTGTGACCCTAGGGCAGCAAGCAAGAGAAGAGATGTGTCTCTGCTCAAAGCATTTCTGTCCCGCTTCTGACAATAACCCCAAAGTATCTGCCGCAGCCCAGAAAGAGGGTTCCGCACAGTCACCAGGTACTCCCTAAGCACCAGCGAGGGTGGCTCCCTGGCCCCCAGCCCGGGCCCCCTGCTGAGTCTGATAACAAGGAACGGTGTTGCTAACCTGCTCCTTCTAGAAACTTTTCTTTCATTCCAGCACAGATCCCTTTTCCAGCATAGCACATTCTACTGCTGCCATCTCTGTCTCTGGCTTGCCCCATTGGAGTTACTCGCTGGAGCTTTGTGTCTGCTCACAAAGCCCACACTTTCCTTCACAGCAGCCTCTCCTTGTAAGCTCTGGGCTCCCACCGCAGCTGTCAGCCCCAAGCTTGATCCCGCACCCTTGCTTCTCCACTGGGCCTGCCTGTTTCCTTGAGGTCTTATGTGATCTTACATTCAAGGTGTCCACGACTTTCTTTTCTCTAAGCTGGTCCCCTGGCCAACATTCCCCAGGTACTAGGCCTGACACAGGGGTACCACCTGCATCTTGGGCCTCCAAGGCTCTGACATGCCCTTGAGCTGTGAGCTGTACAGAAGTCTTCCCTGCACACCTCTGTCTAGTGCAGCGCCACGTACTGCTGTGTCATGAAGGAAACTCTGTCTCTGCTTCCATAATCTGGAACCCAAAGGGATCATCTGTCTTATATGTCTGGGTGGGGGTTCATCTTTCTCCATCTGGATATGGTCTTTCTCCAGAGACCAGGAATTTCTTTGCTTTTTCCTCAGTTGCTCCATTGAGCAGCAGGCAAAACCATGTTTAAACCTGTTTACTTTCCCACCTGTTGTAAAGGATCCCTCATCAGGAATGCCTATCATCTTTTAATTCCCATTAACCTGCCCCGTTCTTGCCACTGTCCTCACCTGAGCACCCAGGGTTGCCTCTGTGTGCGTGAGATGAATCAAGGATTTTTGTTGTGGCCGACAGAGATGAGGGAATTCCAAGACCTAGAAACTGTCTGAACATAACATACAAGAGGAAAAAATGAAGACATTTTACTAGCAACAGTGTTCTCCAACTTTATCCTGACAACTGTCCTAGATGCCTGGAGCTCCCTGACCTCCCAGCCCCACTGGAACACCCTTTCTGAAAGCAATGTGGAGACAGGGTGTCTCTGCCCTGCCAGCCAGACCAGACCAGAGAGCTGGTAAGTTTAGGAGCCTCAAGATGGATGTCATAACAAAAAATAATGTCACAAAGTAAATTTGTCGTAATTGTTTATAAGTTTCTAATGGAATTTCCCATGCAGCACTATAACCAGCAGCCTCCTCTGGCAGCTGTCGTGCCCACCCCTGGGTCCCATGTCTGCTGGCTGGAAAGGCTGTCTGTGTGCCCTCTACACTTGCTCCTGTGTATAAGCAGCAGGGCCCCCCGCTCTGTGCATGGCCCTAGGCACTCCAGGTGGCATAGGAGACTCCTGCCCTCCCCAGTAGCTTCCCTTCCCTCTGCTCTCTTGTCTTCCACGTCTGCTCCCTGCTTCCCACCCTGTGCACCTTTGCACTTTCTCTCCCTGCCATGGCTCTCCAGGAATGTGGCTTCATGCAGAGGCTGACAGCAGGAAAGCCCCCTGGAGGATCCAGGTGGGTTCTGCCCCATCCTCCTCCATGTCTGCAGTCCCTACATGCTTACTGCCCAACTCCCTACAGGACACAGTCAGCCCCTCCCAGCCCCACCCCTCCCAGCAGAGCCTTCCAGGCCCAGTTCCCTCCTCTCTTTGTCTAGTGAACTCCACAGGCCTCGGAATGCAGCTCCACTTCCTTGGAGCCCCCCACAGCCCCCACGTGATCCATTAGAGGGGGCTATGTCTGCTTTGTGGGCACCTGCACACTGCCTGGCATAGACCCAAGGCTCAGCCATGGACTTCCAGCCTTGAATGCCAGGACAGAGCCGTGCCCTCCATCTGTCCCTGCAGTCTCTCCACTGCCCATTGTGCAACCCCTGCCCTGCAAAGGACATGGCTGCCCAGCTTGGCGGCACTGAATATGCAGCATGTGGTACCTTAGCACATCCGGTTCAATGGCCTGGGAAGCGAGCTTCTCAAAGATCCTGATGAGGCGTGAGTGGAGGGGGCTGCCACTGGTGACCAGGGCCCTGTGGCAGGAGGCCATGAGGGTCCCAAGCAAGCCTGCTTCGCACATGACCTGGCGGTTCTTCTCCGACTTCACCAGGGACTGGATATGACTGGCCAGGGAGCACTGGATCTCCTCGGAAAGCTAAGAGGTGACCAAAGCAAGCTGTGAGCCCTCCAGGGCAGAACACCTTGTGGACAGCTTTGATAGGCTCCAACTTGGCCTGGGGTGAGTTGTGGAACAAGGAGACTGCGCCCACCATACCCCATCCCCACTACACCCACGCCTGTCTCAGGGTTCTTCCAGTGCCCTCCTCACCTGGAGGGGGGCAAGTCTGTGGGAGGCAGCCTCTGGCAGGACACAAGCTGCCCAGGTCAGTGTGGGGAGAGGTCAATGGCTAAAGATGGAGGCCACATGCCAGCAGGCAGGAGGCTGCGTCTGCCTCGTAGACGTGCTGTGTTTGACCCACACAATATTTCAGCAGTTTCTGAATTAACTGCTAGCATTGAAAAGTCTGAAGATGTCACATAAAAATCCAGACTTGTGGCCTCTCTCAAAAGATGGGACGATCTGGCCATGCTGGCTTGCACCTCTGTGGGGGGAAGGTGGCTGGTGCTGGGTGGGAGCTGTGCCCTCCAGGGGTCCAACATCCCCCCAGCTTGGCTTTACTCCCCTAACAGTTCCTGTGTTGGAGTTCGCACCCCCGGAGTAAAAGGTGGAATCTGCCTGGGAGTACAAGACTAAAAGAAGTACCACTTACCAAACATACACACTCTGCCTTGACAGATACAGGCCCCACCACGGACATCTCAAACCACACTCAAAGTCTGCAGGCCAACTAAAGTCTCTGGGGAGAAGCGTTTGCTGAAGCCACTCTCATCCCCTGGGTGCCATCTCCCTCCGCCCACCCTCCCATCATCCTGTGCCTGTCCCTCAGTCCTAAGCACATGCTGCCACATGAATAGCTGTGCTCTTATCTTAACCCTGAACTAGGTTTCCAGCTACTTCCCTCTGCTTATGTCCTTTGAAGCACATAGAAAAGAGTGCATAGACTGGGCTCAGTAAATATTTGAGCCTAATACCACACATTGCTTTTACAATCATTCTTTCATTGTAAAAATATAAATCTTTGGAATTATCCTTCCCAGCCTGGATAAAGGGTTTGGATTTGGTGGGATGTTCCTTTACAAAAACTCTTAGGACTGTCCACATTCTCTTTTGTTGCTGGATAAGATGTCGTATCAAGTGAGAGGGATACAGGTTAGATCTTAATGGAATTTTCCTTGTCCCAGTGGATGCTACTGTGCTCCATGCAGATCTCCTTCACCAGATGAGAGGTATACCTGCCACGGCTTCCCCTTCTCTGCAGAACTGCCCTCCACAATGGTTGAACTCGTTTACAGTCCCACCAACAGTGTAAAAGTGTTCCTATTTCTCCACATCCTCTCCAGCACCTGTTGTTTCCTGACTTTTTAATGATTGCCATTCTAACTGGTGTGAGATGGTATCTCATTGTGGTTTTGATTTGCATTTCTCTGATGGCCAGTGATGATGAGCATTTTTTTTCTCATGCTGCTATAAAGACACATGCACACGTATGTTTATTGCGGCATTATTCACAATAGCAAAGACTTGGAACCAACCCAAATGTCCAACAATGATAGACTGGATTATGAAAATGTGGCACACATACACCATGGAATACTATGCAGCCATAAAAAATGATGAGTTCATGTCCTTTGTAGGGACATGGACGAAATTGGAAATCATCATTCTCAGTAAACTATCGCAAGAACAAAAAACCAAACACCGTATATTCTCACTCATAGGTGGGAATTGAACAATGAGATCACATGGACACAGGAAGGGGAATAGCACACTCTGGGGACTGTGGTGGGGTGGGGGGAGGGGGCAGGGATAGCACTGGGAGATATACCTAATGCTAGATGACGAGTTAGTGGGTGCAGCGCACCAGCATGGCACATGTATACATATGTAACTAACCTGCACAATGTGCACATGTACCCTAAAACTTAAAGTATAATAAAAAAAAAAAAAAAAAGAACTGCCCTCCACTAGGTAAAAGCTGCCCTGCCCAGGGGCCATGGAGCCCTACCCACCCAAATACACATGCACACACACTTACATGCCCCCTACTTACATACACACGCACACGCGTCCATACACACATGTACACGCACATGCGTCCACACACACATCCACATGCACCATACATGCCTGTGTGCACACACACACATACTCCAGGCTGGAGCCAATGAGGCCAGTGCCCTTGGGACTGTGTTGTGCAATTCATGCCTCAGAATCCCAGGGGCTCCGGCTGAGACAAGACTTTGCTGTGAGGGCATCCTCCTTCAGCTCTTTCCCTGCCCTGCTTCCCTCACTCTCCTTCCCTCCCGAGTACTTCCCTCAACAAATCCCACATACCTGGACCCCTGTCTCAGGCTCCACTCCCAGGGAACCCGACCTGAGGCACCAGCATTCTTTCCATGTTTTATACCTTTGCCGCAGTTTGTAGTTTCAAGAAAGGAGATCAATGGCCATGTAAATGAGTTCTAGACCACCAAAGTGAAGCCAGGAGAAGCTGTGAATGCACTACCTGAATAATCTCTTTCTAAGGAGGACTAGGGTCTGGTCTCTTCACATCACAGACCACCTGTTACACCACCCAGTAAGAGCTTTCTTGGAGTCCTCCCTGCTTCCTCTCTTCCTATTCTTTCTCAAACAAGAATGAAGTGGCTCTCAACATCATCTTCTGGGTAAAGCTCTAGGCATTTAAAGATGAATAAGACACTGTCCCTGCTTTCAAGGGATTCACAGATTAAAGGTGATACACGTGGGCAGACACATTGTCCCAGCACAGTTTGAAACGTGCTCCAGCAGAGAATTTACAACATCGAGCACAGCGGATGGGGTGGTCCCTGCAGCCTCTCACACATTTCACAAGGCTCTTGAAGTTAGAAGGGACTCAAGGCCTGGCATCTACTGTGAGGGCCAAATTTTATCCTGGGATGAGAATATTTCCTGGGTATTTAGGCTGCGGCAGGCCCTTTTCTAAGCATTTTGACATGTATGGATTATGCAATCACTGTGAGAAGCCTGTGAGGGAGGCACAATTATCATACCCATTTTACAGATGGGGAAGCTAAGCCCAGAGATGGAAATTGCCAAGAGCACATGATAAGGCTAGAACCTAACTGACCCCGAACCTCTTGCTCAGAGTCACCTCATTCCACCATCTCCTCTCCACGCGGGCAGTCATTTGAGGGGTTCCCTCCTAAAATTGGTCGAGTATGTTGCTAGCACTAAGTGACAGAAATAAATAAGATAGTGTTCTTCCATATGTAGCTAACACAGTTTTGTAGCACGTATGTTTCAAGGATTAAAATGTATGAAGAAAGATATTTACACTGTTCATCAACAATTTCTAGATTGTTTTAAAAATTGGATGGCTCACCCAGGCCCCTGTCACAGCCTCCCGCCTGCCTTCCAAACACATGGGCCCTGTAGCTCTTGCCTCACACTGATGGCATTCAGAGAAATCCCCATCTCTAAGACATCTTCAATAACTTTTCTGGTTTAAAAGGTGAGCACTGGGGGAAGGGGGATAAAACGACATTAGATTAACTTTCCAGGGGGACATCCTTCCCAGGCTGCATTTTGCCATTCTGAAATGTGACCATTTGCCAGCATTGCTGTTTTCCTGAGCACATGATGTCACTGATGTGGAGGAGAGGTCTTGCCTGGAAGACAGGGTCCCCTTCCCCAGAATGTGGCATCTGCACAGCCAGCCTGAACTGGCAGATGGACATGTGTAGCCCAACAAGGATCAGAAACTGAAAGCAGAAATGCCAAAGTTAATTTGCTCTGAACTATTCCATCACTTTCACTCTTCCCCATGGAAATCCACCCGAAGTCCTTGACTCCCTTCCCAAGGCCTTTTTTCTGAGGCTCCAACTCTCTCTTCCTCCATCCACCCAAGCCCAGCCCCTGCTTCTCTTCTCAAAACAGAAAAGTAACATCCACCCTCTTGCCTTGAATATCTCATCTCCCAAAACTTGGATTATTTTATGTGGTAACTGCATTATTTCAATTTAGGGTGAGAGTTGGGATGCAGTCTGTATGAACCAAAAGGCAAAAATAACATCACAATGTATTATTCAAAAGAATTAAAAAGAAATGTCTACGATTTCCAGTTTTTATTACCAGCACTTCACTTATTGCTTTGGGGACTTCTGGGTTTGTTCTGGTTTGTTTTGGTTTTGCTTCTTTCCCCCCAACATAGCAGGAATACTTAAAATCTAAATATGCAAAAAAGAAAAACAGAAAGTTTTCAAAAGGGAGAAATGCTGATCTTGTCTAATGATGCCACAAGTTTACTCCAAAATTGCTCAATACCCCGTAATGGAGGAGAGAAAATTGATCGTCCTCATTATCACTGCAGCTCTGTCAATACCAATATTGCCTTGTTTTGAATAAAATGTGCTGTTTTTTTCAACGTTAGTTCCAGTAAAATGGGGTTTTAGTGAAAATATGAGCAGTAGCAGGAAACCAGTGTGGTTTCTCCCCCTACAAATGGATTGATTTTCCTAACGCATATTACTTCCAACGCAGGAGACGGGGTGGAGGTGCAATTAGGACTCAGTGGTAAGAGCACAGGGTCACCAGGTTGGCCAGCGGGCTGGGCCCGCAAGGCAAATTAGCACAGTGTGATTTGCGGGGCAGCCTTAAGGAATTTTCTGCATTCTTCACTTAACGGTCTAGCCTTTAAGTCCATGCTGTCCGGCTGTGGATGTTCATTCTTATGTATCGCTCCCTCTCTGTTCCCCACTTTCTCTCTTGGTCCAGATTAATATGGTCCCCAAAGCCCAGCGAGCGCTGGGTCCTGGAGCAATGGGTCCCCTAAAGAGGCAAGGGTGTTGGGTTCAGCATTCCAAGATATGTGCGTCTTCTGCATATGAACAAAGTCGTCCTCACAGAAATGAAAACCACCAGAGAGGCCCAGTGCCTGCTGCCCCAGACACTCTGAAAGCACTAGGGGCTTTACTGAGCTACTCAAACTTGGATTAATGATTTGTTCCAATTTGGTCAAAATGTCCTTTTCTTCATGATTTTGAAGAGAGATGATAGACTTTAAGTGACTTAAGCTCTTTATCAAAAGACTGTAAGTGAAATGCCAGCAATAAATGGGGCCTATGGATGAGCTTTACTTGACAAGTTATGGCTTTTACCACTGCCTACTTAGAATTATGTCTCTCTTTATATGAGCATGAACTTTCCATTTTGCCACGGTCCCTCAGCCTGATATGCTGCTTCACAGTGCCCTTATGGCCTGGTAGGCTTGGGAGTTTATGATCGTGGTTTAGGTGTAAGAGATTCCAACCCCCATGGAACCAGCAGAATCCACATGTAAAGGGCCTGGCTTCCTCAACGTAACTAGGCAGATCTGTAACCATGGGGGTGGGTGGGTGCCTGCTCCAAACTTTCTGTTTCCTTTCCAAATTACATGCAGATGGTGGGCAATTCGTCCTGTAAACAGAAGTCCAGGATCTCACATCTACAGCATATTTCTCTCTTTCCCATTTTTCTTCCTATCCTCCACTTTTGTCCCCTCTGTACTGCAGCCGTAGTGACAGTCTCAGCTTCTGCTAAACACCATGCCCTTTTCCAATAATGCCTGAAGCTGGGAATGTCCTTTCCAATCCCATCCCTTTGCTGAGCTCCTGCTTATTACTCAAGAGGCAAGTCACGTGTCCCTTCATCCAAGAAACTTTTTCTGACTTTCCCAACCAGCACTGTCCATACTTCAATCATGTTAAATTTCACACTATGGCTGGTTCTTTCTCTCTCTCTCTCTCTCTCTCTTCTCCTCTCCCACCCCCACAACACCGTGGGTGGCTGCTCGACCCGTGACTCTTCACCTTGGTTTCCCTAGTGCCCATCTCTGCCTTAGACATTAGACAGAATAGCCGCCTAGTAAGCACAGGCTACTCTAAAACACAATAGGCGCGCCTAACCCAGAGGGCTGACAGATAGTCAGAAAGAGTGATGTGCCAATGAAATGTTGAAGGATAATGAAGAGAGAGCTAGGCAGGTGAGGAAAATGGGCTTTCGGGGAAAGGAAACAGCATATGTGAAGGCGGGGCAGGTGAGAGTAAGCAGAGCCTTTCAAAAGGTTGGGGGGTCATGAGGCAGAGTTGCAACATTCGGGCCCTCGGGTGCCCTGCAAAGGGGCTCGCTGTGCTGCTGGCCATACCCTGCCCCATGCCAGCGCATGGGCAAGGCAAACACTGTGCACGGAGCCCTGAACTCCTCAGATTGCCAGTCCTGGAGGGCTGGGAAGCCTGGAGACCGAGCACTGACCTTGCTCTTGAGAACTGCTTGGAGATTCACCCACTTCTGGTGCAGCTGATCTGAGAAGCCCCCAAGTCTCTGAAGCAGCCTCCACCAGATGCTCCAGATGACAGGACTACCCTCCAATTTGTTGTCCCCATTCTAAGCTCTGGTCCCAGGCCCAGGCTAATCCAAATCAGTATCCTAACACCCACTCCAGGCCCTGGTACAACAGTCCCCAGTGTGGTCCCCGGCATGAAAGTAGGGCTTGTTGCTCTAGAAGGTCCCCATCTGTAGAGAGCCTGCCTGCCCGGGACCTCCCAGCTTGGTCCTGACTTTCTGGGGGTCCTGGAAGTGGACATGTCTGTGCCCCAGCTCAGAGCCTGCCCACCCAGCTGGACGCTAAGCTCACCCACCCCTAAAAGGTGAAATTCATTATATGATGTCCTCACTTCACTTGGGACTATTACTGACCTTGCCCTAAACCTGCTAGGACTTAACACTCTTCTGTCCTTCCCCACCCAGCATAGACATGCATTCAGACATGGCACAGGCCTCATTGTCTCTGCTGAATTTTGATCCCATGGATTCTGATCCCTCGCTCAAGCTGACAGGGACCCTTCTTCTCCCCATTTTAACATCTGATGACTAACTGCCCCTCCCTATCTTAAGCCAGCTACACTCAGCTTCTCTTAGATCACTGATAAAGTGCAGAACCAGCCAGAGAAAGTACTGAGTCTTCTGACTCATAAGCAGATATATTAACATACAGTTCAATATCAACTTCCTGTTATTAATTTATCAATAGTGTAATGTCAGTTGGAAATATACCTAAAATATATTACCTTCCACTTAATAGTTTCAGAATTTTATATACCATGACCCAGAACACAGACTGTCAGAGCTAGAAGAGAAGGGAGCAGGCGTAGGGAGCCAGCCTCTGATGTACGCATACACAGGGCAGGAACTGTACTAAGGACTTTACAACTATGCTCTCTTCTACTTTTCTCAATGGGAAAATATCATCACACCCATTTTGCAGATGAGAACACTGAGACTTAAAAGGGTTCCATCAATCTCATCAGGCCACATAGCTAATGGGTGGCCGCTCTGCCATGCCTACACAAGCCTTACTCCAAGGCTCATGATTTTGATACTGCATCATGCAGTGATTATAAAAAGCTGGAATTTAGTATCTCATATGGGTCATAAATTGATGGCCTAGAGAAGTGTTTCATTTGGTGGGCTTCATTTGGGTGGGCTTCTGCTTCTGTTTCATGTCCCCTTAATTAAATGTAGACACCTTTAGAAGAGCAAGTGCTCTCCTTTGGCCACAAGCTCCACCACTGACTACTGTATTCACCTGGCTTCACTTATGCATGTTCATTACCTCTCTGGACCCGAGATGTTGAGTCTATGATCTCTCTGATCCAGGCCAAATCTGAGTAGTTGAAATTGAGATACAGAGAAACAAGGTAGCCTACGTATGTCATGGAAAAGGAACATTACCAAGGTCAGTTGATAATTAGGCCAGGGCTGAATCCATCTGACTTTAACTTATACCACCATTCCACATCCATAGAAGCTTGCTTTTTATCCCTTCTTCTCCATGTGAGATTATGTCTGTTGGCTTTTTTAGTTTTTAGTTTTTAGGTTTTTTTTGAGACAAGGTCTCACTCTGTCACCCAGGCTGGAGTTCAATGGCACGATCATGGCTCACTCACTGCAGCATCAACCTCCTGGGCTCAAGAAATCCTCCTGTTTCACTCTTCCAAGTAGCTGGGACTACAGGTGCACACCACCATGCCTGGCTGATTTTTTAAAATTTTTTGTACAGATGGAGTTTGCTGTTGTCTAAGCTGGTTTCAAACTTCTGGCTTCTAACAATCCTCCTGCCTTGGACTCCCAAAGTGCTGAAATTACAGGCATGAGTCACCATAACTGGCCCTATTTGCTCTTTTTAAGAGACTACCGTGAGAAGTCACCTGGATTTTGACCAGAACCTGAGATTTTCCACTGAGGAATAATAGAAATACTTTGTGTAAGGGGCTCAGTGGGAAAGAGCATAGGAAACAGATTTTGAATGTATTTGGGATGTCCAATGTGTTATAATTTAACAAAGCAAGAGTCCTACTTTACCAATTTCCTTGTTGGTGGAAATGGCTCTTTTCAAATAGCCTGCCCTTATGCAATGCTATCCAGGGCTATTAGTGCTGTCAATATTTTAGTTACTTGAAACTCATACAATTAGTTCAGTGTTTGAAATACAGACTAATTCCAGAAAATGGCACCCTTTCTAAATTTAGGCATAAATGAGTTGATAGATACATGCAGCCCTGAACCCAATCTTCTCAGTGTCTTGCCAGGCTGTTCTGGAGGCTTCCATGGCAGCAGTGTCTTCACTGCAGCCTTTAGATCTCTGGAATTCACCCAAAAATAACGCGAGATGCAGACTGAGGATGATAATAGTCTCTCTAATGTCCTGGCCTGACTGTGCCATTGTCTTTCTGTAACCTCCCACTTCCCTATGAGAAAGGCAACTTGGTGGGCGGCAGGAGGTCCGGTCCTCAGGTCAGGCACGCACACTCACTAGTGCAGCAATATTGATTCTGTTGCTTAATTCCTGCGAGTTTCAATTCTTTATCTGCAAAATGGGTCTACTGATATCCACCATGCACGGTTGTTATAATGATTAAATGATAAAATGCTTGTAAAGCTTTTAGCAACTGATGATAGTAGCTGCACCATTTAGCAAGTGTGTCCTGTGTCCCTGTGCATGTTCTGCTCACCATGCTAAGCTCCATGCATTGCTCCATGTAATCCTCACAATAACATTTCAAAGAAGATGACATTATCCCCACACTACACAAAGGAAGTTAAGAATCAAAGAGGTTAAATAATTTTCCCATGGCTCTGTGACTGCTTGGTGACCCAGCTGAGACTTGACCACAATCTGCTGTTTTCAGAGCCTGAAGTCTGCCCTCTATGGTAAGTGTTCAGTAAACACAGTGATAATGACAATGATGACATTGACAGTGATGTCAATGAATGGCAACCCAATAAAGTTAAATTCTCTTAGCTCAGCATTCGAGGTCCTCCACAATGTGGCTTCAAGAGACCTTTCTAGCCCCACTCATCCATATGTTCCATTCATGTGTTCTATTTTAGCCTTTTCATCCATGTGTTCTATTCTAGCCCAGCTTAACTATTCAGAGTCCCTAAATAGGTATCTTTATGCTTCTTTCTGTGTCTGAGCTTCTCTTTCCTTCCTCTTCTACCTGATCTGTCATAAACATCCCTTTCCTTTAAAGCCTAGCTCTGGTGTTCCACCTCTCTGAGTCTTTCCCTCTCCTGTGTCCCAAGGCCTTGTGGGCAAACCTCAGTTATAGCCATCAGGATGTTGTTTTACTGTCTTCTACACTTCCCTGCCTCCCATCCTCAAACCCAGATTACAGGTCCTGTGACGTTTGTCTCTGAATCCCCAAAGGCACATAGTAGGTGTTCTGTAATTATTCACAAAAGCAAACATATCACATGGGCAGCTACACAGTCTGGCTCCAACCTCTGCTAAACTAGACCTGGCTTTCCACTCTCTGCATTGTGATTGCCTGGTGCACAGCAAACACCCTCAGTTAAGACCTGATTAGAAGCCATAGCCCTCAGGAAGTGGAATGGCATTTGGGACTGGAAAGTCCTTCCAATACTGGTCAGAGCTCTAGCCCACGGCCACATCTCTTATGACAGAGCCTCATGGCTGCTAAGCCTGCTAGAAAGGGAAAGTATCTTTATTCCCAATTAGTTACTTTTTTCTGGGGCCAACTCAGCTCCAAAAGAACTGAGCTGGACTCCATTTTTGCATTGTGCATAGTAAAAATCCCACTATCCAATTTCTGCCAGAAGCAGAAAAACAGCTGGAATATCTGTTTCCAAAAGCAGCTCGTAGAGCTAGCATTTTGGAGGGGAAAAGAACCTCTGGAACGAAAGGACCACAGAACAAATGTAACGTGGCCATCACTGGAAATAAACTAGAAGAGAACACCCATAAGGTTAAGTCGTGGCCTCCAAGATGACATGTGCACTTTGGAAAGCCATCAGTTTCTCATCCATAGAGGAGAGAGAGCAAGTGAATAGTGTCAAGCGGGTATAGATGTAGGGAGTATTAGGAACCACCAAGCTGACCTAAAGGAAGATGACAGGAAACATACTTTCCATCTTGCTAGTAACACTGCCATCTACTGAAACTCTCTGCTCCATTTCCTACACCAAAACCTGCGGAGGCCTGCCGTTTTGTTTCAGCATTTCCTTGTGTGGTCTCATTTCTCATTTGATTCACTATTCTATCTGTTGTTGTGAGGTTTCCCCACTCCCTTACAGAAATTAATTACTGTAATTATCCAACTTTAATAGCTGCTGATTTGGCATCTGCAGAAAATACTGGAGAAAATGCACTACATTTCATTTGCATATTTGAGAGACAGCGAGGGAGAATTAGACTTTTCCTAAATTACTTATTGTGACCTGAATATAGAAAAAGTAACTCGCTCCAAATGGAATTATCAGTTGCATACTTCATTTGTCCAATTACTGTCATAGGATAAGCAAAGAGCAGAGGTTCTTCCCCATATGGTGATGTGATGACTCAGGGAATTCATCTAAAACTGAGGCTCATCCATGGAGTTTCCAGGCCTGTAAGAGGCCACAGTGGAGTTTTGCAGAATACATCCATCAGCAACTGTTTGACTGCTAAGACCACCCAGACCACTGGCTGTGTCTTTCCAATTGCAAGTACAATGCGTTGTATGAAACACAGCTAAGGAAGCCAGATGCCCTCACAATAAGGCTGTTGTACCTGGAAAGGTGTGCCATGCCCAGAATGCATGACCCTGCATTCTGTGAGAGCTGCAAAGATCAGGAACCCATTCATCCAACATATCTTAAGCTTGGGCCAGAGGTGTTTCAGATCTTCCCCTCACCATCACCACAATCTTAGAAAGCCAAACAACTTTCCTGAGCCCCAATTACCTGCAGAATGGGAAGCATCTCATGGACTTCAAAAGGTTGCTGTGAAGATTGGAGAAATAGCATTCCTGGCACAGAGGTGATGTCTAATGTGTAATAGTCTCCATGTTGTCCCAGGTAGGTCCTGGCTTAAATACCAAGCCAGAGAATGTAAGATCCCAGACTCCAAGTAATTCACGGGCTACAAGATGGGATTTAGGGGTCAAATGTTTTTACCCATTTGTTAGATGAGTAAGGTAATGACAGCTGCTGATCTTTGAAGATATTTCCCCACAGGCATCTCTCACCTACACACACCTGTCACCCCTCACAGAAGAGGAGGCTTTTGTCCCCTCCTACTAAGTCTAAGCCGAGCCCCTGACTAACTTTGACCAAAGCTGGCTTTTCCTGGCCTAAGCCCTTGGCAGGCCTGGCAGCTTCTGCTTTTGTGCCTGTGGGGGCCAGGAGCCACTGTGTGCCCTGCTAAAGAGTCTGCCTGGAGGGACACAGGCAGAGGCCAGATGGAGAGGGCTATGTAGAGGAGACCCCAGGATCCCACTGACAGCTTCAACCAAGGCCCCAGGTATGCCACTCAGCTAAGCCAGCTTAGGAACCCTTTGCCAGGGAGCCAGCCTTGCTGAGGTGCCACAGCTGAAGAGGTCATCCTGGGAGGTTCAACCCCACCAGCACCATGTGGAGCAGACAGGCCATGCCTGTTGTGCCCTTCTGAATCCCTGACCCACAGAACCATGAGAAATGACACGGATGTTTTTAACTTCCTATCCCAGTTTATACCAGCCTATCCCTTTCCCAAATCTCACTGTTATGTGTATCTCTGCCATTGGCTTCACAGCACTTTCCCATCACTCTCCAGCAGGGGAACAGGAGCAGGAACAAGAAGTCCATTCCCCAAAGAAGGGACATGGAGACATGAAACTGGGTCAGGCCTTTTCTTAACTCCTGTGCCAAACACTACAGATTTCCTTTCCTGGAAACAGTTGCTGTCCCAGAGCTTCTGCTCCGCCACTCCACTTTTCTCACTGATCTCAGAGGACTTGCAATATTTTTATGAGGTCACTGTCATTTTTAGGCTGTGACTAATAATGCCAACTAGTAGCAATTTCTTCCCCAAACATGTTGCCTCCGTCTGAACTCCTGGACAAAGCAAAGCTGGACTCCTCATTGCTTCCTGGGAGTGCCAGGTCCCTCTATTCATCCTCTGGAAGCCACTTCTATGTATAGGGAAGACCAGGAGTCCTGCCCCAAGGTAAGGCCACATTCAATACCAGGTTCACAACTGGGCATCCTTGAGAGTCATGTGCATTGTCTGAACTCACATTTCTCCATTGGTTAAAATACAGGCAGTGATGCCCTCGACAAAACTGCAAGAGGAATAAATAAGCCAAGAAAGGGCCAAGCATCAGCCTGGGACAGAGTAGCTGCTCAAGCCAATGAATCCTCTTTCCTTGGCTGCTGATAAACCTAAAGTGGTGCATTTCCCAGGCCTTCCTCAACTCTGCCCAGCAGTTTCTTGGAACTTCTAAGGTATTTGTTCTTTATCTTAAGACTGCTGACTCCAACTTCATCTTGTTCTGTTACTCCATGCCCTCACCCATACCAGTTTTCCTTCCCACAATGAGGCTATTAGTTCTGCTGGGACAGACACTTGAGAGTCGCCTTGGCCCTCTCCATTACCTGTAGCCTCCTCTTCTTGGAAGCCTGTGATTCTGCCTCTGAACAGGTCTCTTAATTCCTTTCTTCACACCTTCTCACAGACACCACCCTAATCCAGCTATCACCACACATCACATGGACCGCAGGCAGAGCCTCCTAACTCTTGCCCCTTGCCTCTTCCTCTCAACCCTCATTCCCTGTCCATTCTCCACCAAGCAGCCAATGCAATGTTTTTCACGCAAAATCTGATCGTGTCACCCTCCACTCACGTGAGAGAGGCTTCTTGTTATCATTTACATTGGCAAGGCTCCCAGAAGCCTGCATGCCCCATTATCCACATCATCGCCTGACCAGGGAGCCCTTGCTCCTGGCCCTTCCAATTTGCTCCTCCCCTAGTCACCAACAGCAGGCCCCTTCCCACCCAGTTCACACTAGCTACTCACCCTTCAGGGCTCTGCTTACATGTCACCATCTAGAGACGGCTTCCCTGACCTCCAACCCTTTATCTAAATTAGATTTAATGAGATCTGTTCCTACCTCCATTCTCATTCTCCTACCTCAGCACCCTGTTTTTCCCTGTAATATCATTCATCACAATTCATAATTTCATATTCATTTGTGAGCTCATTTATTTAGTCTGTCTGCACTGTCACTACCTCCTCATCCCCATCATAGAGGCAGGCTCTGTGGACAGTGTCTATGCTCATCTTGCTAGCTGTGCATGAGCTGCACAGAGCACAGGGCCAGGATCTCAGCCAGCATCCAGGAGAGAGATGAACATGCCAGGGAGCAAAGGACTTCCCACCAACGCCAGGTGCTGAGCCTAACACCTGGGACTTGCCTTACGATGGTTCAATTATTTTCAGTTGTTTTTTTGTTTGGCTGTTGTTCTTAGAAGGTAGCTTTGTTAACAGAAGTGATCTGTTTTGGATGGCCTTGCAAGGGTGGGCACAACTCAGTCAAGTGTCCAGGACACCCTGGTACTTTCCCACTATAGGTGTTTCCCATGGGGAACTCTGCTAAGGCAGGGCACTGAAGACACGGACAAAAGGAAAAAAAGCTGTCTTGGGTCAGAAGGCATTTGAGAGATCAGTCATGTGAAGATGACAAAACACACATATTCAACATCAGGTACCTGTGGGTGATCTTCATGGTACAACCGAGGCAGCAGCCTCACCATGATGCACACGACCCCGGGATGCATGATTGCAGCATCTCCCTCATCCATCCTGCAGAGAGAGGGAGAGCCAGACATGAGACACGGACCTTCCAGTTTCTTTCTATTTTCACTGAGCTTCCTGGATCTTTCTTTCTAAGACAGATCATGGTACACATCCTGTCTACCACTTATTACCTAGATGACATTGAACTACTCCATCGAGCCTAATTTCCTCCAACTCTAAAAGGCATTGACAGTACCACACTTTCCCCCTACAGTCATAGAAGAATGCTTTTGTGCTCCAAGGCACAGTGCCTGACCCATAGTTGATGCTCAGTGAAGTTAGTTCCCTGGTTTTCTTCCCTTCCCTCCAGATACGTGGGAGATTGAGAAGCTCTGGTTTCATATTGAACACACACACACACTCACTCACACACACACTCACAGGCTTCTGGGTCCCTTCAAAATGGTGTAAGCACACTCAGCTCTGTCCCACCCCCTGAATACCGAATGCAACTAAAACACTTAGAACACATGGAGCAGCCCTTGGAGGACTCTGGAAAGTAAATGGTAGCAGAGAAGGAAACCAAACTCAAGCACTATGAACTGGCAATGAGCTTCCTGGGCTTCCCCTCTGCAGCATCCCCTGGTGTGAACTCACAGGTAGCCTAAAACTCACAACTGTGCACAAGGTGTAGACATGATGGAAAGAGCTCCAAGAGAAGTCCTCTGTTTCTGGTCTGAGGAGCAGGAAAGGAGGTTTTACAGGTCACAGAGCATGGAGGAAATCCCCTGGGATTTTCTTTGTTTGGTTTCCCCATTCTTTCCCAACCCATCTTTCAGGCAATTCCCTCAGCATCAGCAACAGCAGCAGCAGCCAGGCAGACTCTAAAACTCTCAGTGAAGAGAAACTTTCTCTCTGACCAGAGGACCTGTAGTCCCAAGAGTGTAGGTAAAATTCCCATTGCTGTTTTCTCCTTTTCTCCCCTCACTGCATGGCCCCAGAGACAGATACCAGTGACACAGGGAAGAACAGAGAAACAAAAGCGCCAACTCTAGACAGAGCAGGAAGGGACCCCTTGGGAGCCAGCAAGTTTTAAGGAAAGGATGAAGAAGAGGAAGCTGAGGAAAATGTAACCACAAAGTTGTGTATTAACCTCTGGGCTCAGTTCTGACTGTGTATGTGCATCTGACCCTAACTAGGAGGTAAACCACCACACACAACCAGTTACTGCATGAAGCAAGTGAGCGCACATCAAATGTCCCTGCAAAGTCTTTGAAAACTGAACTGATACTGGAACCAGAGAGTCCAGGGAAGATGGGCAGAAACTTGCAACCTGAACCTAAGTGGGCTAGTTCCCTACCTTAAGATATATATATATATATATATATATATATATATATATATATATATATACACATTCATTAACATTCTCTATAAGATGACAACAAAGACCAGAGTTCATAAGATAAGATTCAAAATGTCCAGAATACAACCTGAAATTGCTCAACATAGAATGAACCAGGGAAGTCTCAACATCTCATGTGGAAAAAGACAACCAACAAATGCCAATGCTGAGATGTCACAGATGTTGGAACTATCAGACAAAACCCTTAAAGCAGTTATTAACCCAATTCCAAGAAGTAAGAGTGAACATTTTTCAAATAAATGAAAAACAGAAAGTTTCAGTAAATAAATAGAAGCAATAAAAAAGAATCAAGTAAACGCAACAACTGAAATTTGTTTAAACTCACTAAATGAGAACAATAGGAGAATGAGATGAGAGGAGAGTCCATGAACACGAAGATGGAGCAATACAAGTTGCCTAATCTGAACAACAAAAAGGAAAAAGATTACTAAAAATAAAGACAGACTCAAGGTCATGTGTAACAAAGGATCTAACATTTCTGTCATTAGAATCCTCCAAGGAGACGAGAAAGAGTATGGTATGAAAGAAAAAATGTTTGAGAAGTTTTTAGTACTTCTTTCTTCAAAGCTGGTGAAATACATAACCTTAAAGATTCAAGAAGCTCAGCAAAACGCAAATAAAATAAACAAAAAAAATTATGCCCAGACACAGCACAATCAAACTGCTGAACACTAAAGAAAATTTTAAAAATCTTGAAAGCAGCCAGAGAAAAACAACACATTACATTTAAGGGAACGACAATTCGAATAACCTTGGATTTTCTCATAAGAAAGCAGAAGTCATGGAAACAACATTTTTAAAGTGCTACAAAAATACACACAGAATTCCATATCCACATGCTTCCAGAATGAAGGCAAAATAAATGTGTTCCCAGATGAAGGAAGACAGATTCTTGCCATCAGACTTGTTCTAAGAATAATACTTTTAAAATTTCTTCAGATGGTAGGAAAATAATAACAAAATAATGAAAGGAAACTTCAGGGATGAAGAAAGAGCAACAGAAATGGTAAATATTTGGGTAAATATAATACACTATTATTGTTCTCTTCTTAAGTTCTTAAATTTAGGTATGATGGTTGAAAGTGACATTGTATTAGATGTAATACATAAGACAACCACAACAAAAATAGGGAAGGATAGAGGGAACGGCGTAGAGGTAAGCTTTCTACAATCCATTTGAAATAGTAAAATGTCAATTCTAAGTAGACTGTTAAAAGTTAATTAAGTATACTGCAGTCCCTACTGAAAGCACTAAAAAAAAAGGAGAGACAAAAAAGGAGAGTCAAAAAATTCAGTAGACAAACTCAAATTGAATACTAAAATATATTCAAATTGTCCACAAAAAGGCAGGCAAACAGAAGTAGAGGAACAAAAAAAGAGTAAAAAAAAAAGAGAAAACAAACAATAAAATCCTGAACCTAAATTCAAACATATCAATAATTCAAACACATTAAAAACTGATAGACACTATTGTCAGAATGGAAAGAAATAAAAACAAAGCTGTATGCCGTCATTAAATATTGTGATATAGACAGGTTAAAAGTAACAAGATAGAAAAATTTATACCATCCTAACAGTAATCAAAAGAAAGCTGGTGTAATTCTACTCATATCAGGGAAAACAGACTTTAGAGCAAGGAAAATGACTCAGAATAAACAGATTATATGATATGATGATTAAAAGAGACATAACAATTCAAAACGTGTTTGCACTTTACAACAGAGCATCACAATTCAGAAAGAAAAACTCATAGATCTGAAAGGACAAATGGCCAAATCCACAATTATAGTTAGAGAGTTCAACACTCCTCTCAGTAATTGTTCCTTCAAAGCCATAAACTACCTTCAAATGGTTTTCTCTGAAGCCACAAACTACCAAACTCAACAAGAAGAAATAAGTTGCCTAAATCATTTATAGCTATTACAAAAACCGAATATGTAGCTAAAAACCTGCCCACAAAGAAACCTTGAGGCTCAGTGTTTTCACCAGCAAATTCTACCATACATTTAAAAGAGAAATAACACCAGTTCTACACAGCTTCTTTCAAAAACACAAGAGAAGGGAACACTTCCCAATTCATTTTATAAAGCCAGAATTACCCTGATATTGAAAACAGAAAAACACAGTATAAAAAAACTACATTTCAGTATACCTAATGAACATAGGTGCAAAAATCCTCAACAATCAGCAAATAATACCTAGCTACATATAAAATAACGAGGGTACTATGGCCAATTGGACTACCCGTAAATGCAAGGCAAGTTTAATATTCAAAAATCAGTCAACATGATCCATATTAATAAAATCACATGATAATATCATTTAATGCATAAAAAGCATTTGAAACATTAAAAATCTGCTTATGATAAAAAAAAATTCTCAGTAAATTCAAAGGAATTGTTTATAACCTAATAATGGGCATCTACAAATTCCCATAGCTGATGTTATATTCAATGGCAAAGACTGAAGACTTTCTCCCTAAGATTAAGAACAAGCAAGGATCTCTCCATTGCTATTGGATGTAATACTGGAACATATGGATTGGAAAGGAAGACCAAAAACTGGCACTAGTCACAGACGATGAGATTGTCTTCATAGAAAATCCCAAGGAATCCATAAAAAAAAAAACTTCTAGAACTAATAATTAAATTTAGCAGTCTCAGAATAATAGTCGACACACAAAAGTTAACCATATTCCTAAATACTAGAATTGAAAAATTAGAAACCAAAAAATTTTAAATACCATTTGGAAGTGTGTTCAACAAAAGACTCTGGTATAAATCTAAGAAAACATGTGCAGGCCCTACACTGAATATGACAGACTTTGATGAAAGAATCAAAGACCTAAATAAACAGAAAAGCACACTATGTTTATGGGTTGGAAGATTTACTATAGTTAAATTGTCAATTCTCTCCAAATTGATCTATAGATCTAATGCAATTCCAATAAAAATCCCAGCAGGAATTTTTGTAGATATAGGCAAGCTGATCATTAACATTTATATGGTATCAGAAAGGAACACTTCCCAATTCATTTTACAAAGTCAGAGTTACCCTGATATTGAAAACAGAAAAACACAGTATAAAAAAACTGCATGTCAGTATCCCTAATGAACATAGGTGCAAAAATCCTCAACCATCAGCAAATAATACCTAGCTATATATAAAATAACGAGATTCTATCAGGACAGCCAAAGGTAAAGGAACTGAAATCACCAAAGCAAATTTGAGAAGGAAGAATAACTTTGGAGAGCTTGCATTTGATATCTTACAAAGCCACAGTAATCAAGACAATATTGGTGAAAAGCTAGACACATAAGTCAATGAAATCAAATAGTGTCCAAAGACCTATATAAATATGGCTAAGCAGTTTTTACAAAGTTATAAAGACAATTCAATGGAAAAAAAGATAATATTTTCAACTAATGGCATTGGAAGAATTGGACATTCATAAGCAAAAACAAACAAACAAAAAATGAATCTCAATCTAAACTTCACACATGGTACAAAAAGTAGCTCAAAACAGATTACAGACCTGTAAAACTTTTAGAAGAAAACATAGGAGAAAATCTTCATGGCCGTCAGGCAAAGAGATCTTAGATATGACATAAAAGTGCAATACATAAAAGTAAAAACAAATGATGATTTGGACTTCATCAAAATTTAAAACCTTCAATCTGTGGAAGACCCTATTTAAAGATGAATAGATAAGCTATAGGCTGGGAGGAAACATTTGCATCCCTACAATGGAAAACTACTCAGCAACAGAAATGTATGAACTACTGATACACACAAAATGAGTGAATCTGAAAGGCCTTATGCTGAGCGAAAGAAGCCAGGCTCAAAAGATTACACATGTATGCTTCCATGTATATGGTATTCTGGAAAGACAAAACTATAAGGAAAGATCCACGGTTGCGAGGATAGGGTGGAGAAAAGGTTTTACTATGTGGGGCAATATCTGGGAGCTATTTGAGGTGATGAGACTGTTCTATTTCTTGATTGTGGTGGTAGTCGTGTGACTCTACACATGAATTAAAACCCATAGAACTGTAGGCCAAAAAAAGAGACTTTTACTTCATGTGAGTTGAAATAATAATAATAAACTACAGGCTAATCCCAAATTACCAACACCCAGTTTTCCAACACCCTGCCCATGTTGCTGCTGTCATATGCAAAGTGAGATTGTTTTTAGTCCTCAGAGTAGCTAAGGTGCTCAGGAGTGTTTCTTGTGCTTGGGCGTAATTTATTCAAATCAACTGAGCAAATACTTATTGACCTTTTATTATTTCCAGGCACTATTCAGGCACTCTGGATACATCTGTAAACTAAACAAACTAAAATCCATGACCTGGGTGTGAGGGGAAGGGTGTAGACATAAAGATAAACACAATAAATAAGTAAATTAAAATTAATAATTATTGTGTATAATATAACATATTAATATATAACATAATAATATCATAATGAATAAGAAATGATAAGTGCTATTGAGAAGAAAAGAGCCAAGAAAGGAGAATTGACAAAAATTTGATTTTTGATTGATAAGTGCTTGTATGCAGAAGGAGAGTAATTTACAATTTTAATTTGAGTGGCAGGTTTGACCTCTTTAAGAAGGGCAAAACTGAAAGACGGGATGCAGACATCCATGGGAAAAGCATTTCAAGCAAAGAGAAGAGCTATTGCAAAAGCCCTGAAGTAGGAGTATGTCTGGCATATTCCAGGAACAGCAAGGAAGCCTGTATTTTTACTCTGATACTGAAGCCACACAAAGACAATACAGAAAAAAAAAAAAAACCTACCAATATCCAAGGGATCAATGTCCCTTATGAACATACATGCAAAATCCTAAACAAAATGCTAGCAAACTAAATTCAACAGCATATTAAAAGGATTATATGCCATGACCAAGTATGATTTATATTAGAAATGCAAGGGTGGTTCAACATAACAAAACCAATCAACAAAATACACCACATTAATAGACAAAGGCAAAAAAACAGATGATCATCTGATTTGACTCATAAAGAGCATTTGACAAAATCTCACACTCTTTCATGATAAAAACACTCCAAAAACTAGAAATAGATAGTAAACTTCCTCAACATGATAAAGGGCATTTATGAAAAGCCCACAGCCAGCAGCATGCCAAATGGTGACAGCTGACCCTCAAATTCATGTGGAATTGTAGGAAACCCTAAGAAGCCAAAGCAATATTTTAAAAGATAAAGTTGGACAACTCACATTTCCAGAGTTCAAAACCTACTACAAAGCTACATAATCAAAACAGTGGAACTGACATAAGGATAAATATAGAGATCAATGAAATAGGATTGAGAATCCACAAATAAACTCATGTATCTGTGGCCCCTTGATTTTCAACAAGGATACAAAGACAATTTAAGAAGGGACTCTTCAACTAATGGTACCAGAGCAGTTGAATAGCTATAAGCAAAAGAATGAAGTTGAACCCTGACCCCTTGCCATATGCAAAAATTAATTCAAAATGAATTAATTATCTACAATAAGAGCGAAAACAAAATTTTTAGGAGAAAACACAGTGGTAAATCTTTATGACCTTGGATTTGGCAATGGATTTTTACATATAATGCCAAAAGCACAAGTAACAGAAGAAAAAATGGATAAACTGGACTTCATCAAAACTGAAAATTTTTGTGCATCAAAGGACATTATTAAGAAAATGAAAGGAGAACCTACAGAATGAGAGAAAATATTTGCAAATCATATTTCTTTTGAGAGTCTAGTACCCACAATATATAAAGAATTCATACAACTTAGCAACAAAAAGAGAAACAACCCAATTAAAATATGGGCCAAGCCCTTGAATAGACGTTTCCCCCAAAAAGATATACAAATGGCCAAAAAGCACATAAAAAAATTCAACATTATTAGCCATTAGAGAAACAAAAATCAAAATCACAATGAGATAACACTCCATACCCATTAGAATGGCTAAAACAATTTTTTAAAGGGAAATAAATATTGGCAAGCCTGTGGAGAAATTGAAAACCTTTTATATTGCTGTTGGGTATGTAAAATTGGTTCAGCTGCTGTGAAAATAGGCAGTTTGACAGTTCCTACAATTCTATTGAATTGAGCTACAATTCTACTCCTAGGTATATAATCAAAAGAACTCAAAACAAGTACTCAAATAAATACATGAACGTGAATGTTCATAGCAGCACTATTTACAAGAACCAAAGGAAATAACCCAAATGTTCATCAACAAATGAATGGATAAACAAACTGTGGTGTGTACCCATATGATGGAATATTATTTTATTGTAAAAAGGAAAGAAGTACTGATATACGTTACAATGTAAATGAATCTCAAAAATATTAAGCTACCTGAAAGAAGTCAAACGCCAAAGGAAACCTATTACATGATTCCATTTACACATGATTTATCCTGAATAGTTTAATCCCCAAAGCAGATTGGTGGTAGCCCAGGGACTGGGGAAAAGAATGAGAATGAGTATAGGTTTTCCTTTTGGGGTGATAAAAATGTTTTGAATTAGATAGAGGTGGTCTTTGCACAACATTGTGAATGCATTAAATTCTGTGGAATTGTTTGCTTTAAGATTATTAATTTTATGTTCTGCGAATCTCACCTCAGTGAAAAAAGCTAAGATTTTTTTAAAGTAAAAGATGTCCAGCACCTGGAGCAGTTCTCAAACTTTAATGTGCTTACACATAATAAGAGGACCTTTTTAAAAACAGAACCCTAAATTTCAACCCCAGGGATTTGTGATTCGGGAAATCTAGTTTACACAACTATATTTTTGTGCAACTTTACAATGGATTCTGATGCAGGTGGTCTACAGGCCACACTATGAGAAACATTGCTGTAAGGTAGAGATTGACAGAGCAAGAATGGAGACAAGGTTCTGGATCCCAAGGATGGCAGACACTGATCCCCCACTGACCTGGTGTTCCCAGACGGCTTGTATCTCGCAAGGGACCTGTGGGTACGACAGAAAGTTGTAATCAAAAGTACAAATCCCAAAGTGCCTGTATCTTTGGGAGCCAGTGGTGGTGTGAGGCGTGCTTGGCCAAATTTTGCATCTCATTTGAAGAAGCCTAGGGGCCTTTGCAGGATGTGAACCAATGAAGCCTCATCATGTCACACAGCCCCTGAGCTTGGCTATAAAATCCTGCCACCCACAGCAGCTGCACGACAGAGAGGATGACTACTCCAATCCTGGTACTTGTCTTGCTTAGATATGGAAGTCAGACAGACTGCCCCCTATGTGGACTCTATCAAACTTCAGGAGGCAAGATTAATAACTATCTCCTGTTACTAAGGCCTGTGGATACTTGAGGGATGCATTAGAAAATTAAAAGCAAAGTGGCCTCATTTGTGCAGTCCATGCTGATTACTCCAGACAGCCACCATCCTCTTCCAAACCTCCAGGGCTTCTCTCTCAGGGACTAGCACCAACCAGTCTCTCTCACACTCTCATCAAATTGGTTACCAAGGCCAGGCAAAGTTACGTCCTAAATAGTTCTCAAAATGATCTCCTGTTCAAGCTACTGCCATCCCTGGAAGGAGCGACTGACAGCTCCTTTGCTCCTCTCCTTTCCAGCCATCATCTCTGCCCATCCATCCCTATAGCTTAAAGCCCTACTACAGCTTGAAGTCCAAGCAATGCCTACAGAAGGCAGGAACAAACCTTATTCAAGATAGTTGATTTTGAGTCTCACCTTTATGCCTCCTCAACCCATCTCAGACCAGATAACTCTCATCTTTAAATGTTTAGCTCAGTGGTCTCCTCATCCAGGAAAGCCTCGCTGACCTCCTCCCCAGACTTCATTAGGTGCACTTCTCTGCGTCCTCTCAATTTCTGGGCCTGCCCTTGCCAGGGTCCCCACCAGACAAGGATAATGCTCCATTCATGTCTCTACTAGGTGGGAGCCCAGAAGAGGAGCAGGCAGGAGCAGCCATATCTCCATATCTGAAGCAGTTGCAGGACCACTGCACATCAGGTGTCTTCAGGACACCAGGCATGAGAGTCCAAGACTATCTGCCTTGCCAACCCTCCCTGCCTTTCCTCCTGTCCTGTCCATCTTCTCAATTCATTCATGCCCATATTCTACTCAGTGACCATTCACGGGGACCCCTGATGTAGCTGCAGACCCAGTCCATGCTCACATGGGCCTCACCACTGAAGCAGAAGAAAGAGATTTGAACACCATCTTATTTCAACAGTGGTAAGAAACCAAAAATTGATAGATGTACAGTGCCTTTATTAGCAAATGGGGAAGAGACGACTTAAGTGGCTGATGTCCTTGGCATCCATTTTAATACATATCCTGGTTTCAGATATGCTCGAGTGTGCAAACATGAACCAAAGAAATAAGAAACCAAGGAAGGTTACACAATTAATCATTGATTTGCACTGTGATCAGTGCTGAGGGTGCTGAGGGTGCTGAGGAAATGTGAGGCAGTGGGATCTGATTTGGCCCATGGGATGGGGATGGGCAGGCCAGGGGAGGCTTCTTGGAAGAAGTGACATCTAAACCTAGACAAAAGCATAAGAAGCAACTGTCCAGGCAGAGTGAAGACAGGAAAGACATCCCAGGTAGAGTAAAGGGCATATGTGAAATCTGAGTCTGAAACATGGCTGCAAGGTGCTAGGCAAGTGATGCCATGGGCAGGCGAGACCCCCAGAACTGTGTGCCCCACACTCCCAATGTCTGACTCCCTCCTGGGAATCATGGGAAAGCACTGGAGGCTTCCAAGTGGGAATGACAGGGTCACATCTGTGCCTTCCAAAGGCCGGTGTGGCCTTCATGTGAACTGTTCAGGAACTACACTGTCCCCCATCCTTCCTCAATGGTCTGGCACAACAATTACCTCTAACAAACTTAAGTGACAGATATAACTCATACCCACAGGGGACATTGTTTCAACAGGAAAGATTAGGATGAAGCTGCAGGATGCCCAGCAGCAGAGCCAGAGGAGTAAGTGTTTAGGGCTCTGGCCTGCAGAGTGCCCCATGAAACCTTAACTATTGCCTGGAGCACACCGCATTCCTGTTGAAACGATGTCCCCTTAGGGCTATAAGTTATAGCCACAACTTAAGTTCAAGGTAAAGGTGACTGGGGTTGCTCCTTTGGCTGACATAAGGAATAAACGTCAGCCCACGAGGCCTGGCAGGGGCTGGGAGAAGGCATATGCTAAGGCAGAAGCAAGAAGGAGCAGGGCTGCCTTGCTTTGGAGGGGGCTTTTCTCAGAGCTATACACAGACTCAGTTGTAGAGCAGTCCTCATAACCCATAACCCCATGATGCCACAGTCCTGCACAGAGACCACCCTAGCTCCACATTGCCTATAGGGTAAAAGTGAAATGGTCTCCCATAGGGTTTGTGCAAGGCCCACCACAGTCTGACCCTGCTTCTGCTCCACTTTCACCTCCAGACCTGCACTGTGGATGATGTGCTGCTGAGGGGTAAGCACTCCATTCTGTGGTGTGTGTATGTAGTGTGGATATGTAGTATGTGTGTATGTGTGGTATTTGTGTGTGTCGTGTGGTGTCTGTATGTAGCATATGTAGGTGGTATGTGTGGTGTGTATTCATGTGTATGTGCTAGGTGCTGTGTGGTGTGTAGGTGCAGTGTGTGGGTGTGTGGTATGCCAGTATGTGTAAGGTGTATGTTTAGTGTGGTGTGTGTGTGTTTTGTGTACATGTGGTGTATGTATATGTGCGTGTGATGTGTATATAGTGTGTTTGGTGTAGGGGTGTTTATTTGGTATGGTGCATGTTTCATAGAGATATATGATGTATTTTGGACATCATAGATATATTTTTGGAATTACATAACATGTCACCTCTGTGTTATGAAAAATGTTCCTTAAATTATAGTTACCATAAAGACTAAATGAATTGAAGAATAGTCCATTGTAAAAAGCTGAGCATGGTGTCTGGTGCACACATGCTTAGGAAGCAGCTGTGATCACTCTAACTACCATCTTCCCTCAATGTAGATACTATTATTATGTCTGCCTTCAAATCAGGAGATGGAAGATTAAAGAAATAAAGTAGCAGGACCAAAGAACACAGCCACCAAGGCATAGAACAAGCAGGCCTGACTCCAAGGCCCACGGCCTCTTTCCCTCCTCCCTGGAGACTTGGGACCTACTTTGCAGAAGGCAGGGCTGAGGGAAGCCACTTGCCCAAGGACATACAGGTGTGGTACGGCAGAGACGAGCACCCTGTCTCCCATTCCCAGCCCACTGCCATGCCCTTTACTCTGCAGACTCCCTGAAGGGGGTAGAGTTTCACTTCCTATTCTCTAACCATCAAGGAAGGTCAAGGGCCATGTATCTCTTTTAGGGAGAAAAAAAATGCTCTATTTATGAAACATGGGTCTTATAAATGTAAAAATTACTCATTACAAAACCAGGATGACATTTGACACAGGACTCACCTCTAAAACATCAGGACTGACGCAGTCCATTGGTTAGAACCCAATCTTCAAACTGCAGGCTGTCATGTCAGACATTTGGAAAACTATCACTATTATTGTGGGAGTATCAGGAAAAAAACAGGAAGAACACACACACGTGTGTGCACATACACGCACGCACAGACAAATGCATGCAGGCTTTGGAGGTAGCCCTGGGTTCAAATTCTAGCTTTATTATTTACTAAATGTGTGACCTTTGGCCATGTTTTTTATCCTTTCTCAGCCTTTGTTTCCTTATTGATAAAATTCCAAAATTTTGGAGGGAAATAAAAATAAATAGATGTTTAGTGCTCAGCCTCCATAGACATTCAACTAATTACTATTGCTTTTCTTCACCTGATATCACTTACTAAATGTCTTTTCATACTGACAAATACTCCCCTGCCCCTGAGAGCTGGCAGAATAAGTCAAAGAAGTTTCCACACCAAGATCCTAAGTTAACCTGTATGTTATCAGGGTGCCCAGGCAAAAGGCCTCCTCAGGGATTGCCCCTGAAATATAGAGAACAGGGAACCCAGAGAGGGAATTCTTCCCAAGACAAGCAAGAAAATCAGGACCTGGGAATCTGGCCAAGGCCTGGCTTGGAAAGGGCAGCTAAGACCCCATGGAGGCATTCCCATACCTACAGAAGGGCAGGATGGCCTGAATGAGGATGGTTTCTATGGAATCCAAGAAAAGGAAAATCCTGGAGCAAGATTCACAATAAAAAATCAGACATCATACAAGGGACCTTCCATGATTGTCACAGAAACAATATACTCTCAAAAAACACAAGAAGAAATAATCATGATTCTTATGTTTGAAGAAATAAAAATGAAAGACAGATATGAGAAAGGAAAAGGGCTATCAAATCAAGTTTATTTGAAAAAGAAACAGTATATCTAGACATATAAAATACTGTCATTGAAATTTTAAAAAGAAAACCTAAATGGCTAGATTATATATCAGATTAGACACAGCTAGTAGGAGATTCAGTGGGTTTAAGAAAGACCAAAAGAAACTGTGTGGAACAGAGTACAGAGAGACAAAGAGATGAAAAATGTAAAAGAAAGATTAAGGGAGGATAGAATGAAAAAGTAAAACATACATCTAATTGTGTTAGTTCCAAAAAGGCATAATAGGAAAAGGGATGGAGAAGAGGTCATAATTTAAAAATCCATATTTTATAAAAGACATCAGTTGGGATTCAGGAATCCCATGAATATGAAGCAAAATAAATGTTTAAAATAATGTACATTGAGATATATGACAGTAAAGCAATAGAACAAGAATGGTGAAGATCTTAAAAGCGACCAGAGAAAAATGACAAATTACCTTCAAAGGAAGAGAAATAAAAACGATTTTAAAAGGCAACAATGGAAGGCAATAGCTGGGGAGACCTTCCATTTACTGTGAGAAAATAACTGTCAACCAATAAATGTTTACCCAGCAAAACTATATTTCTGCAATTAGGGAGAAAATAAAGACAGTTTTCAGACAAATAAAATCCAAGAGAGTTTACCACAAATAGACCCACACTACAGGAAAGTTTAACGGATGTACTAGAGTAGATAAAAAATAATCCCAGATGGAAGGATAGAGATGCAAAAAAGAATGGTGAGCACAGACATTGAAAGCATGTAGGTAAATCCAAAGAATATTTTATAAAACAACAACAATAACTGTCATATCTGATGGATTTACTAACAGGAGATAAGTTTAAAATATTAGCTAACAGTAATGTATGAGTTAGAAAAGGGCAAAAATATTTGAGTTTTAAGATCTTGGTGTCTTAATTGGAAGGATAAAGATACTGTTTAACTAAAAACATGAGTATGCCTGTTAATTCACTCAAGGGCAACTACTATAAAATTAATCATAGAGAATTTCAATTTCATACTAGTAGGTAGGAAACACAGTTTTTAAAAATCAATTCAAAACTAAGACCAAAAATGGTTTTTTAAAGTGGAACAAATGTAAAAAGCTAAGTAGAAATCATTCCAAATATATTAATAATTATGAAAGTGTAAACAAATGACTTTCTCCAGTTAAATGAGAAATAATACCACACTAGATTGAAAAACAAAGTAAAACCAACAAAAATGGTTCCTTATTGTTTACAAGAAAAACACCTAAAAATGTAAGGACAGTACACAGAAAGGTTAAAACCAAAGGATGAAGAAAAATCCCAGGCACAAATTAACCAAAAGAAACCTGATATAGTCCTATTATTATTAAGGCAAAATGTACAACTAGGGATAAAAAGTCCACCATATAATGATAAAAATTTAGACTCCATAAGAATATAAAAATTCTAAATATGTATGATTCTTACAACCTCAAATATATGTAAGGGAAAATTCATCAGAAATTGACACATCCACTTTATCATGAGAGATTTTGAATGCATCGTTCTCAATAACTGATACACCATTTCCCAGGCCGCTGCTGCAGGTGGCGGAGGGGCAGGTCCCAGTGCTGGAGACCGAGGCCACCTCCTGGGCCACCTGGCGGCCGTTGTGGTGAAGCAGGTACTGTTGGGCCGGAAGGTGGTGGTGCGCTGCGAGAGTGTCAACGTTTCTGACAATTTCTACAGAAATAAGCTGAAGTACCCGGCCTTCTTCCGCAGGCGGATGAGCACCAACCCTGATGAGGCCCCTGTTATTTCCTGGCCCCCAGCAGCGTCTTCCAGCCGACAGTGCAGGGCCCGCGGTCCGCAAGACCCAGCGAGGCCAGGCTGCCTTGGACGCCGAGGTGTTCGATGGAATCCCACCGCCCTACAGCAGGAAAACCAGATGGGTGTTTCTGCTGCCCGCAAGGCTGTGCATCTGAAGCCCACAAGAGAGTTTGCCTACGTGGGGCGCCTGGCTCAAGAGGCTGGCTGGAAGTACCAGGCAGTGACAGCCACCCTGGAGGAGAAGAGGAAGGAGAAGGCCGAGACCCACTACCAGAAGAAGAAATAGCTCATAAGGCTGCAGAAACAGGCCAAAAAGAACGTGGAGAAGAAAACTGACAAATACACAGAGGCCCTCAAGACCCATGAGCCCAATAAGGCCTGTTTATTCCAAAAATAAAAAACAAAAAACTGATATTTCAAGCCGACTTTAAAAATTAATGATAAAGGATATTTGAATGAAACAATTGACAAATTCGATCCAAGCGACATAAATAGAACATCGAACCTAACACTCTGAGAACATGCATTATTTCCAAGCACATGTGGAATATTTATGAGAAGGGACTACATTGAGGGCCATGAAGTCAACCTCAACCAATTTCAAAGGATAAGAACCCAGACGATCCACCTTCTCTCACCTTGATAGAGTGAGAAGTAAATAGCAAAGATGACTAGAAACAATGTAACAATGGAAATTCAAAATTCAAACACATAAGAGTCAACTATAATTTATAAGGGAAATTAGAAAAATATTTCATACTAAATGATACTGAAAATAAAACTTACAAATTACAGAGAAATTTATATGTAAAAAGAAGATGGAAACAGACATCCAAGTTAAGAAAAAGAACACCAGAATAAGCCCAAAGGTAGAAGGAAATGATAACCAAAAACAGTAGGAGAAACAGGAAAAGTCAAAGTTGGTTCATAGGGCACACTGAAAAGTAAACAATTGTGAATAGTGCTGAAGCAGAAAAAGCAAGGAAGACACAGGTAAACAGGTTAGAAATGAGTCACAGAACTCACAAGTTCTGCTCAGAAGAGCGTGAGGGAGCCATCGTGAGCAGCCAGATGCCCACAAATGGAAACTTTGATGAAATGGGAAAATCAGCTTGCAAAATAACAAACCAAGAATAATTCAAGAACAAACAGAAGTGCATTCTCATGAGAATAAATTTTCTCACAAGAAAACATCGGGTTCACAAGCATTTAGAGGCAAGTTCTGTCACATTAGCTAGGGAACGGAAATAAACAATCTACATAAACTCTTCAGTAGCATAGAAGAGAAGCACTGTCCAACTCATGCTATGATGCTAGCATAAATCTGACAAGAAAAATAGCCAGGAAAGGAGTATGAAAGGCCAACCTCCTGAATATCAGTGCAAAAATCCTTTTTAAACATTAGTACATCAAATTCAGCAATACACAGATTATGAATGAGTTGGTTTGCGCAGGAATGCAAGATTAGGAAACCAATTAATTTGCCAGATTAACCCCCAAAAATCATAATTATTTCAGTGTGTGGAGATTTAACATGCATCCTTCTCTCTACCATCCCCAACACTGAAGTCTGGCAAATGGGGCACTCTGGATAAAAATGCAGTGTCTTTCAGAAGGATAACTTACTACAGTATTAATGGGTGTTCTGTCATTTATGCTTTAGAGGAATGGAAAAAGACACCAACTGTTACTGTTGTATTCTTTCATTTTCCCTCCCACCCCAAGTGGGTTGGGGTAGGGATGGTTCTTCGTGCTCTCTTGATTTAGTGGAATTCTTTGTTACAGACATGAGAGGAAAAAGTTGTTTACTAAAGTCTGAACTCATTGAGGTGTTTGGCCTGCGGAAGTAAGGAGAGCAATTGTCTTTGTTAGGGGGTGTAGAAGCAGCAAGAAAGAACAGAAAGAGTTCCATAATTGGGGTGGACACTGTGGTTTGTGTCCTGCAGATCAAAGGATCTCACCCCACCCCTGGCAGCATCCTGGGGAGGAGATAAAACCTAAGAAGACCGAGGCTGCCTGGCACACCCAGGGATGCCAGGCCCAGGCACCAGGGCTCCCTAGGACAGTAAAGATCCCAAAGGAGAAGGTGAGTGTAGCAGCAGGGTCCTGCCCTCCCTGGTTCTTATGTGACTCGACAGCATCCTCCAACCCAGTACTGACTCAGATTGAATTTTCCATCAGCTCCCAAGGTAAAAGAGTGTGGAGTCAGAGCTAACTTGATTTGAGGAAGTTGAGGTCACATGACATTTCTGCACACCCATTCTGTAGCTGAGCCTTCCTACTGAGTACACATGCGCAAGACATTAGAGTGAGAATGGGAGACAGACATGCACTGATGACACACTGGCAGAAGAAGCTACCTCTCCTCCAGGTCTGGCCACTGCTTGAAGTTGCGTTGGGGGTCACTGCCAGTTTCTCCCTTCTGAACATCCACAACCGGCCCCTGCTTGGTCCTCAGGGACTCCTTCAGGTCCCCACGCAAGTGGAGGGTGCCGCTGGCCATGCTGTCCAGAAAGCCGAGGATCTGGAGGCAGCTCTGTATCCGGGGTGGGAGTGAGCTGCTGGAGGAAAAGGCAGTGCCCAGCAAATCTGCAAATGGCCTGGCCTTTGTGTCCACCCAAGAGTGCAGCAGGTTGCCCTCTTCCTCCAGGGCTCCAAAACAGCCCAGCAGGCAGAGGTCCTCAGCCAGCTTCTCAAAGAGCCCATTCCTCCTGAAGAAGTAGCCATTGACAGGGTCCCAGTGCAGCGCTGCGGACACAGCACAGAGAGTGTACAAAACCAGCTCCAGGGTCTGTCTGGGGGATACTGCTCCCCATGCCTGCAGCGGGGGCTCCTGGAGGGAGCCTTCCAGGTCAGAGAACAGAGACAGCAGCCCGTTGAACCCGCTGGAGACTCTGAAGGCAGCACGACCCTTGGGGGTCACCAGGATCCGGAGCAGAGACTGAAACACCAAGCAAATCAAAATGAGTGCACTCCAGGAGGTAGATTAACCCTGAGCCCACACACATTCCTGCCAGAGCGTCCCACTAGCTCTTCCCTCAACGACTTCAGGCCAACAAGTTACAGGAAGGATCACTCTGAAACATTGGGATCTCCATATTGTTCCTCTTACGGTTTAGGTTTTCCATGTGTGCCTACTACACTAATCTATACGGTTGATTTAACTGTCCTGTTTTTTGACATGAATGCATATCCTTCCAGAAAGCTTCTGTCCTGTAGCTCATACTCATCCCAGGTCGAGTGCTCACACATCCCCCTCTCATTCCCTGATCAAAACTCTCGTCATACTCTACTGCAGCTACTTGAAAACCGTCTCAGCTCTCCACCAGACTGAAGCTCCACGAGATGGAAACCATATCTGGCTTCCTTACTACTGTGGAACACAGCACACACTTAATGACAATTTGCTAAATGAGTGGGATGAACCATCTCTTATACTGTACAGGAGACACACAGTGAAATCCTCATAGAAGCAGCTTGTTATTCCTTATCTCCCTCTCTGTGCAAGCACGGCTTCATCTGTTATATTAGATGAGGGGAAACAGTAAAATGAATCAACTTAAAATGTGGTGTGAAAAGAATGTGTCAGAAAGAGAAGAGAAACCTGCAATGGAATGAAATGTATAGGTATAACACATAGCATAGGCCAAGTGTGCAGAAAGCAATTAAGCCACTGATAGGATACATCGTGGAATCCACTACCCTCCAGATCACTGAGAGCTGTACTGGCCAGCCAAGCTTTTATTTCCTTCTAAAATCAAACCTTTCTTGAGCACTTACTTACTTGGGCCCAGTGCATGGTATATACTCTAGGTAATCAATACATGCTATTGGAAGGAAAGAGAGAGGAAGAGAGAGAGGGAGGAGGGGCTACATTTAAGCAGTTCTCATACTGTGAGTCATCAAAATGTGAAAAACACAGGGACTATTTTAAATAAGTATTAAAAGTCTGTAATTTTTAGTACTTATTTATTGATCAGATAAATTGCATTGGACTCCATCTAAAACTCAGGCATTTGATGTGTGTTTCCTAGAGAGTGGACAACCTTGTGGGTTCCTTAGTAGACTGCGGAGAGAGGTGTGAATTGTTTTATCTTTTCAGGTATTTAATGCTCTAGTGTGACAGGGAAGGGGATTGTCTGAGAAGGCACAGTGCGGAGTCAGTTTCAGGAGGCCTGAGGCAAGGTTCACAGAGAAAAAATAAAATAGACACTCCCTATCTGGGGGAGGGGTGATGCTGTGACTTAAATGCATGGTTTAGGCGACAGTCTGTAGTATGATACGTGGAAGTTAGTGAAAAAGAGGAAACTGGTAGCTCAGAAAAACATGTGGGAAGGGTCTAGATATTTAAATTCTTTTTAGTTAATAGAAACTTAGTAAAGTTACAGGTCACTGTCAAACATGAAGTCATGCACTTTGGGAGCTCCATCTTTTTTTATTTTATTTTATTTTTTTTTTGAGACAGAGTCTTGCTCTGTCACCCAGGCTGGAGTGTAGTGGCGAGATCTTGGCTCAATGTGACCTCTGCCTCCCCAGTTCAAGCGATTCTCCTGCCTCAGCTTCCTGAGTATCCAGCTCCATCTCTTAAATGCTGGTACCCTAACCTAACAGTGGTGTTTATTTGAAACAATAGAATGTGTGTTCCAACCACTGGGATTTTATTCTCTAATGTTATATTCCACTACAGGAAACCTGAGCTGCTGGGCGAGTAGTCAGTCTCACATTCCAGGTCAGAGAACACAGGAGGAGCCTGAACTCTCTTAGTGCACACAGGCGAGGATTCTTTCAAAGATGAAGAGAAACAGCAGCCAAGGATATGCATAAAGGGCTTCCAGGGCCCCATCTATGACATTTCCAGAAATTTAAAAAACAAAACAGATTGCAGTTACTAGGAGAATCTATGAAAGACCAAAGTCCATAATTATATTCAAAATGGACAAATAACATAAAGCGAGGTAGAAAGATTCATCCTTACCAATACAGGCCAATTGATCTTTTCCCAGTTATAGAAAAAGAAAACACACTACTCACAGTGGTTAGATCTGTGATACCTCACCACTTCTCAGAGGGACACTGCAGGGAATTGAATTGTCGTTTTGCTCTTTGAAAGAAACCCAGCATCAGGGCCACCCACTAAAGGGGGCAGTCAAGTGTGAATCGTGGGAAAGACTTCAGGGAAATTGACTTCCCAGGCCACCTGAAAGATGGCGGCAATGATACTGCTTTCTCCTCCCGAGTGAGGATGTGGCCTAATTCTTTCTGAATTTGGCCAAAAACCCAGGAAAGTTGGACATTTGTAGACACACCCTCAAAGCAAAGCATGCGGATTGTTGGAGTAGGTTCCTCCAGGATGGTGGTACTCAGTGTGCATAAGTGAAAGCTCATGGCTTAAGTTGGGCAAGGCCTTTCCCTGTGTAGACAGAGTCACAGCAGCTGCCTGTCCCTGCCCCATCCTGGAGGCCCCGGGGTCAGGAAAGGCTAAGGCAGCTATGCTGCATCTGTGCCTGCCTTATGTGAGCAACTCACTTCCAAAAAAATGTTATTTTTATGGTTGAGTTGGAAACTCACTCCAACCTTGACGTGTGTGTGGTGGTTTTGGTCCCTCCTTTCTAACTGATAAACCATACCAAAGGCTGTTCACTGCGATGTGGTACAGCACGCGTCTGAACCTGACCTATGCCTGGTCACGTGACACGTGCCATGAAAAGTCAATCAGTCACAAAGGAAATCTTAAGCTCTACAATGTTAAACAGACTAAATTTATGTGAGTGCTTTCAATGGCTCTAAGACCTCTAGGAGCATTGTTTAAGGCAAATGGAATGAATAAGCGCTTCTGTTAGTCACATAACACACGACAAAACAAACATCAGGAAGGGAGAATGATTAAAAAACAAAACTGATCAGATTACAGACAATCGCCTGAGTGCTGGGTGACCACTATAAACCCCTCTTCCCCCAAGGAACCCCCTCCCAATTCAATTGTCCAATTTGATGCTGAATATTGCTTAAAAGAACTCCATCACTCAAAGAGTGTTGAAGCAGATATTTTAAAAAGCAAAGCAACCCAATAATCACCCTCATTATGATCTGTGTCTCTCAGTGGGTTTGTCACCTATAATTCCTAGATGGTTATTTTCTTTTCCTCCTCTTGGGAGGGAGAGGAGGAAGGAATGGCTGTCCTTAATTGTTGCTTTGTTTGATTTATTAAATTCAGAGTCATTATCTAAAATGGGGGTAATCTCATTAGAACTTAGACTCCTCTATTATTTCTTGGGATGGGGTTAATTTCATATTTGCAGAGTCATAAAGTAAAGAGTCCAAAATCCAATTACAAAGGCTTAATTTCATAGCATCTAAAGAGAAACATTTCTATCATAAAGGAAAATAAATACTTCACTACTTCGGGAAATGATTTGTCAGGAACGGGGAGTCTAGGAGGAGGGTCTCCATTACTGTCATTCAACTTTGCATGATAATGCATCACATAGGGTTTTCAGTCTGCGGAGGGGAGTAAATTTAATCAGCTGAAGTCAAAGTAATCAGGCTGGGGTTGACACATTTCAAGAAAGGTCAGCGTTAAGCACATTTTCTCATCCTAACTCAGTTACCATGTCATCGTCTCTGAGTTAGTATTCCTCCAGCTTGAATCTATAAAATGGATGTCTGCTGCAAAGCGCTAACTACGTTAGGACTAACAGGATTTATTTCACATTCTATTATTTGTTATTCCTCATAATTTTCCATGTGTCATGCTGGAAGACCGGTGAGGTAATGCAATTAAGCTCAGAGTTGAACAGCTAAATGTATATTAGCAAATCAATCTGAATTTGTGCATAACCCAATCACAGTCCCACCGGCCAAGGAGAGGAAATTCATTTGCTTACATTATTCTTTAACTCAGTTATCATTTGCCAGAATTAGGTGGTGAAGTCACATGTTCTTCAGTGTTGGTATGGAAGTGCCACTGGTGTTTGAAATAACTGCCCTAAGTTGCTTCTCCAGAGTGGCTGGCAGACAGACCACAGGGAAGGGATGCAGAGTGATGGCATGCTGTGAATGCACTTCGGAGATGGGAAACCTTTATAAGAAGGGGCACCCTCTCATCCCACTCAGACACACTTTGTAGAAACAGTCCCTATGGGCAGAGTTGGCTCTCACCTTCTAAAGAGAGAGATCCAGTGAGAAGCAATTCACTTAGCATCTTCGTTCCAAAGTTTCAGGGGGTTCCCATGATGACTTAGAAACAAATGTAGATCTCACATCTGATTCCAGCAAACCTTCACCACTTGCTCATGTGACTCAGTGGTGGGCGAGTCTGGAAGAGGTTCCATTCCTCCCAAGTGCCCCCTAGAGCAGTAGTGTGACAGCCCTAGCCCTTGGAAAACAATGCCAGCTCCTGGGCCCTCCAACTGCCCAGCAGTGACTTGGCACCCAGGGAGAAGATAGCACATTGAGTGCAGGCTATGACTTCATTAAATAAGCTCACCAGTGTTCTTCCCTTATGTGCTCTCTTGATAACTGTGATTCTGAAATGATATTGAATCTGTAAAACACCATAACAACTTTACATTACTAATTCTAGACATTTAGTCCTATTGCCCAAGGGCTGACACTCCAATACGATGCCTCTGGGCTACAGAGTAAACAAAAGGAACTTTCTATGAGCAAAGCAGATCACTCTTTTCTACATTGGACACAAAAATACTTTTACTCTCCAAGCAAAGTAAAAGCAAAACTTTCCTCTCTGTGGATCTGTTTGGCTTTCAATATGGCACTGTCAGGAACAATTATTCACCCAATAGAAAATCACAAGCCTGACTGGTTAGGACATGCCTTCCCTGTTCCTATCCTGTCAGAACATGCCAGTCACGCTGAACATGGACATATGAAGGAAAATGTACCAAACAGCGCAGTGAAGTGGAGTGATCTCTCAGTTTTCAGTTGCTCACCTTAGATTCAAACTCAACTTCACCATTTAGCAGTTGTGCAAGATTAATTTAGTCAATGAAGCTCTCTGGATGTCTCTCTGCCTTTAACATTAAGAGATTGGACCACATGAATCTAAGGTAATTCCTAGCTCCGATATTTTCTTTATTTTTGATATATCTCTCCCTTACCCTACTCTCTGCTTCACCCATCCCTCTCACTCCCTTTACCTCAAGTAATCATGGGATTCAAGTGTCTTTCAAAAGGTATTTAACTTTCCTTTTTTTGTTTCGTACAAATCACTTCCACTGATTCTATGGCCCTGCAATTAAATCACTGGCTGGGTTCTTGTCATCTGTGAAACATGATGATTATGGTCATGACGCCACTTTTGGATGGACCACGCAATGCTTTGGCCACACCAATCACTGCTGGCTTAGGCCACATAATAACTGGAACAGCTCACATCAATGTCTGACATCGAATGTGCAGAGAAATAAAGTAAGTATGATGAAACAAACCCCATTCTCTAAATGTTAAAAAGGTTTTGCATAGAGATAGGCTTAAGTAAGTTAGGTTGATGATTGACCTAATTTTGGAAATCAGAACAACTTCACTTTTTTTTTTTAATTCACCAACAATCAAATATATCATGTTAATGAAACATGAGCGTGTTGGCCGGGCACGGTGGCCCACACCTATGATCCTAGCACTTTGGGAGGCTGAGGTGGGAGAACTGCTTGAGGTCAGAAGTTGAAGACCAGACTAGATAACATAACAAGACCCCCTGTGTACAAAGAATACAAAAATTAGCCAAGCGTGGTGGCACATGTCTATAGTTCTAGCTACTTAGGAGCCTGAGGTGGGAGGATCACTCAAGCAATCCTTTTTAAAAGTCATAAACTCACAAAGACAAAAGCTATGTAAAAAAGGAACAGCAACAAAACTGTGAAAGTTGTAAGGCAGAAGAGATGGCAAGAATGATATTTGTTATATGTATTTAACTATTTTAAGATAAATTGATGAATGTTAACAATATTACAAAAACATACACTTATATCTCTGTTGCCCAAACATGATAACCCTGCCTCACTTGTCCCTTTGTGCCCCCTGTTTCCACACCTCTGACTGCCTTTTGCTTCTTTTTCACAGCTCACAGGTTCTCTCCCCAGTGGGCCTTCCTCAACCAGGTAAGGTAGCATTGGTCTCTCCTACTTCTGTGTTCCCATAGCAACCTGCCCTCAGTGTCTAACCAATGCATCCACCACACTGCAATGTAACTATTGCTTACTTATTAGAACCAGGCTATGAGCTCCCAGAGGGCAAGGGTTGTATCATAATTGACTATAAGCCCCAGGTACTCTTCATCAGCCCTGGTAATGGGTTAGATGCTCAATAAATGCTCATCAGATCAACAAGGCAGCTACTTGGCCATTGCTGATTTGAGCTGCACTTCCATAGTTTACAGTGTTGTGGGAAGTAGCTGCCTAGCCAGGAAAAACATTTCCTAGCATCCCTTGCATCCAGGTGAGTCCTGCCCAAAGTTCTTCCTAAAGAAAATTGGACAGAAAATAACCCGTGCCAGTTCTAGGCCTGACTGAAAATGCCTTATGCAGTTCCCCATGGTCTCTCTTCCCTTGTCTGCTGGCCAAGTTAGATGCCCAGGTGATGGTAGTTCCTTAATGACAGTCACCAATCATTGACTGGACTGTATGTTGGAAAGAAATTTCAAATGTACCAGGCTACTGAGGATATGGGATTTATTTGTTACAGCACCTGACACTACCTAATACAAGGTACTGCCTGCCACATACAGTGGCTAATTGAATTACATGAATACAAATGCCTGAGCAAATGTGGATCGCTTGGTGCATATCCACAGGGAAGCCAACCTCAAAGGAGGACTTGAAATCACCTTCAGGAGATCCAGTTTCAGCTGCAGCTCCCCTTGAGTGGATGAGCATAGAGCACCCACAATGATGCTCATGTACTCCTCGGCGTTGATGGCTGAAAGCTGCTCCAAGATGCTGAGCGAGGCCTCCCGGTAGCACTCGTCATCCAGGAAGATCTTGATGAAGGGCACCATGCCGTGGTCCTTCAGGACAACTAAGGATCAGACAGACAGAATGGGGCTAGGGCAAGGGGGAACCTTGCCACTTCAGTTTCAATCAAAAGAAAAGCTTTGTCTTATAATTTTCAAACTTCATTTTGCTATTTTTTATATTTCTCTTTTGCTCACTGGTAAATTTTTTGGTAACCCATACCCACTGTTAAAGTGAGAAGCAGAAAAAAGAAACTGTGGATCTGATGATTTTTTTAAAAAACTGCTTTCTTCTCCAATGAGAATCTTATTTTTGAAAAAAAAAAAAAATGACTAACATCTCCCCATAGGAGATACATTCAAGAAAGGAGAAATAAGTTTAAGAGATCTATTGTACAACATGGTGACTAAAGTTAATAATAGTGTCATGAATTCCTGGGGTAAAAAAAGAAAAAAAAAATAGAAACCTAAGTAATAAAAGCTTTAACTAGATCTACCTCTCCCTTGATTTCCCCATAATTTCTTCCCCAGAGCCAATGACAATTTTCTCTCTTCTCTCTGCCAAAATTCATATAGAAAGCAAACCACAATTTAAGCTAAGAATATATTTAATTTCTAGATAGTTCCTTGGGGAGAAAATTAAAGAAACCTGACAGGTGATATATTTTTGTTTAAAAGTAATTCCAAGCATTTTTTCCCCAGGATTGATATTGGAGTAATCCATGTGGAATAAAAACTAGGAGGCAACTGGATCCTTCAAATGGCTTGATGGAGATTTGAGCAGACAGGATTTTTCCAATTATGGGCTAGGTACCTCTGACATGGAAATCACCTTGAAAGCATGTTTAAAAGTAGATTCCTGGCCAGGCGTGGTGGCTCACGCCTGTAATCCTAGCACATTGGGAGACTGAGGCAGGCAGATCGCCTGAGCTCAGGAGTTTGAGACCAGCCTGGTCAACATGGTAAAGCCCTGTCTCTACTAAAATACCAAAAAAAAAAAAAAAATTAGCCGGGCATGGCGGCGTGCGCCTGTAGTCCCAGCTACTCGGGAGGTTGAGGCAGGTAAATTGCTTGAACCCTGAGGGTGGAGGGTACAGTGAGCCAAGATCATGCCACTGCACTCCAGCCTGGTGACAGAGTAAGACTCTGCCTCAAAAAAAAAAAAAAAAAAAAAAAAAAAGTAGATTCCTGAGCTCCACCTTGACTGACCATTAATTAAAGGTCTGGATGTGAGCCTAGGAATGTGCATTTAGCCAGCACCTCCGGGGAACCTTTTGCAGACTAAATGTTAAAGACTCTCTCTCTGCCATAATGAAATAATTTTTTACATTAGCTATAGTTACTCTGTGAAGGCCTCAGATAAAGATGCCTAAATCACCAAACCCACTGATATGATGTTGGTGTGTCTATGTCATTATATATATATATATGCACATATTATTTTTAAAACCCAGAAGCCACATGATCTTAGGACGCTAAAAGAAAATTTGAATGGATTACATTGCTAAGTGCATCATGTCTGATGAGAGCACAACAAATTGCATTTCTTTAAAATGGCTAGATTTCTTTGTCCGTATGTTACTCTTTGGATCTAAAAAAAATTAAAAAGCATCTACAGTCAGTGCAGCAGGACACTAATAAATTTTTCTTGTAAATTTAGAAAATGTTAGATTGAGCATAGTCTTTTTGTCACCAACTTTATTTAGCAACCTTAGAAGTGAAAAGTGTCAACAGAGGTATAGTATCTACGAATTTACTGATGATCACTGAACATCGGCCAAGAGAGGAGCATTAGCCACAGCTAACGCTGTGTATTGGTTACTCCTTGAGTATAACCTGTGAACACTGCCATAAATAACCAGGAAAGAGTTCATGTTTTACCAAGCAGTGATGAGGCAAACTTGGCACCATCCTTACCTGCATTCCTCACTGAGCCTTTCAGAAGTGTGACTACAATCCTCAGCATCACACAGGTGAGTTCTCTTTCTGGATCCTGAACACCAGGAGTGGACACTTTGTTTCCTGCCATATTGAAGAAGAAACAACAAAAAAAATTAAGTACATGTGGTATGACCCCAAATCTCTGACTCCAGCTTTCTATCCTCTTAAGGAGATGTGAATATAATGCTTTCATCATAAGGGAGTGTGTATCCCAATTAGTAAGATAGAAGGCTGTTACCCCCTACAGCAGGGGTTCTCCATTTTGAGCACATCAGCATTCCCTGCAGGGCTTATTTTGTTAAAACCCAGAGCCCCATGCTGGGTCCCATCCCCAGAATTTCTGATGTAGTAGTTCTTGGATGGGGTTCTATAATTTGCATTTCTGAGAAGTTCCCAAGCAATGCTGATGGGGCTGGTCCAGGGACTGCTCTTTGAGAAGCATTACCCCAGATGATACACAGAGCCCTGCCTTCTTAATTTTCCTTTGGCCACTTTTACAGTTTGCCATTCATCCTTGGGAGGGATGACTGCCTGCTCATTCCTGAGTCACGGGGAAGCTCAAGAGAACCTGGAGTAAATAGGTGATCCCAGTAGACCCATGAGGGCAAAATCAGATCTCTTTATTCACCTTGAATCCCCATGCCAGCAAAGTGCCTGACACAAATTGGAAGCTCAATACTTATTTGGGGAATGAATGAATGAATGAATGAATGAAAATAGAGTTTATAAACCAGGAGACAGAGTATCTAAGAAACAACAAGACACATTTAACAATATAAAGTACGAAGTAAATCTAGATGCATGAGCTCACAAAAAAGTTTAATTTCTCCTAGGAGTGGTCATGGGTCTGGAATTGCATTTAAAAGCAAATTCAATGTTAGGCTGCTGAAAAGAAATACCAGCTAAGATAAGACAGAACCACCAAACAAAGAGACGGTGCAAAGATTTCTCATTTAAACACCAAGGAAAGCGGATGAAGCAATACATTAACTTCATTCAAGATGGGATTTAAGGACAGAAGTTACTAAGCAGTAGAAAGTAACTCATAAAATATTGTCCAGGGCTTGGCCCAGAGGCCCAGACACAAAAACCATCCCTTGGGCTCATCCTCCGCAGTCCTGATCCTATTTGCAAACACTCCCAGGGAGGAGCTGGGTCCATCCTGGCCTCCATAAGACGCCTGAGCTCCTCCCTGGGTGTCTGTCTCAGTCTATGGCAGTAGCACTGGAACTATAGGGACAAGGTGACTGATGTTTCTTGAGCCCCTGTTATGCACCAGGCACAGCAGTGGGTCCTCTTCAGAGATTCCCTTGTTAAAATCTCACAACATTCCAATGATGTCAACATCATTACCCTGTTTTACCGAGGAAGACACGGCTCATACGGGTTAAGTCACTTTCTCAAGATCACTCAGTTTGTCAGTAGCATGGCCAGGATTCCAGCCCTTAGCTCCTTTCCCTCAGAGAGGCCCAGGAAACAGACAGACTGGTGACCTTGGCTTAAGTCTGAAGCAGAATTACAGAAGCAGCCAAAGGCTAGAGAGCTCCCTGACCCTTCCAGCCAGTGCAGTGGGAGAAGGAGAATGAAAGGAGGGAAGGTGGGCAGAGTAAGCATCCAGATTCTTGTGTCCTGGTGTCCCTCTTCCAGGCTGATTTCCCAGAGCAGCAGGTGTAGACAGACTGAGGGAAAGACCAGAGGAGCTGGGGAAGGAGTTTCCACACTTTGCTTCCTATCGGAAAGTCAACGGAGATGGTAGTTAAAGACCACCACATAGAGTGACTCCAGTAGGATATGTGCTGGGGAGCATGGTGAGGCAGTGCAAGAGCCCAACCCCTGAGCCCCCAAGCACCCTCATGAGACCCTAAAGCCTCAGGGGACAGCAGAGGCTATTGGGATTGAGACTCCAGGGTGCAGGGGCCAAGTAGGGGCAAGGGAATGTTGCCAAGGAGCCACAGGTATGCAGCCCAGCAGGGCACCAAGACTTGGAGGGGCGTGCTGGGCCAGCAAGACCCCAAGGAGCTCTCTCCCAGTGGGAGACCACTGAGCCAACAGTGCAAAGTGAACAGAGTGAGCTAGGAAGCCATATCCCAGCAGACCCCAGGAGGGACCCCAAACCTCAGGCCTCTCTGAGCTCCCATTCCTGAGGAGCTGTCAGACCCCTGCAGTCTCCCTGTCTATACACCCACACAATGTCTAGGACAAGAGATATCTAAAACCTGGGAATTCACAAGGCCTGAGTTAGCCCCAGGTTCACCCATCCCTTTCACTTCTTCATTGGGAAGACTGGGTGGCTGCCTGTCTTTTGTGAAACTGTGTGTCCCAAGCATACTTTCCCAGTGACATGGGCATGCTCACTTTCTGTTGCATTTGATGGGCAGCCAGATTGGCCCAAATATGAGGCCTGGCTGACACTGACCCCTGCCCGTCCCTCCCAATGCACCCAGTGGCACCTGACTTCCTCATGATCTTGGCTTGCTTCCGAAGCTGTGCCAGTAGCAGGCCCAGGAGCCCTGAGTCCCGGAAGATGTCGGTGAAGAGGGGGTCCCCACCAGCGATGCTGAGGATGCTCTGCAGGGCCATGAGGGTGCAGGATGGCCCAGGGCTCTCCTTGATCAGATGCTGTACCTTTCGCAGGATCTCATGAGGCACGTAGTGCAGCTCGAACACCAGGGCCTCTAGAAGCTGGAAGAAGTGTTCCTGCACTGGGGCCGGCTTGAGGGGCATGATCTCTACAAACTGCGAGATGGGCTGCAGGGTCCACTCCAGCAGGAAGAAGTTTCGAGCATTCCAGGCCCACATGGTCCTGATGACTGACAAGACTTGTATGCAGAGGACAGAGTCACTGGCTTTGTGGAAAACATTCTGTAGGACCTGGAAGGCCTGAAGATTCTTAACAGTCACCCCTGAGGAGGAAAACAAGAATGATCTTACAAGTCATTTCTCCTGCCTGTGTCTACAAATAGATGTTTTCATTACTAAGAGGGCATGCCATTTGAAGTTTCTGTGTTCTAACTCCTATGGGCACATGTCCATCAGAAGTCCAGAAAAGCCAGCCACCTGGGGTATGAAGAAGGCTAGTGCAGCATGGGCCAAGATGCACTCAAACTGTGGCCACTCTGAACTGACATGTGCCGTGAACATCAAATACACATTAGATTTCAAAAAGATAATACAAAGGAAATGATGCAAAATATCTTGTTGACAATTATTTCTATTGGCCATACATTGAGATGGTAATATTTGGGATACATTGAGTTAAATAAAATATATTATCAAAAATAATTTAACTTGTTTCTTCTTATTTAAAGTTAAAATTTACATTTAAAATGATATAACGTGCATTGCATTGTATTTTCATTGGACAGCATTGGGCTAGGAGGATTGGTTTCAGCAGATTAAAATCAAATGATGTTGGAGATTACTAGCAAAATCAGTTTTGTTTCTAGACAAGCTGATAAATAATTACACTTTCCTGACCCACCCCTACCTTTTCCTCCAGCTTGAAGGTTAAGCCTCATTCTCTCTCCCCCAGGAGACACTTTGTCAGAAAGCTCCCTGCCTCCAGCCTTCTCTGCCTCAGATAACAGAGATGTTTGTGAAACTCCTGTCTGATTCAGGCACTCCCCTAAACCATGTCTGTGCCCCATGTGTTACTGCATCCCATCCAATGGCCCTTCTTAACCTGAACTCTGCAGCACTGCGGCCTCCCTCCCTCTATTCTGCAGAAGCTCTCACTTCCCAGACTCACCCAGCCATCCAGGCCACCATTTATTCCCCAGACTGTCATTTCTGCCTTTAAACTTTCTCCCTTCATCTCAACCTAGACAACCCACACTTAGCCTTAAAAACTCCCTCCAGCAGGCCCTCTGTTCGAGGTTTCCTGACTGAGCTGGGTCATGGCTGTGCCTGATGCATTTCTTAGCCGATTCTCTAGCAGACTAGGGTTCAAGGACATGTGACAGTCTCTACAGAGGAATTTTAGGGAGCAGACAACTGGCCTGTTCACACTGGCACCCAGCATGGGGCAGAGTGCCTGCCACACAGAAAGTATCCGTGCCTGCTGATTGAGTTCATCAATCAATCAATGTCTCAAAGTACTGAGAAGTCACTGACTCTGAACCTGGATGGCTGTTTTAGGGCCATCAGTCCCCATTATATAAGCAAATGTTGCAGAGTAAATCACACCAGGGGTGAGGGAGAGAACTAGAGGCTGCCTCCGTTATTTGAGAGAGTCTTTGCCTTTATTAAGCAATGTTTCCACTAAGTCTCACGGGAGATATTCATAACCTCCCCAAAGGTTGTGACAGAATCAGAGCCTACTGCACCATTGAAAGGTACACAAAGAATCAGGAGAAGACCCTCTGTAGCCTTCTCAGGGCTCAGCACTGACTCTTCCGGTCACCCAGACACAGGAAAGACTCACCAGATGCCTCATGATGGAACTTGAAGCCTTCAAGCTGAGGGTAAGTGATGCTGTCAAACACCTTCAGCTCTGACCTCCCACAGGTCGTCAGCCACACCACCAGCCCAAGGAGCTCCTCCAGATGCGGGTCCACTTCACTCTGGGTCAGCCCATCATACCTGGGGGAACAGATGAGGCCAGCTCCCTGTGCTTCCTGGATGGAGCATCCACATGCGTGCATGGTGCTCTCAAGGAGACAGAGCCAATGGGGATCCGCAAGCTGGGGAAGACCCCACAGGTCTGCACCTGAGGCAATTCAGAGGCAAGGGAGCTCCCTGGATAAACACCACTCTGCAGATGTCAGTCTTAGATCCAAAGAAGTGCATTTGTAACCTGTGAAAAGCTATGCCATCTGCTCACAGGAAGTCACTTTCCATGACTGAACCTCCAAAAGACATGTGGTTAGGGCATCAGCAGATCAGGGCACCTCCCAAAGGAGAGATGTAATATAATAGTTCAACATTGCAACAAAACGGTGTGGGAAATAGTCGGACTTCCTTGTGCTTATTTAAAGGTTGAGTGTGGCTTTTGTATTTTAATTATGGGCAGGTAGGCTGTCCTGCTCTTCTTGTGGAGAAGGGCATCTCAAGTCTTATTCCAGCCCTGCCATTTCCAGAGGAAAAGTTCTTGCAGCGTGACTTCAGTTAAGGCAAAAAGGAAAGCCAATGAGCCCACATGGGACCTTCTTGGCACTCCCTGGAATAGGTTCCTGTCACCTCTCCTGCCTTCCACAAGAATTCTGGGGAAAACTCAACACCCAATGAACCAAAAATCTGTTCAGGAAATGCTATGACACAGACCTCCGTGGGGATCATAGTCAGCTGGTCACAGCCCAGACCAATGCAAAACGTGATGTGCCCAGAGGGGCATTTACACTTAGCGTCCCTTTGGAGGAAGGCACTAGGGTATTGCCATTTAATCACATCCTTCTGGACACTTGGTGGACCAAAGGACTTTGGCCCCCTTGTCCAAGTCACCGCATGTAGGCTCGAAGCCTGGCTCTGTAGTGAAGTGTGTGAAGTGCTGTAGTAGATATACCCCTCAGAGGAGAAGGGTGTCTCATTCTCGCCCAGCAAAGCCCAAGGGAAAGTATGTGGCCTTGCCCTATAGCAGCTTCCCCAAGATCAGCAGAGGAGCTTGGGCCATCAAGGTATTTCTTTGATTTCAATCCCTTGCTCTCTGTAATCCCTGGGCCCCACTCGAAGATGATACAGGAAGGCAGAGTGGAAGGCAAGGAGCCAGCCCAGGCCCTGCTGAACGGTGTCTGAGCTTGGGTTTCCCATGTTTCAAGGATTTGAGAAAGAGGTAGTTCACTTGGGAGCTGATCCCAGAAAACACCAGTAGGGGAGAGGCCACGTGAGACAGGGAAGGGAAGGAAACCAGTCCAAGAGCATTAGCAAGCAAGCGCCTCATGGGGCCACTGGAGCTAATCCTTCTGGGGAGCTCTGGAGGCAATGCAGAGCAAGCCCACCCAAGGGCAGCTGTGCTGGATGTGCACCCATTGGTTCCTTCAGTCATTGGTGGGCAGCTGCTCCTGAAGGTGGTTCATTTCCAGACCTTTCCAGCCCTCCAAGCACACAGGCAGGGCAGCTTACAGCAGTGCCAGAAGCCCTCCAACAGACAGGGCTTCTGTTTGGGTTCTGACTGGGGAAAATCAGGCCAGCAGGCATGCAGGTGACAGGTGCCTACAAGTACACTTTGTAAAACTACTGATTCTCTAAGGAAGTGGTCCCCACGCCTGTCTGCACAATGAATCACTTTTGCAAATAAGAGGTCTCTCTGGCCATGTTCTATGGAGCTATATCTATTTTTCTCCAAAGCACCCCAATGATTCTGAGGACTAAGGCTTTGGTGGTCCTGTGCTCTCCCCGTACCAAACACAGCCACTTACCGAAGTAACACTTTGAGCAGCAGAGGATAGCCCTCTGAATTCTCAAACTCCAGGAACAGAGCCGAGGAGACGGGGTAGGAGTCCTTCACGAATCCCAAGATCAGGCTTACAGCCTCGCTCACTTCAGGGGCAGGGAGAGTGTCCGCGAGCCTGGAGAGGTTCTGGAGGGAGAGCCTGACACAGTCTGTGGCTGCAGGAGCGAAGCACAGGAGAGACCTGCTGAGCTTGGAAGCAAGAGCTTTCCTGCCATGGTCCACCTACCTACCCTACTCCAAACAACATGTCAAGACATGAATGGGAATTAATCCAAAACATGTTCTGCTGGCTCTTGGATCAGGAAGACCACCCCAGAGAAAGTGCCATCCTGACAGCTGCACTCTGCAAGCCCAGCAGGTGACACAGGAGAGGAAGGCAGCCCCTCAGCCCTCTGTCCCTAATTCTCAGCAAGAAGGGGGAGTCCAGGTCCATTAGGTAGTGAGATGTAAAATGCAAGACCTGAGCTCATCTCAGACCTTAAGGAGGCAATGCTGGAGCTGAGCAGAAATTACCTTGATGAAAAATGCAGGGGAGGATGTATGAACATGTGAGGAGGCAGAGGGTAAAAAGATGGGGTGCTTTGGATACTGAAGAAGCCAGGGGATTGGAACACTGAAGTGTGGCCCACAGAGAGGAAGGAGGGTGTGGCCCATTCCTAGGGGACAGGCCATGGGGCTTACTGGCTACCCCACCAGAGTGGTGCGGAGCCAGGGGAAGATTTGAGTCTGAAGAGAGAGGTCCTCAGATTTGCATTTGGATGGGTCACTGTTTTTAGAAATCTCTCATCAAGAGAAGCCTCTTCTGAGTGCTGGGGAAGCCAATCCAGTGGATCAGAGAAAGTACCTATGAGAGCTTGAGATAATGCAAGCTCAGCCTCTCAGCTGCGAGGACTCAGAAGAGCCGCAAAGAATCACAACAATCCAATAAGATCAGCAGTATTATTATCCCCATTTTACGGATGAGAGAACTGAGGCACCCCAATGGTTAAGTGCCTGAGATCACTCAGCTATGAGGACAGAGCTGGAGTCCAGTCCTGGCTGTCTGGCTCCAGAGTCTTTGGCCTTAACCCCTACCCATAGTTCCCAGTGTATAAATGAGGGTGCCGGAATCAGGCATCTTTAAGTTTGAAAGTGCATTCTCTTCCTCACTAGGTGAATAGCCTTGAAAAATTCTTCTACTAGTCTTAATGTTTATTTTCCCCATTCTAAAATGGCATTAATAGCTATCTCAAAGAAACAAGCAAGATAATGTACAAAGGGGCCCAGCACAGTGTCTGATTGATAGTGTGTGCATAGTGAGATCCTCTATCCCTGCTTTCTCCAATGGAGCAGCAAAATGAACAAGAAAAGCACTTACATGAAGGGAGCCAAGCCATGTAGAATTATCTACCAGACATGGCTGCTCATTCATCTCTTCTTTGGTCCCAAAATTCTATAAGAGGCTGCAAGAGCATCCCAAGTCTCACTGTAGAAAGTGGGCCCTCAGCATTTGCTCTGAGTTCAAGGGAAGCCCTTGCATGGCCCACAGCCCACATCTAATCTCCCGGGCCATACCCTGCAGGTACTGGATGATGCTGAGGTTCTGGGCCTTGGAGATTGCCCTTAGCACGCAGAAAGTGGGTTCCTTCCAGAAGCAGCAGCTGTGCTCCCGAAGGCAGGTCGTGGCAATCAGCAGAGACTGCAGCTCACTTCCTGAGAGGAGTCCCTCCAGGCCCTGAGAGTCACTGCAAATATTGAGCAACATCTGAAAAATAAGAAGATAAACAGTCAAGGAGACCTGGTTAGGAAGTCTCCTTCCTCAGACGGATTTGTTCCCTACTTCTCTGGAGCACTGATGAGCATGTCTCTGTGAGAAGGACAGGATTGAATGGGGTCACCCTCTGTCCCAGACCAGCAGGGTCAACAGAGCCCCCTAGGAAAGGGTGGCAGGGCCTGGGGCTCAATTCTGACCGCATTAACCCTATGCAAGTAATTGTTATCCCTTCCAAATCAGAATAATAAAGAAGTAATTGAATTTGTGTCTTTTTAATGGGAATACCAGAAAATGTCACCCACAATTAAGGTATAGAATTAACAGAACCTTGTGCTATTTAAAAAGGGAAGTGTTTCAGAATTCCTTGTTGACACTCAGACTCTACTTCTCCATGAGACCACAAGAGTCAGCATAAAGCCTCCTAACTGGGTTCCTTGTTCCCGCCAATCCCCTTTCCTGATGGCTAACAGAGGGACTTGCACAACCTCCCTCTCCACTTGGGATAAAATCCCACCACCGTAGCATGGCCCATAGCATCCTGCATGGACTAGCACTGCCTTCTCACTCACTTTATCCACTGCAGCTCCCCCCTGGGCTCTTGGGGGTCCAATAGGACCTGCTGCCAGTGTGACAAATATCACAAGCTACTTCCATGGGAATGAAGGCATTTTCCCCTTCTAGTCTGATACAGAGAGAAGCTGGGCATCATGGACCACAGCTGTAGGTCCCATTTCCCTGCCTCCCTTGCAGGTAGCTGTGGCCATGTGACGAAGGTCTCACCTGTCCCTGGGCTTGCATTGCCATTTCTCTGCTCCTCTCCACTTCCTCCACCCCACCGGGCCATGCTACCTCCTCAGACCCTGACAACCCTCAGCTCTCTGGTTAAATGCCATGCCCTCAGAATAGACTCCACTGATTTCTCTCATACAAATAAGAGCCTCTCACCATCATTGCCCAGCATACCTTTGGCTTTACCTACATAGCACTTAAAAAAATTGCTAACTACTGCACTCCAGCCTGGGCAACAGAGAAAAGCCCCATCTCGATTTTTTTAATTGCTAACAACACACTTATTCCTGGATTGTTTTCCCCTTGTTTGACTTCTTCATCCTTCTGTCACCTCTCAAAGTGAAGCCCTATGCTTGCTGCAGCAACCATCTGTCTGCCATAGAGCTGCGCACAGTAGGGGCTCCGTATATTTTTGTGAAATGAAGTAACAGAAACCCTTGAGCAATGCAGGAATGGTCTATTCCCTGTGGCACACATTCTGTCCATATACCCAGAAGACCTCGAAGACAGACCCTGCACTACTTCCCTTCAGGGCACCTAAAAGCCACACAGTAAACATTTGTGAAAGTGCCTGGTGCAGCGTCCTGGCCTCCAATTAGAATATGATTTACATACAAGCAGATGACACCTACATTTCCACAAATGCAGCTCAGAGGGCAACCCACTGTTAATGGAACCTGCCAGAACTCATGCACTACCCTCTGGAAATGAGGAATGGGCTTGGGAATTCGTCTAACGTGGATGCCAATGTGGACATGTGTGTACCATGGACAGCTGCATTTGGGAATTCACTGAACAGTCACAAGCACCTGCTCTGTGTGAGACATTGCAGACACTGGACACACAGCGACGGGCCCCACAGTCCTCTGTATCCTCCCGGGCCACACGATCCTCCATACCGTCCCCTGCAAGCTCAGGGAGCAGGAAGGGTTATCTAGAGAGCTCAGCGTCTCAGAAGGTGAGAAAGCAGAAACTGCCCGGAAGTGGGCAGGGGAAGGAGGTGAGAAGTTAGTCAGTCAAAGAGAAGAGGAAAGATGGGGAATGACAGAAGGAAATTGCATTTGATGCTTAGAGGCCTGAGATGTCTTCTGAGAGGAAGGAAGAGGCACCGAGAACATGTAAACTCAAGTTTACTCAAGGGTGCCAATCCCAGCCCCACCCAAGACTTCTATGACCCCAGACCCCATGCTCACTCACCATGCCTCAGTTTGTATGGACCCAGGATGACAACACTACTTACATCCTGGGATGGCAGACAGCAATCCTGGAGGTGACCCATGTGAGGCAGTGGCACAGGGGTGGGTACAAAGCTTATACTTAGAAAATTTTGGCTACTATTTTGCTAGTGGGGCAGACTGTGCAGTGGTGGGGAGGGGAGGGGGAGGTTAGACCCTCTGGGAGAACAGAGGAGTTCAGGAACCAGGGCTGAGAAAGACAAAAGCATCTACGGGAAGCATTGGAGAGTCTGTCCCCGAAGTGAGGTTTTGACCCAGGGAATTGGAGGCCCTCCTCGAACTCACCTGCACGAACATCTTTTGAACTTGAAGATCACTCTCAAAAAGCTCATCTTTGTCCAGAGGAAAGACAAAGAAGAGGTAAAGGCACTGTAGGAGCAGGGCTGGAAGCCCAGACTCAGCAACCCTGCCCAGTGTCTCCTGCAAGAGAAGAGCACACGTGACCCCGGGCAGCAAGGCAGCAGAAGCAGGTCAGCCCAGACCCAGGATCATGCCCCTGCAGCCATTTCAGTGAGGCCATGGGACAGTCCCTCTGGGCTCCAGTCCTCAAGTGTGAAATGCTGACAACCAGAGGATGCACCTAGGGTGGCTGTGAAGATTAAGTTTATATAAAGTGCTTACTATGTGCTCTACAGCTCCTTTATAAGATTCATAGATGGAAGGAAGGAAGGGAGGGAGAGAGGGAGGGAGAGAGGGAGGGAGGGAGGGTGGAAAGGAGGGAAAAGGGGAGGGACTGTAGAAATTAGAATATAAGGGCTTCCTAACAAATCATACTGTGTGACTGTGGTCCAGGGCCTCATGATTAGGAAGGGAAAGCAGTCCAAAGGTGAGGCTGATAATATGTGTGTGAGCAACAATGGTGAGGACCTGATCAGGCCCCTCCCCAACCTCTCATCTAGATCCCAGACAGATCTCGTCAAGGTCCAAAGAGTGCAATAGGTGATGACTGACAATCAGACAGCCAGCAACTCAACTAAACAGCTCAGGGCTGCCAGACAGAGGCCAAGAGGACAGGAAGTCTGCAGAGATGGAGACCAGCCTGCCAGGAGCTTCCTGGGGTCTTTCTTCCTGGGGCTTTGCCTGCAGCTCCACCAGGATTACTGCACCTGCACCTTCTGTGTGTGCATGTGTGCGCACGCACGTGTGTGTGTGTGCATGATGCATGTGTGTGTGCACGTGTGTGTGTGCATGCACACATGTGAACACCTGTGGGGTCAACCTATGGAATGCTGTCCATGCAACTTCCCATTCCACTGGTTAACCTGACAGACATGTTGGGGAAGTCAGAGAAAGAGAAGGACGAATGTACAGTCTGGGCCAGGATCAGGACTAGATGCAGGCTGCTGGTCCTAGCCTTGGCCAGAAAGGTTTACAGTGCAAGGTACTGTCTTCCATGTATTTGACTCCTTGTTAACCTTGACCTCCTCAGGGCAGCTCTCCCTGTCCTTCTCCCACCTCACCCCCGATGCACCATGCACAGGCAGTGAAAAACAAGCCCTTGGGTTAATGTGTCACCACTTAGACTGCAGAGAGTCCTTTCCCCAGGGGCACATGTGATGAGCCCTCGTGCTGTGCTTCAGGTTGCTGTGCCTGACAGTGATGCAGGCAGTTCACCTGAAGAAGTGTCAGGAGGTCCTCCCTTCAGTTAACTTCCCAGGTCATGTACCACCCCCTGGCCCCAGACAAGGGCTGCGTGATGTGCTCCTATCACCCTTCCAAGCATGGCTGCAAATGCCCATCTCATGTCTGGGTTCATCTAGTGAAGCAGCTTTGGAACTGGCTAGCAGGTAGAAGCTGGAAGAATTTGGAGAAGTTACACTGAGGGCAGCAGCCACCCAGGTTCCCTGCTGTGTTCCTGGCATGCGGTGGGTATGGGTGGGAAGGGAAGAAAGAGGAGAGCCCTCATCTCTGGGCGAGGGCAAGACAGGTACCTACAGGGAATGTCGTTCAGGCTGACTCTAACAGGAAGAAATAAAGAACAGTGGCTCAGAGCATGGGTTCTAGAATCAGATAGACTGCAGGTGCACAGCGTAGGTAAGCCTGCATTCTCATCACTCACTGGCATCACCAAGATCTGACTCATAGGGTCCTTGGGAGGATTAACTGACGATGTCTGGGACACACCCAGCCTTGCCCCACAGGTAGGAAGTAGTCAATAAACATCAGCCGTTATCAATCCCACACTAACCCCAGAAAAGAGGCATTATTATCCCCAATCCTAAAATTAGAAATGCAACCAAGGGGCAGTAAGGTAAAGCAATCTGGCCACAGTTACACACAGCTTGTCAACTGGGAAGGTGGGAATTTCAGACTCTGAAGTCCATGTTCTACACCAGAAGGGGAGGAGGGAGGAGAAATAATAAACCTGTTTTATGAAACGAATGACCCTCTTGGGATATGCCACCACCCTGTGCTGGACCTCCCTCTGCACCTGGATGAGCAGTGCCCAGGGCAGAGGCTGATGGTCTGAAACTTACCGAGTCTGTTCCTGTGAGCACGTACACTGACTTCAGGAGCAAGTAGCCATCCTGATCCATGTCCCCCTTCCACCACAGCAACTGTCCAGCTGCCAACCGAGCTTGCTCTGGAAGAAAGTGTCACCAGCAGGGCATACAGCGACCTGCCCACTCAGCCTCCCCTCCATCCAGGGCCCCCTCTTCCCAGGAGATGTGCCTGAGCATCTGTAGAGGACTTTGGCATCTTGCCTACACATCCCCAAGGCCACCTGCATCTCTACCAAACGCTCCACACCCTGCCAGACTATTCTCCTTGGAAGACAGCGTTTTTTGTGCCACCGTCCCCGTTTAGCAACCATCAGTGGTTCCTGATTGCCAATGAGTAAGAACAAGCTAATCGGCTATCAGATTCCCCACAATCCAGAATCTTCCCCTACTTCCTGGATCACACAGTCTCTTATGTTGCAAGAATTCCTGAAATCTACACCATGCTGAGCAATTTCTTCCCCTTAGAATTTCCTCCTGACCCTCGGCCCTCAGCCACTGTGAAATTCTGCCCTGCCTCCAGGGACCAGCGCACATGAGGGGAAGAATGCAAGTCAGGAGGCCCCACAAGAGATGCACTTTGGCCTCTGTGTCTTTTCAGGACCAAGAGCTCCACTGAACACACAGGTGCATCTTCAATCCTAGCACTTCCTCCCAGAGACCGTGGTCCCGTGTGTTCTGTGTGTGTGTCTGTGTTGCAGTGTGTCTGTGTGTGTGTGCCTATGTGTATATCTGTGTGTAGTGTGTTCTGGGTGTGTCTGCATGTGTAGAGTGTGTGTCTGTGTGTAGTTTCTGTGAGTAGTCTCTGTATGTGTCTGTGTGTAGTGTGTATGTCTGTGTGTGTAGTGTATGTGTATGTGTCTCTGTATCTCTGTGTGTCTATGTGTATCTCTGTATAATGTCTGTGTGTAGTGTCTGTGTGTGTATAGCATCTGTGTGTAGTGTGTCTATGTGTGTCCGTGTATAATGTATTATGTGCAGTGTGTGTGTTTGTCTATGTCTGTGTCCCAGGAACAGCAAGGCTCCCCGACCCCTCTTCCCTCCTCCTGCATTTCGCTTGGTCCCTAAGGCACTCAGTGGCAGAGTGGGGCCTACTTCTCTTTGGCAGGCAACACTGTAGCTCCACGCGAAAGCAGAGGGGGGCCTGAGAGGCCTGGGAGGGCATGCAGGGCTGCACTGCTCTCTGTAGAGGGTCTGCCAGCACCTCCGTGCTCTTACCTGCAGGCTTCCCCACAAGGGCCTTCTGGAGTTGCTGGGCAAGCTGGTCAGACACGTCTTCAGCCAGCCTTTGGAGACTGGGAAAGCAGATGATCCCCACGGAGTGTTCCCAGGCCTGAAGCAGCAGATGGGACTTGGTCAGAGATAGCAATGCCACAAGCAGGGCATGAGCACTGCCTGCCATGCCACCCTTCACCAGCCCAAGCTGACAGCTCGACTTCCTTTCCCAGGTGCATGCAAAAGGCCGCCACGTCACCCACCCTCACAGCCTCAACCATCATCCCTATACCAATGCCTCCAGATTCTCTAACTGCCCAGACACCCACCTGAACACGAGCCCCTAAGATGTCAAACACACAGAGCCCAGTCCACCGCCTTCCCCACAGCCTGCTGCATCTGGCGTCGGTGGATGGCCCTGCCAGGTGCCCGCTGCCCCCATAGGAGCACCAGGAGTGCCTCTCCAGGTTTCTCCCTTCCTCAGCCCTCACCCAGCCCCTCCTGTTTCTCCTCATTTACCATTTCAAATCCTGTACAGATATCCCAATTTTAGTCATTTGATTATTTCCTTTAGATAAATTCCAAAAAGTGGGATTGCAAGTTAAAGAGTGTGCTTTTATTTTCTAGCGCTTTAGTACATATTACTAACTCAGCTTCCAGACAAAGTTGAGCAGATTAGACTCTCCAGGCCTCCCGTGAGCAGACAGGTTTCTCTACACCCTCGGCAACACTGAGCATCGCTGTGCTCTCTCATCCTTAATGAAAAACTTCAGAAGCGAAAAAATATCTCATCTCAATGGCAGCCTTTTGATTCCTAGGGTGGATAACCTCTTTTCATGTTTCTTGATTGCCTGTTTCTATTCTTACCCTATTACTTTCTTAGGGATTTTACTATTATTTATTTAAAAGAGCTCTTTGTATATAAAAAATGTTAGATAGGCCATAATATAACTGCAGTTATTTTGAGTTTGTCATTTTGTCTTTTAATTTGTTATTGTTTGGTTTTGCTATACAGAAATGTGAAATTCCTATGAAATCAAATTTCTCAATCTATTCTTACATTTTCTGGCTTTAGTTCCAGGCTTAAAAAATTCTTCTCCAGTCCGAGTTGTTGTTTTTAATCTCTTTTTCAGTTTCCTTAAAATTCTTTCTTATCTGCCCCTTCTGTATTTCTATCCCACCTGATCACCTTTTTCTGCAGACTTTTCCCCTTATTATTTAGGATACTATTTAGTAGAAGTCATGAGTTTTAAAATTCTGTTTGGAATGCCAGACTTATTTCAGAATTCCCTCCCTATTTCTGTAGCAGCCCTGTTCGTAAGTCCGCTTTTCATCCAAGTCTTTGGGCAGATGGCCTTTTCTCTTTGTTCTACTGTGTTGTAGAACTGGCTAAGTAGGACTGACTAAGTTTCCTAGTCCTGCGATGAGAAGGGCTCATTCCAGACCAATGGCCAGAGTGGAGGGACTGCCCTAGGTCCAGGACTTGAGTTCTTGAGAGATTCCCTGTGCCTGGTTCCCACCAGGAAGGTCAGCTGCTGTGCACATTCCGGGCATCCGTGGCCTCCATGGAAGGCAGTTTGGTTGCCCCGCTTCCACCTAGCACCACCCACCGTCCACTTTCACTTAAGCTCCTGCTCAAAGACCTGAATGAGTTCTTTTTTAAGCTGAGCTCTTCCATCTAGGAAAGATAAGAAGGGCTTCAAAATCCAAGAGGAAAAACATTTTTAATGTGTGTCTTGCTGTAGCATTATGTTTGTTAAAACATAAAAGCCTTCAAAAATCTTCCCTTTATTAAAAGATTCTATAAACAAAGTGAAAAGGCAAGCCACAAATTGGGAGAAAATATTCACAATGCATGCCACTGACAGAGGATTAGTATCCAGACTCCTAAAAATAGATAAGAAAAAAGCAAACAACCTGCTTTTTAGAAAAAGAACAAAATAGACAACTGAAAAAAAGATCATTTATGTAAGACAAAATAAATAACAAATTATTAATGATCCATAAAGTGCACATTGAAACCTCAATATTTTATATGTTTTGGGTTGGCAAAAATGAAATACCTGACAATACTAAACGTAGGAGAATGGGGGGAATCACAGGAACCCCCATGTGCTACTGACAGAGTATCGGTTGGAAGAACACTTTGAAGAAGGGTTTAACCTGATCCAATAAAGTTACAGGGGCACACACTCTACCACCTGGCAATTTCATTCCTAGGTATATTCCCTAAAGAAATGCTGGCACATGTACTGGACAGGAAATATTTGTCTGGCACTATTTGTGGCTGTGAAAAACTGAGGGAAAAATTACTAAATATGCTTTGATAAGACAATGAATAATTTGTGGTATATTTATATAATAGGATACTATATAGTACTGAAAAACAAATGGAGCTAGATGCATCAACATGGATGAATCCCAGAAATAGAATGTTGACTGGAAAAAGCAAGTTGTAAAAGTATATTACAGTATGAGTCTATAAAAACCTGTAAGACTAGATTGCATGTTACTGATGGCCTTATATGTAGCTAATAGAAGTGAACATCCACCCAGGGAATGAGGCACCCCAAATTCAAGAGAGAGAACCCCATTGGAGGAAAAGGGAGGGGAATGAGCTATAGAATGTGTACACAGGGAGCTTGGTTTACCTGAAATGTTTTATTTATTATATACTGGTTTGTGAGTACTCATGTGTTTTGAACAAAATTTTGTATGGATCTGAATTTTTTCTACTATATAAATAGACTTGGTTGGCATTTGCTTGTGTAAATTTTTTTAAAGTAGCGGGTTAGAACTTTGCTAAAACAACCAAAATGCTGGATTACTGTTAAACACTGTTGGACATAGCAGACCTCCAACACATACTTGATAAGTGAATGAAACGAATATGAAACCCACGATACACAGTAACAATGACTAAATGTTTTGGGCCTCAGTGCCATGCCAAACACTTACACTATGCATTACACTTCCATGCATTAGCTCCACTAATCCTCACAACAAGCCTTTGAGGTTTGTACTATTACTATGCCTACTTTATAGAAATTGAGGCTTAGCCGGAGTTTAAGAGAAATCAGTTAAGTGGCAGAGTCAAGGTTTGAATTACTTCACACACGCGTGCACATACCCAAAGTAGCATTCGCACATCTACGAAACTTATAGCTGCCACCTGCAAGCCAACTGCCACTCAGACATGTTAATCCCTGGAGAGAAAAAGTCTGTCCTTTTGGCTTGGAATTTCTGTGGCGAGATGATTTCCCTCCCTAGAAATGAGAACGCTGCTACGATGTATTTCTAACAAATCCCTGCAACTCCTCCCTGCACTGACAAACCCCTCAAAGACCAATTTGCAGGCATTTGACTCAGAAGCATCTATATCGTCTCTGGAGCAGTGGGACTCCAGGAGGCACTCCACAATAAAGCAAATTGGGCCACTGTGAGCTGAACAGTAATTGTACTCTGAGCCAGATCTCCCAAGGCCCAGACTCTTTCCTGGGACCTCGATGGGCACTTCTGGAAGATGCGTTAACTCTTTCAGGCCACCGGGGTGCTGTTTGATGCACAGAGCCAATCATTTACTAAATGGTACCATGGGGACCCCAAAGAGTTAAGGCAGCTTCCAAAAGGCCCTAATTTTTTCCCAAACTGGGACTTACATGCTGGGAGAATATTGCTCAATATTTAAAAAAACTTTTATTTGCTAACATTATCTAAGCTGCACCATCATGCCTCATGGCTGTCCCTTCACATGGAAGAAAGAGAAAGAAAATGATGCTCTGGTCTCCAAAGGAAAATAAAGAATGGCTAAGCTCTAGGGGAGATGAGAGGAAAAGCCCAGCTTTTGAATGACAAAGAGAACATGGCTGGTATTCCAGCATGAACAAAATGTCATTATTACTCCATTACTGCAGAGTTTGGCAGGTTTGTCTTTAAGTGAGCTCAAAACATTTCTGAGACTTTGCATGAAGTTTCCCTGCGAGTGTGATGCAGTAGACCCTCTCCTCTGTTAAAAAAAAAAAAAAAAGGTGCATCAAAACTTTGCTAAAAAGTGTTATTTCCCGAAGATAGGAATAAACCATGTTGCAGGTCCCACTCCAAGATGGGGTAGAGTCAGGAGTGGACAAAGAGGAGGGCTTACCCTTACTCTACCCTCAGGACACCACATCTAAAAATAATTGTTGGTGGCCGGGCGCGGTGGCTCACACCTGTAAACCCAGCACTTTGGGAGGCCGAGGCAGGTGGATCACAAGGTCAGGAGACTGAGACCATCCTGGCTAACACGGTGAAACCCCGTCTCTACTAAAAATACAAAAGAAAAGAAAAGAAAAGAAAGATTAGCCAGGAGTGGTGGCCGGCGCCTGTAGTCCCAGCTACTCGGAGGCTGAGGCAGGAGAATGGCATGAATCTGGGAGGCGGAGCTTGCAGTGAGCCGAGATCGGGCCACTGCACTCCAGCCTGGGAGACAGAGTGAGACTCCGTCTCAAAAAATAAAAAAAATAAAAAAATAATTCTTGGTCATCTTTGCTATTTTATTTAATGGTGTTTATCTTTCTTCAACTATCAGTTAGATCCACACTTGGTTTTTACAAGAATGATCAATCATACTCAACATCACAAACTCTGCACCATTGGCTTAGTAGTCAGCCTAGGAATGTGCACATATGCACACACACAAACACCAAAATACACTCACCTCTAAATACAACTAAGTTAGTGTTCATTTCAATCCCTTCATACTAGGAAATGGATGTATTCCTTCTTATGTTACCCACTTTTCCAGTTACCTGTTGTGCATGACAAAACACCCCTAAATTCAGTGGCTTAAAATAATAGCAATCATTTATTTTGCTCATGGATCTGCAATGTGGGCAGGGCTCAGCAGGGACACCTTTTCTGTGCTCCATTCTGCTAGGGCAGCTAATGGGAGCTAAGAGATCCACTTCCAAGATTGTGGGTGTGCTCACAGGGCTGACAAGATGGTGCTGGCAGTCAGCAGCAAGTGCAGCCTCAAGGTCAGGGCCTTGGATCCTCTCCACACAGGTGTTCACTCAGAACTACTTGGGCTTCCTTACAACATGGCAGCTAGACTCTAGGAGTGAGTATGCCAAGTGAGAGGCAGAAGAAGCTGTGAGCCTCTTGAGGCCTATGCTTGGAAATGTCTCTTCTGCCTTGTTCCATTAGCCCAGTTGATACAAATCCATCTAGATTCAAGGGGAAGGGATAAAGATCCCACCTCTTGAAGGGAGGAGTGTAAGCCCATTCACAGCACCTCTAATCTACCACATCCACATATTTCCCTTTTCTCCAATGTGGTCCCACCTCCCAAGTTGTCTATCTCAGACACTGATAGATTTTGCATTAATTGCTGAGGATTCTCTATTTTACTTTCTGCTTTCTCTCAAAGTCCACATTCTATGAATAAACCTCAGTGGCTACTTCTGTAGCTCTAGATTTCCCCATTTCTATTATTACAGGATATCTCTGTACAAAATGAGGACCTCAAGTGATTTTCTTCCCCCAAAACCAGCACCTTCCCATGATTGCTAGAAGAACACCTTCTTCCCTTGGCGTGAGACCATACGATGGGAAAGGTTCTGAAAAGACCAAACCCCAAGGCTCTTGGCAGGAAAAGAACAACAGCCTATTGAGTCTTTCTTAAAAACACTACTCTGCACACCACAGAAGTCATTGGCTCTGTGTTGCTTCCATGTGATGAAATAAAACTTCCTCCTTATCTGCAACATCCTACAGTCAGCAATCTAAACATCCTATGTGTGGGGGGAACATTCTTTTTGAGCCCAAGGAAAAGGCAAGGTCTTAGCCAGGCAAAGCCATTGTCCAGTGAGTCATGAAATAAGGAAAGACAAACCAGACCTGCTGTATCCTAGCAACCCCAGCACTGAGCAAGGACATCCAGTGGTTAATAATGCAGACCTACAGCAGACTGCCCTGGTGACATTCTGCTACCAGCTGACAATTGGGTGACTTTGGCCAAGTTATGCAACATCCCTAAACCTCTCTTTCCTCATTTATAAAGCTGGGATAAAAATACTACCTACATCACAGCGTTATTGTGAGGACATGTAAACACTGAACAGAATGTCTGGCTAGCTAGTTAGAACCTGTAGGATATTACCTAGCTATCATCAGTGAAATCAACTGCTCACCTGGGCATCAGGGTGCCTGAGTTTAAGTCTTGGCTCTGCCCCTTGCTAGTATTGGAACCTAGGGCATCATTTCATCTCTTAGTCTCATTTCTAATATACAGGTTGCTTAGCACAGGTCAAAGAAAGAATAGGGTGATATTAAAAAGAAATAAAAGAAAAGGGGTAGAGGCTAGGTTGGAAGGATCTGACCCTAGATCAGGACTGAAACATCCTTCACCTTGCCCTGGCTAAAAACTCTTTGACCTAACAAGAGGAGTGAGGAACCCTAGGTGAGGAGGGAGCCTGCTGTTCTGGATGAGAATCCCATTTCTCACTCCTCCCCTCAGGGAAGCTCCCTTTTTGGGTTCCAGTTTGTTGAGATTCCATTAGGCTCTTCCTTATTACCTAGACAATGGCCAAAATGTTGACTGGGTTAGCACCCCTGCAGCCACTCTTCAACTCAAGAGGCAGTGGGGCTGGGATTCACTGTACCACAAACCAAGCCCACCTTTGTACTTGCCTAGCAGTTACTGCAGATTCAAGTATAAACAAAGACAGGGATAGGGGAAAGTTCAGTGCTCGTGTTTGAAGGAGTCAGATATGGGAGAAAACCAAACAGGCTAATGGGAAGTTCTTTTCTGGGAAGAAGATGCCAAAGAAGTAGCTCTGAGGGAGTCTGATGCACAAGACAATGCCCATTGTCAAATCTCAAGACTCACAAGATTGAAGCTACCAGGTGACAGCAACTTAGGAGAGGCACACACAGCTGTCAACCTGATTCACCCAGCCCCAACTACAACATAGAGCACCCCTTCCATGCAGAGTCTGACCGACAAAGAGGCTGGGGGTCAGTCAGACAAGACCCCACACCCTAGGGACATGGCCTTTCCGAGCAGAAGTGACAATTCAAAATCCCTTGTGTGCATTGCTTTGGAACAAAGAATATTCCAAATAATCTTAATTAATTTTCTTTGGGCCAAAATGAAGAGAGTCAGGTATAGAGTTGAGCTCCATCACACATGGGAGTTCAGGACTCTTTGTTTGTACTCAGGAGTCTCAGAGCCCAGGCAGAGTATGATTTCCATGACAACCAATACATGCATAAGGCTTTGATGTTAACAGCCACATTCCGGGGAGAAGTGGCATAACGTTTTAGGTTCTGTTATTTCCAAGGGGGAACTTCATGGAAAACCTTAAAGAACACTGCTTTGTGGTTATAAAATTCAGAACAGAGTGGTTACAAGCTTATCTTCTTACACAAGGGCCTATATTCCAGTAAATGTTCTCACGCTTCATCTCAGGTTAGATTTGATCTGCACTACACCTGAGAAAAATCTCCCATCTTCCCCACCTTTCTTTCCACCACCAACTCTTAATTAAGAAGGCTGAGCACTCTGGCTCTGGAAGGGTTTTATTAGTCAGTCAGAATGTAATAGAAACCATGTTTCATAGGCATGTAGGACTTAATAAAATAATATAGATATTAAGAAAATTATGAGAAGCCTATAATATTCTGCCTCTGCAGGGTTTGCCAGAGGTGGGTTCCAGGGATCCAGAGTAGCAGATTGTGTCAGCAGTTTAGGGAATCCTGGCGACAGGAATCTCAAAGGCTTCAGTCCATGTGCAGTAAGTACACTGGAGGCTGGTGGAAAAGTAATGGGAATAATGTCTACTTTCCATGAGCTGTGGACTTTATAATCATTGTCTTGTCTTACCCTCATGGTTTCTCATCGAAATGCTATTAATTCTACTTTATGGATAACTGAGGTTCAGCAATAGTTGGTAACTTGCTCAAAAGCACACAACTAATAAATAAGTGATGCAGCCAGGACTTGAGCCTTGATCTGTTTGACTAGAAAGCCCACATGTTCAACAACAGGGTCATTATGCCTCCAATTATAGGGACAGGGTGTGGAAAACAAAGACCAGTATCAAGGTTCACTTATAATAGTAACACTTAAATATGGAGTCACAAGCTCACATGCCTGTACGGTGACATAACATTCATTAGTAATATGGGTTGGGTGAAAGATGTTGGAGTGAGCTCCGAGGTTAGCTGGGGAACCCCATAACCCCTCCCATACAACCGTCAGTATTAGATCTACCAAAATTTTCAAGATAAATTAGAAATCTGATTTTCATATGAAAACTTTCCATTTTGAAAAAAAATGGCCACTAGTTCATTCTGAACCCCTGCAGGCCAAATGAAATACACAGTGTGCTATTCGATGCCCTCTGCTCTGGGCCACACTCACCATGAGGGTGGTGTGTCACCTCTGTCTTCTTTACTCCTATAGCCCAGGCCTTAGAGCAGAGTATAGGAGCTTAATAAATATTGGTGCAACAAACAAATGAACTCTCAAATAAACAACAGGGAGGTGAAGAAGAATCAAGTCCTGGCTCTTGGGTACAGTCCTTTCATCAGAGCCCGGGCTGCCCATGCAGGTGGGAAAAGTGTCACCGAGAACTAGCAGCTCAGTAATGGCTGAACACATCCCCATTGCCAGTGACTTGCACTGGGGGCTGGGGACTGCTCACATTGTCCCTTCCGTAAGGCAAAGTTGATCTGGGAACTGGGGTAAGACTGTCCCACCTCCCAGAATCTGGGGCTGTCAGGGCAGGCAGGGCTAGGGCTGAGAATCTTTAGCTATCTTTACTAATCTAGCCCTAGTTATGCAGTCTGTGAAATGAGATGAATGGGACTACAAGTCCAAAACATGGAGGAAAATGATGAATTAATGGACAGTGAGTTACTTGGCAACTGTTTAATGCTAAGTATGGAATGCATCCTATAAATGTGTTCCCAACAAGATTCTAAGTAATCTTTGGAAACCCTTAAATATTTCTGATGAATAAGTTAGAGGAAATATATTCACAAAGGCATTTACCAGTGAAAACATGCCAAAGCCTCCATCTGCCATAGTCTACTTTCAAACGTGAAAAGTAGCTCTTGTTCTCTCTGCTTTGAATATTTTGTAGGTATACGCTTTTCAAAAATAACCCCAAATCCATAGTCAAGTAAACACTAAGTCCTTATAAAAAGTGTTTTCAATGCTACAACTAGATTTCAACTATAAGGCAGACCTCACTGGCAGGAGTATTGCTCCCAGATAACAAAGGAAATCCCTTGCAGCCAAGCTGTCACCAGCTGCCACTAGCTAGAGTGCAGACCCAGTAGATGCGCTGGTTTCCTTCGTGGAGCTGTGACCGGGATGTGAGTGAAGCTCTGGTGCTTTCCACTGATTTTACCTCACTTTGCATTATTGTTACAATTTGATGCAAGATATTCTGGCTTTTCCAGGCCTTGGTGTTGGCATCCCTGGGGTGTGAGGTTGCCAGCCACCTGTGTGACTCTTGTGTCAGGACATACCATCTTCTCCTCCCTCCCAAAGAAGCTGGTCTTATTTCTAGCTCCCAAACTGGGTTTGTGATGGAACAATGTAATATTTTTTAACTAAAGAGACAGTATTACTCAGAAGCTAACTGTCTGTCCTTTCTAAGTCCCTCCCTACCCTAGAAATGAGCCTTGCTTGTCATCTTTGGCATGACACTCTCGCTAGGGTCTCCCCAAAATTCATATAGTGACATTTTAATCTCTAAGGTAATGGTGTCAGGAGGTAGGGGCTTTGGAAAACAATTTGGATCTACCGTTATGAATGGGATTAGTGCCCTTATAAAAGAAGCCTGAGAGAGGCCCCTCACCCCTTCCACTACATAAGGCCATGGCAAGAAGGCACCTTCTATGAGCCAGAAAGTAAGCTCTTACCAGACACTTAATGTGCCTTAATGTTGGACTTCCCAGGCTCCAAACTATGAGAAATAAGTCTGTTGCATCTAAGCTACCCAGTTTATGGCATTTTGTTATAGTGGCCCTAGCAGACTAAGACAACACTCCCCTGAGCAACAAATCAGAGTCCACTTGGGATGACATTAAAACCATCAACTTCACTATGCAATCATCCCAGAAGTGTCCCAGAGGGCCTATCACCTTACAGTTTCAAAAATAAGAACACTAACCTTTAGGAATAGGGGGAGAAGACTCAACAGGCTCTTCTGACGCTCAATGGGGCTCTTGTGAGTCAACTGCTGGTATTCCAGAAACTTCCTTTCCAGCATGTCCCAGAGAGCTGTGGGGCTGGAGGACTGCCCTCCATGTGGGACATCAGGCTGCACAGCAGCAAGCTGCCCTTCATTTTTGGAACCTGGGTCTTCATTTCTGTCTTCAGCCTTTGAAAGATCTTCTGCCTCCATGCCGTGGCAAAGCAGATCTGAATTCAGAACAAATAGAAGTGAACACTCCTGTCACATCACTTCCTGATGATTCTGGCTGTGGATAAGGTACTGTACTCACTCAGTCCAGTTTCTATTGAAAATGGTTCCCCTAAGAATCTGAAACAGACTAAAATAAGGAAGCCTTTTTAAAAAGGGGATTCAGATTTAGATGTGATTAATACAAGTTCACAATCTAGTGTGTGCCCAGCACTGTGGGATCTTATACACAAGACTCAGACAGACTCTCCTACAGCCACACAGACAGATGTGTGCTCTTATTCTCTCTAGGTAAGTAAGGAAACTTGGCCAAAGGCATACAGGCAGCTAGACGTCAAGTTGAAATGCAAACTTTCACACTAAAGCCTGTTTGGGAGGGGGGGTGTTGTTTGTTTTTTTTTTTTTTCACTTGTTGCTGCTTCTCTTTTAAAAGGCTGCATACATAAAAGAGATGTAAATAGTTCACTGGTATTTGTAGAGGCACATAATTCTATATCTAGAACTTCCTTCTACGATGGGTCTGTAAGGATAGATTCCTCATTCTAAGCATTATTTGGTTTATACTCGATATTTTTAGAGTATTTTATTCTCAAAACGACCCTTTAAGTCCCCAAGCTTACAAGAGCTCATCTCTAAGTGCACACAGGAGCAGTGTTTGCGAGTTGGGAACCTCAAGCCAGTAGGCACAAGAACAAAAACTTATGCGATGAAAACAGCCAAGGGCCAATTCACCAATAAGTGACCTCCCAAAGGTACACACCTTCAAAAGTTGTCGGTCAATTATGACTTACACCATAACATAGGATAGTTTATTGTTTGTTTGTCTGCAGTTCAGTAAACTCTAAGAAGGGACCAAAATGTTCAGGATCCCTGAATAAAAGCCCTCACCAAACTCAACATTACCACGTAGGAAGCCATCCGGGTGCCCAGCAGGCATTCAACAATCACAAAGTAGTGACCAGAGGGACATAGAGAAGTGGGTTCCCAGTGTTTTGCTCTTGGCTACAGCAGTGGTGGGGTTACATCATGCTTTATTTTTAGCCCAAACACACATTCCTTGAAGGCTAGAATGGGGTTTAGCCACGTGACACCGGCAAGGATAACCAGCCCTCTCTGAAACATTCTCACTCTTTATGTGCAGAACCCAGCCTGCCCCCAGCTCCTCTTCGAGCACACAGACTGCTTACTCTCTGACTTTATTTTCAGGAATAATTTTCTTATTACAAAAGCCATGTCAGTTCATTGTCAAAAACCGGGAGGAAACAAAAAATCAGGAAGAACATAATGCTTGCCCATACCCAGAAAACATGACTGCTGACATTCCAGCTTCTATCTATGAATATATAGTTTAGTAAGAACATGATCATAATATTGTTGAAGCAAACTTTATTTATACTTTTGCTTTTGTTGGGCACTGGGATGGGGTTTTGTGGGGGATTAAGTTGTTTCTTTGGGGGGCTAACTCTAAGGGGCAGGCAGTGTGTGGAGTTGCTCACATCCCTTAGCCTTTTCCCTGATCTGGGTGGGCTCCTGTCTGGCTGTGTTCATTTATTTCTTTATCACCAGGACTTCCATTCTCCATTCGCATTCCCTGTGTCCCCACCCCACCCACACTCTCACTTGGTGTGTATGATTCCACCAGCATGGAACCTACAGAGTATGACACACAGCACCTGATTTCCATCCACATACACTTAAGTTAGCAAATGCTCTTCTGCATCTTTTCTGCTCTTACTCTTTCACCCAGCATTATGTCTTCAGACTCCACCACGTGTCTCTGTGTTTGTCAAGTTCATTTCCTCTAACTGCTGCCTTGTGTTCCAAAGTGGGCATCACATGCCTATTTTACTTGTGGGCTTTCTCTGATAGATGGCTGGATTAGCCACAACATTCAGTCCAGCACACAGGGCTGGGGTGGACATTGCTGCGTGGGTCCCTTCACTGGGCTTTCATGACTGACTCTGGGTATGAAGGCAGGGGCAGCAGAACTGAATCAAGGGAGTATGACTGCTCAGTTCAACTAAGTTCCACAAACTAAGATGCCTCCAGAAAGCTGGCATCAGGCTATCTCCCCCACAGCATCTGAAGGCTCTTCAGTGACCTCATTACCACCCTGCTTGGCATCACCCAGCTTTCCAGTGTTTGCAATCTGATTGAAGGAAAGAGACCTTGCATTGTCATTTTAATTTGCATTTCTCTAAGTTACTAATGAGTATGAGCATCCCTTTACATGCCTGTTAGCCTTTTGGCATTTCTCCTCTGTGAATTCACTACTAATAACCTTTGCTTATTTTTTCCTTGCTTGTCTTTCTCTTGCTGCTTCATGAGAGTATACTCTAGAAGCTGGTCCTTTGTTAGTTTTAAAAATTACAGATATCTTCTCTCAATCCATTTTTTAATAAATTAGTCCATAACTTTCTTTGTAGTCAAAACAGCACATCATGAATATTTTCCACATCACTTAAGATCCTCAATGCCTTCATTCTTAATGGCTGCATGGTGGCCATAGAGTAATGTTGCTTGTTTATTTAATAAGCCCTTACACTTAGGCACTTAAATGATATCCAATTATTCAGTACTATAAAAAAATACTGTAATGACAATCCTCATGTCTAAGTCTTTTTTATATATTCATGATAAAATAACAAATCCTAATCCATTCCTGAATTTCTAAAAGGAAATAGTTGGATCTAAAGATAGATAAATTTTCCAGCCTCTTGATCCATATTTCCAAACGGCTCCTCCTGAAACACCAATCCTATCAAGGGACAGACATTCCTTCTACATAAGTGTACAAGAGCTCGAGCTTCCCTATGTGTAATCTTTTTTTATTACCCTTTTTTTTAACCCTGATGATTTGACAGGTAAAATAAAATCAAAAGCAAGTGCATCTCTGTTGTTTCTCACTGCGCATTTGCTGCAGAGTGAGGAGCTAAGTATGTTTCCATCTGAGGCTCGGTCTCCTGCAGAGCTCCCTGCAGCTGGTGTTCTGGAGTCAGACTCCAGTGAGTTCTCATTTCATGGGTTCTTTGTAAGGAGGTCTCAGCTATTCTCATGGCTCTAATTACCACTGAGAGCCACATATCCACTAAACATTAGCTCTGTGAAGGCAAGGATGTTATGTCCATAGCAGGGGCTGGCACAGAGTAGATTCTCAATAAAATGTTATTGCATAAATGAATGAAAGTATAAATGAATCCGTGAACGAATTAACCTACGTGCTGATGGCACCCAAATCTCAATCTCTCTCTCTCTCGCCTAGACCCCTCTTTGGAACAAGTTCATTTTTCCCACTCCAAGATTTCTACTAGGATTTCCCCAGGACTCTGAAAGCCACTATGTCCAACCAAACTGCCATCCCTAGCACCAATAGAGCCAGCCCCAAGCCATGGTAACAGCAAGCTTAGTGTTGTCTCTACCATATAAAGTTCATTCTGTGGCCACACCTGCAGGCTTTACTAACTGGCTCTATCAGTAAACCATTTCTGAGGACATGCTAACATGCCCCATCTTCAGGACCAGCAAGTGGCAAGTCAAGTGAGCATCGGGCAGAATATGGAACTGCGATGGGTGGGGACTTAGCTGGAGATCCAGAGAAAGGATCAGAAACCGCCCAGCTCTCCTCTGAAGTGCAGAAGCCACATTTGCTGAAGTGAAACACTTGACTCACCTTCACTTGAATCGGCAAAGATTTTTGATAAACAAGGATTTCTAACAAATGCGGACCCCTGAAATTGCGTGGCAGCAGCATCTGACTCAAATGCCAAGCTGCAGCTGCCCCACCTCCTGTTCATCTGCTGATCGTGCCACACCTGCTCCAGTTTTATTTGAAAAGAGAAGGAAACAGGGAGTAGGCTTGCAGGCCATGTGAAGAACAGCAAGAAAAAAACACTCTCATCCGTCTCATTCTCAAGAAGTGCCCCACCTACAAGCCAGCAGCCTCTTCTTATCCAGGGTGAAAAGGGACCCATCGGGGCTTAGGGTCACTGTGGGAGTCCCAGGCGAGGCCAGGGTGAGGGTAGGGCAATGAAGGAGGCACTCACCTCCGCACAAGATGTAAGGAGGTGCCAAAACTGATAATTTTATGCAACAGTTTTAGAGATCAAAGTTAATGTCAAGAAATCCATGATGAACAAAATTTTAAATAAAAACAGGATCCAAACCTGTGCTTCCCAACCATCCCCCGACTTCACTCTCCACTGTGGGAACTTGAGCTCAGGGCATTTTTCATAAAAATCAACCTGTTAAACAGACACCACGTCTGGGCCTTGGCTCCTGGAGATTCTACTCTCAGACATGTTTGGCTCCCAGCACAGACTCTGGGGCCAGACTGCTGGGGTTTGAACACAGTGGGCTTAGACCAAGTGGCAAGACCCATCCCTGCCTCATGGTCCTCATTTGTAAAGTGGGGATGACAACAGGTCCTCTCACAGGGCCCCTCTAGCATTAGTCAGCTTGGCATAGGTCACTATTAGGATTAAGGGAATGCATAGTTACTGGCACCTACTTAGTGCAGGCATTTACATGCATCTCTTCATGTAATCCTTCTGATATCCAGTGACAGCAAAGCTAGCAGCCTTCGTCCACAGCTGGTACTGAGGTGGGAGCAGAGAGGTGACTTGGCCAGGGTCCCTTTGCCAGTCGGTGACCAGAGCAGAAGCCCCCAGGTCTGTGGACAGCCCAGGCTTTGCTGCCCAGCACACCCCCAGCAGTGCACACAGGCAGCTGGGCTCACACTGTGGCTGCTTGGGGCTGAGGATGGGGAGAGGGGCTTGGCAAACTACTATACCCGGTCACACAGGCTGGGGAAGACTTGCTACCCTGGAAAGGTTCTTGGACAGGTGGGCTTTTAGGGGAAGGGTTCAGGGAAATATGGCCTTGGCAGAGCAAGAGGCCAGGAGGCTGCAGGGAGTCCCAGAGCCTCCAGGAAAAGACAAGACCACTCCTCCCTGCCGGCCGTGCTGTGTCCCAGCTTGGATGGGTTCAGGGCACATGGCATTCCGGCCCTCCACATCCCTGACCAGCCAGGTTGGAAGCTCTGCTCTCCTGAGGCAGAAACTTGCCTTCTCACACAGCCATGAGGCAGAGGGGGCAGTGGGGCCAGGATGGGAGTCACAGGCAGGGGTCCAAGTCAAACTTGGCCCCTGTGGTGTCTTAACTGAGTCACTTCCCCTCTCTGAGACTTGGCTTCTCCTCATCCACATGGTCCCGGTGATCCCAGTCCCTCTCTGCCCTTCCTGCATGAACAATGGGAAGAGGTCCAGCATAGTGAGAAGCTGAAGGGCTGCAGGGACCCCCACAGGAGCCCAGAGTCTGTGGGTTATGTGTATGTGATGGGGTCTCCCCTTCCTCTGTGCCATGCGCAGGGAATCAGATGGTGAGCCTGCAGGGACCCAAGAGGGAGGGATTCCCTGTGACCTCAGCAGCACCAGTGCTGGGAGTGGCCATGCATGCCCCCAGGTCTCTTGGTGTCACTATCCACCCTCACCCTGCACCCCACCCACCCTGCAGGGATACATAGCATCATCAGAGCTCGCTCTGCATTGTAACAACCCACACCAGGCATTCTGCGCACAGCGGCCCCAATGAAGGGTAACATCTGGAGCATGAAGCAACTGCTGGGTTGCTGATATTTGGGCTGCTAAGTAAACATTTTGATGACTGTTTTCATCCCTGACTTTCTATTGAGTGATTTGCGGAGTTGGGAGTCTCAGAATGTGAGATGTGATCTAGCAGCGCCCTTGGAGCTAAGATGCCAAGAAGCTGTTCCCAGGAAAAGCTGCCCCGGAGCAAGAAGACATGCGGAATGACCCAAAGGGTTAGCTTGGGACTCAGTGCCTTCTGCAGAAAAGCTGGGGCCTGCAGACAAAGAGTTGCTTTGAAAAAATTAAAGATTAAAATTCTTTCCCCATTTCTTGTCAGCCTCTGCAACTATTCTCATTTCCAGATTATAAACTCCAGGTGCAGAAACTGCCTGTTTGCCATCTCCATAATGGGCCATGGCCCTCAGGCCTTGGAGCTGGGGAAGCCTCTAAACCAGATGATACAAAATAGAATAGTGGCTTCGCATGCATGGCCGTAAATGATCTGTTTTCCTCTCCATGCAAAAGCCAGTGCCTCACTGCTTGTCAGCCGATCAAAACACTCTTGCCCCTGTTTTCAGCAGAGTCTTGGCCTCAATCTAGAGCGCTCCAAAATAAATAAATAAATAGCAAAGCCATTCCTATGTTCCTAAAACATGTTCAGGGTGCGGCTAGTGCTTGCTTCCCTCTTCCCCATGGTTTCACATCAACAAGGAGACCTTACAATCTAAAACCAAATTAAAAAGAGGAGAGAGACAGAGGTGATGTACTATGAACAGCGTTCACATCTACTTGCACAGCTGACACTGTCAGAAATACTGAGTACAGACAACAGCATCATCATTAGGAAAATGATGATTAAAACAAGATGCCAGGACACACCAATTAGTATGTCTTCAACAAGCAATCAAAACTTGATGATGGCAAGGGTGCAGAGCAACCACCACTCTCACCCTTGCTGGTGGGAATGCAAACGTGGCACTGCCACTTTGGAAGGAAGTTTGGCAGTTTCGGGGAAAGTTAAACATACCCCCAGGAATTCCACCCCTAGCTATTCATCCTAGAGAAATGAAAACTTATGCTCCTACAAAAACCTATACATGAATGTTTCTAGAAGCTCTGTTCATCACTGCCAAAACCTGGAAAAAACATAAATGCCCCTCACAGAATGAATGAATAAATGAACTCAGGTCCATCATCCATCCATACAGCAGAATCCCTCTCTACAGTACAAAGGAACACACGGCTAACACCCACAGCACCCTGGCTGCATCTCAAAGGCCTTCTGTCAGCTGACAGAAGCCAACCCCAAGAGGCTACCCACTGTCATATTCCACTTAGATGACATTTTGGAAAAGGCAAAATTGTTAAGGAGAGAAAATAAGATCAGTGGTTGCCAGGGACGGGGGATAAGGGAATGACTACAAAGGCAGGATGGAATTTTGCGGGGGATAGAAATGCCCTGTATCTTGAAAGTGGTCAAGGAGGAGTGTGTGGGCTTTGGAGTCAGCTGCACAGAACTTGCTATTTAGTAGCAGTTCTGAGCTATGGAGCTGCTCTGAGGCTCTTTTCAGCAGCCATCAAATACTGCTAGTATTTGCTGCCTCATGGTGTGTTGCTGTGAAGATAAAGAGAGATGATACAGAGATGAAAATGCAGAGCCACTATGAAGTAAGCTTTCAGGAGGAGGAGTTACTTGGTGGTGGTCACATGACTGTCTACATTTGTCCAAAGTGTGCACTAAAAAAAGTAAATTATTTTTATGTAAATTGTATTTCAGTAAACCTGACTTTAAGAAAACATGTACCGAGGTGGAAAGAGAACTAATGGAAAAGCCAGAGGTGGGGATTTTAGTCCCTTGGCTTCAGCTTTTATCCTGTACAGTGGGGATAGAAATCTCTATTTAATCAAAGTAGTGACTTCCCTCCCTGAGAGCTCACTTTATAGTAGCTCTGCATTTTTACCTCTGTATCATCTCTCTTTATCTCCACAGCAACACCCCACGAGGTGGTAAACAGTAGTATTTCACAGGTGCTGGAAAGAGCCTCAGAGTGGTTCCATAGCTTCCCACGGGGCCACCAGCCAAGTTCTGTGCATCTGACTCCAAAGTCCACATGCTCCACCTTAACCACACTTCCTCTTTCCTCAGGATGCCACCAGCTGGGGACAGGTCAAGGCTCCTGTCCACAGAAACCACCCTCAGATAAGAACTCACTCAGGGCCTTTCCTTGGCCTCAGCCTCCACGTTGGTCAAGTGGGGAGACTGTCCTTTAAGTTCTCATCCACTTTTGCATCCAATTAAAAATACTATGTTTATTATTGATTGTTACATCAAACTGGTTGAACTAATAGACAAGGTAGGTCAATTACAAAAAGTAAAAGTATACCCAAAAGAATTGAAAGTGGGGACACAAGCAGACACGTGTACACCCATGTTCCTAATAGCATTATTCTCAATGGCCAGAGGGTGGAGACAAGCCAGTGTCCAATGATAGATGAATGTGTAATCAATGAAATGGAATATTATTCAACCTTTAAAAGGAAGACTATTCTGGCACATGCTACGACATGGATGAACCCTGAGAGAATTACACAAAGTGAACTAACCAGTCACAAAAGGACAAATGCTGTGTGATCCATTGATATAAGGTCCCTGGAGCAGTCAAATTCATAGAGCCAGAAAGGAGAATGGTGGTTCCCAGAGACTGGGGAGAGGGGTGCATGGGGAGGTAGCGTTTAATGGGCACAGAGTTTCAGTTTTGCAAGATGAAAAGGTAATGGAGCTGGATAGTGCTGATGGTTGTACAACAACGTGAATATACTCAATGCCACTGAACTATACATTTAAAAATGGTTACGATGGTGAATCCTATGTTATGTTACTTATAGATTGTGGTATGTACTACAATTACAAATTTATAAATAAAATCAATAAATAGATAAAAGATAAAGGAAGAGAAAATAATTCATCCAGTTTAATGACCACGATAAAATCATAACGATAATAGCATCTATTGAGTGCTAGCTCCGCACTAGGCCCCCTGCCAAAGGCTGTGCCCACCTAACGTGATTTAATTCTCCCAAAAGCCCATGGCACAGGAACTGTCATGACCCCACACACTCCCACCCCCAGGTGGAGATGAGATGGAGGCATGGTGCGTTTGCGCAGCATCCCTGGGCGTGCTCACGCAGCTGGTGTTCTCAGGAGTGAGAATTCCCTTCCGGGCCAAGGCTTCAGTAAACATTTGCCACATGATGGCATTGTATTGGAGGGATTATGGGATGCCAATTACAGAAGCTCTGTGTTCCACACCTGGGTTAGTTCCGGGCAGGGAGGAACACTATTGTAAACAAAGGGGACACAGATGAGACCCAGTGACAAGATCAGAGAAATCAGGAGATAGAAGTAGCTTGGAGGACATAAGACCCTGAGAATTTGCAGAAACTGGGCAAGAGCATTGGAGCTCCTGCAGGATGTGGTAAAGGGCCCCCAAAGCACAGTCTATATAACGTACAAAGCAAAGGAGGGAAGTGTAGGTGAGGGGACTCATGTCAGTGGAATGACAGCCTCCAGGCTTTCCTGTGGGCCTTTGGGGAAAGAGCTGATTGAAGGACCAGTGCTCTGAGACTCCCTTTGAGATGCTTCGCCTGCTGATGGCCAGCCTTGGGGTGGTGCTGGGAGGTGAACCTTCAGCCTAAAACCTGCCCTCCTGGAGAAACTGTTCTGAAAGCAGTGGTTCTAAAACTTCAGCATGCATCAGCATCACCTGAACAGATTGTTAAAACCAGATTTCTGAACCCCAGCCCCAGAGTTTACAAGTCAGTAAGTCTGGGGTGGGTCTCAGGAATTTATACCTCTGAAGAGTTCCCAGGAGGTGAGGAGGCAGCTGGTTCAGGGACCACACCTGGAGGACCACCACCTGAGGAGAAGCCTTGGAGAGGGACTTTGGAAGCAGAAGAATCCTATCATCTAGATTTTACCTAGCATTACTGCAAGCCCTGATCACCCCTCACCCTCACCTCTCAGCCCAGAGAGTAGACCAAGAGGACAAAAACAAAAAGCACAGTGTGAAAGGCTAAAGTGTCTCAGGCAAAGCTGGAGTTTAGCCTTGTTGGGAGCTTAGTGTGTGGCAGGCCAGCTGCACTTTTGCGTTTTCAGCCTGCATGATGACTCCAAGACGTGGACATTAGGGATACCATTTTCAGATGAGGAAACTGAGGCTGGGAGCAGGAGCCTGCAACTCACTGAGGTCCAGATCTGTCTGCCTCCAAAACCTCTCCACCACTGTCCCTCTGAGGTTGTCTAGCTCCTCCAAAACAGGAGCCCCTCCTCTCCCCACTCTCCACTGTGGGGAAAGTCCTTGCCCACATCGGTGATGTATTAACTGACAGCAGGAGCTCTGGTGTGTATGCGTGTGGGGTGTGAAGGGGACAGGAGGGACACTGGATGTTACAATAGGTCCCTGTGCCTCTGCCCCTGCTGGCTCCAAAGTCCCCATGCTGCAAGCCCCAACACTGAAAGCTCTGAACACTGAGTGTGTGATCTCCTTCTCTGCCTGCTGTCTCAGAGTGGCTATGGCCAGGCCCCACCCTCTTCTCCATGGTCACCCTGAGAGCCCTGTCCATAGACATTCTGCTCCCTCCACCTCCCACTTCCCTCTCCTCACCTCCCAGACCTCACCTCCCCCTGGGGCAAAAACCAGGTGAGCGTGGCTGTCTGTGGAGGAGGAAATGGAGACGTGGCAGGGGCTGTGAGCCCTGTAGCATGTGCTTTCTGGGGCTGCACGGGCCGGCTAGGTCTATAGTGCATTTCATGAGAGACCTCTGATCTCCTCCAGAGTTGCCAGTGGACTGATTTCGGACTCACGGCAACCCTTCCCTGAGTCTCCAGTCCACTCTGAAGATTTCAAACTTGCCAGCCGCCACAATTCTGTGAACCAGTACCTTAAAATAAATGTCTCTCTGCCTACACACATGCACACATCCTATTGTTCTGTTTCTCTGGAGAGCCTCGGCGGATACAGCATGGCTGTCCTGGATAAAGCCCTTCACCCGCCAGACCTGTCCACATTTCCCATCAGCGTTTATTGAACCAGTACCACTTGGCATGCACAGCGTTAAACTTTGCCTTCTTAGAAGCATGAGGCAAAGCAGGAGCCATATTTGGGGTTGTGGATAAACCCCACACCTTCAATCCGTCTCCCCCACTGAGAATAAATTGAGCAAAGACTGAGCATGATACGGTAGACAGAGGGCCCCCAAGAGAAAGAGGTCTTCAGTGTCATGCCAGAAGTGGGGTGAAGGCCTCTTGCCCCTCACTGTTCCTCCGGGAGGCCACTGCTGCTCAGAAAGAGCATTTCATGGAAATCTTGGTCTGATCTGCACAGGCAAGGCCCACCCACTAGAAAGCTGGAACAGGACTGTCACAGGGGCCTTGTCACTGCCACAGCCACAAGCCTCAAGCCCTGGCACGCTTGGGAACAGGAGAGTGACATCAGAGTGCTTCAAATGTGCAGGAGATTGGTGCAATCTCCCACGCTAGAAGACAGACATCGTGGGCAGGCAAAATTGGAACCTGGCATCAAGTCCTGCATTCCGGCTCCTGCTCCTCATGCCATGAGCTGTGGAATCTCAGAAGTGACTCTCCACAGTGCCAATCCTCATCTGAAAAAATGTGCTGCTGGGAGACACCAAGAGATGGCCTGTCGAGAAGCAGGTCACAGGAGGGGCTTTGTAATGGACAACGCATCCCCTCCTCGGAGGCCGTTTCAAGAGCTGGGGCACAGGACCGTAGGAGAACAAATGTGCGTGGGGCCATGGAGGACAGGCGCACCCGTGGGGATGGAAGGGCTACTCAGAGAAGGCCAGGCAGGAAGCAAGCTGGAGGCAGACATGCAGCAAACAGGCCAAGGTGACCTGGGGGCCGTGGGACAAGATGTCACCTGAAGTCATGTGGGACCAGAAAAGGGAGGCCAGCATGGTTAGACCTGGCATTCTGGGTAATGGGGAGACCCTGGAAGTACTAAGCAGGAAAATGGCCCAGGAAACACCATTCTAGAAAGGTTGTCCTGGCTGGCAGTAAACCAAGCCTGGAACAGGAAAGAGAAGAAGAAAGAACAGCCAGGAGGTATGGGGCCATGATCACTCTGGTTAGAGGGATTGCCTTAGAAACAGAAAGAAGGCGGGACCCTGGAGATAACCCAATGAGATGTGCATCTGACTCCAAAAAGTCACACGTGCATCTTTGTTAGATGCACACCTGCACATCAGATGCCTGGTGAGCTTAGAAACAGAGCAGCCATCGCCCACCCAGGCCACTCACCAGATCACCTTGGAGGCCGGGTTCCCCAACATTGTGACTTACTTCTGAGTGGCGCCATGTGTAAGTGTTGGCTACAAGGTCTAAGGTGATTGCAACATGTCCCCAGGTGAGGCCAGGGGCCAGGAAGACACGGGAGGCTAAGACCCCCAGAGCTCTGTGATGCCCAGAGATGTGGGTGGCTCATAGAACATCACAAAGCAGGTCGGGAAGGGAGCTGGGAGCCCCTGCTAGGTCTCTACTGCTTCATGGCAGGGCCTGCTGTCCAGAGCCCTGACATTAGCTCCTAAGTTACCTGTGAGCTGGGTGAGACCTGAGTGTTCCAGGCCCACCTCAAGTAGCTCCATGTATCTAGGAGTGGGCCTGTTAGCCTGGGCTGTGTGACAACCTCTGGCCTTGACTCGCTGGTAAGCACCACCACCACCCTGAACCTAGTCCCTCTGGCCAGTCTGACCCCTCCTGAGCTCCAAGGCCAGGCCAACCCAGAGCAGCATCACATAGATCAGATTCAAATCCCAGCTCCACCTCTTCCTAACCTGTAACCTTAGCGACTCAGGCTCCCTCAACCTCAATGTCTCCAGCTGTAAAATGGGAACAATATCGTCCTTGCAACATTGCAGAAAGAATTAAGCAAGCCAACATATGTGAGAGGGTGTCCAGTACACGCTAGATGCCCACAGAGTGCGCACTGCATGGCCTCTTCTGCATTCTGCACCTTGCTGCCTCGAAGCTCTTAAAATCTGCACTTCCCTTGGGAGCTTCAGCCCACATGGCCTTTGTAAGTGTGCTCTGGGGCCTCCATCCATCTTTGGGGTTCAGCCCTGAGGTCTGAGTCAGCTGCCCTAGTCCCAGCCTAGACCCTTCCTTTTGCCTTCATCACCTCCCCCTGGGCTGGCCGCTGAGTCTGTCCAATCTCGGGTCTCCTCACAAGGAGCTGGTTTGTTGGATGTCAGGACAGGGCCGTAGAGATGTGGGCCTGAGCATGGCCAGACAGGGCTGCATGTGAGGATTTGGCCCTGGCGAGGACACAATGTGGAGACACGAGCAGGAGGGCTGCCTCCAAGACCAAGCCTGTGTTGGGGGAATGCCACATCAGGGCCAGGTGGAGTCAGGGGCAGCCTTGCAGACAGCAGGTGGGAGAGCAAGGAGTGGGCCACTCAGGAGGTTCCCTGTGGGCCCTGCATGGCCAGCACCTCCTCAAGGGAGTGCCAGGAGCAGGCGCAGCTGCTGGACTCACGATAACTCCAGCAATCACCTCGGTGCTGCCCTAGACATCACCAATCAGCGAGTGTCCCCACTTCTTACCTGGGCCAAGGGCTGAGTGTGCCTGCTGGCAGAGAATGGCAGGGCCCAGGGCCCTACACCTGCTTCAAAGAACCCACGAGGAGACTGAGGCAATGCAGGTGTTTTCCAGAAGTTCGGGGGATCCCCTGAAGACTAAGATGGAGACTCCCATTGGAAGGAACTAGGCAGGTCAGCAAACCTTCCATGGCTCTCAAAACTTCCTCTTTCTGATTCCAGTCCTCACTGGGCTCCTGGTCAGCACACACCTCTATGGTTTTTGCAACAGCAACGGAATACAGGAACTCACAGTGTCCTGTGGAAGGGGCTGGTTCTGTATCTCGGTATGTGTACCTACTTCCACATTGCCAAAAATGGCCAGGGAGCAGTTCCCCTGGCTAGACCCCTACAGTTTGGCTATGGTTGAGCTATCATGATGGGGACAAAGACCTGAGTTGGAGACAGCACAGGTTACAAGAAGCCCCAGTCCCTGTGGAAAGGTGGTGAGCCTCTCTAAACTGGGAGCCGATCAGGGCTCGGTCTCCACTGAAATGTAAGAAAGTGTTCCCTTAGGTAAGAAAGGCCATGGAAAAGTGACCATCTACTAACAGAGACATCAATGTTCTCTACTCTTAGAAAACCTGTAAGGTAGGCATTACTATTCCCACTGTACAGATGGGTAAAGCGAGACTCAGAAAACAAGTAATGTATCTGAAATCAAACAGCTGACAAGCATCAGAATCAAGGTCAAACCCAGGTTCCCTCTTCCAGCACTCAAGGTTGGCTTCAGGCAGTGGTCAGTGGTGGTGGAATATGCCATGGTACTGGCTGAAGCCTGCAGTGTTGCAGGGAGTCCCTGGCTGGATTTGCACAGTTGTTGCTGACCCCCAGCCATAGGAGATCCAAGCCAGACCTGCTGTCTGCCCGCAGCTCACACAACAAGCTGGGAGGCCCAAAACAAGACTCTGTGGTTGCACTGTTGCCCCAGAGAAAAGCAGATCCCTGGGAGCCTCAAGGATAAGGGTTCATTAGCCTCGGACAACGTGGACACTCCTTGGCCAGCATTCCCTCCACAGATACCAGCACACTCAGTGTCAGTCACTTGTCCTCCAGGCAAAGCCACTGGGGCTACTGCTCTACCTGGCATGTTCCGTGTAGTGGGTCTCTGGATTATTAAACATGCAAGGAGCAGGATCACCCTCTGTCCACACCCTGGACTTCAAAGCTCAGGGGGAGCAGGGGGCCAGCAAGGAAGCCGATGCAGTGGGACAGTCATTGGGCAGGGTGGTGGTGGCTGTGGGGCAAGAGGAGGCTTATGGCCCAGCCTGGGGAGGGTGGAGAAGTCTGGGAGGGCTTCTTAGGACATATGGTGCCAGTGGTGGACACTGAAGAGTAAGGATGGACCCTGGCAGTAAGTGGACAGGCACCCCGGGCAGCGTGAGTGAGTGTCTGGCAAATGGCACAGGTGTCCAAGAAAAAGCAGGGACAGGGGCTCAGGGGTTGAGTGAGTGCATGGTGAGAGGGCCCTGCAGAGAGTCCGGAGTGGCAAGCTGATGGACATGGACATGGTGCTTGTCTCACGGAGCGGTCCTGGGAATCACTGTGGGGCTCTCAGCAGAGAGTGACAGGAGCAGCTGGCAGCTGCCTGTCACTGGTAATTCTGCCACCAGGAGCTCACAGCCTCCTGGGAGACGAGACGGGTAAAGGGATGCTCTAATACGTGGGGGTGGAGGAGGCTAGGGGGTGGTGGAAGAGGTGTCACAGAAGCAGGGGCTTTGAAGAGGGAGTAGGAGGGAAGTAGAAATAAGCTACCCAGTGGGCAGGTTAGAGAAAAGAGGAGGGAGAAACAAAGCCACAGGAGAGGCTGGGCTTAACTAGACCTGGCTTTGTCCAACTAGGAGGGATATGAGCAGGAACAGGGCAGAAAGCTTAGCCAGGGACTCTATTAGGAATGTCTCCAGACTCTGAGCAGCCCCCATCCGATTCCTCACCCTCCAAACTCCCAGAGAAGGAAAATGACAGGGAAACTTTGCAGGATCCTTTATATCTCACGTGCTAAGGTAAGAAAGATTTTGACACATTTCCAGATGGCTTGGTTTGGTCACACAATCATCCCATTTAGCTTATTAAATTTCAAGAATAATTTGGTCAGAATAAACACACAAAAATCACAAGTGAAGCTTTGAAACATATCTGGAAGTATGCATGCCTGGCTCCTCAGGAATTAAAGATCTCTTAGTTCTCCGGAATCATCAAAGCACAAAAAAGTGAGGGCACAAACCACCTACGTCACAGATAGAGTGACTCATTTTCTTGAGTTCCCTGTCCTCTCCTGTGCCAGGCCAACCTGGACCCAGAAAACTCTGCTTTTAGGTTAAAGAGAAAAAGAGACACTTTCAGATACAGCTTGGCTCCTGATGCTTTTCACCTAAGAGAAGAGCAAGGAAATATACTGCTAGCCACTGGAAGTGGGGGCTTCGGCCTCCAAGCTGAGTCTCTTTGCTTTTCTGTGACTCAGTTTCCCACCTGTAACATGAAGCGTTTAGAATAGATGCTCCTTAAAGAGGTGTCTGCCAGTGAAGTTCGGCTGTTCAAATTTGCCCAGGTTCACAAGCTTCAGATTTCTCCTCTGAGAGCTGAATATTTGTTTAACCAGAATGAGTCTCCCACAAGCAGGCAGACCTCTTAATGTACCAGGAATAATTTTCTTAATTATTCAAAGTGCTGAAGGAGGTGGGAGGATGGCATCTGAATAGAACAGAAAGGGGTCAAGGGGCCTAAGAATGCCACTTGCTTGGGTGACACAGGTCCTCTGGGCCTGCCCTTTATGAGGCTGGTAGGCCAGAGTGGGCCCGGCACCAACACCTCTGCTTGCTCATCTGTCCCCTGGCTGCACCATAGCAAGTCTCTGCCTGCAGGCTCCCCTCCACCTCCCATCCACCCCACACTGTCAGACTTTACAGCACAACTCCAGCATGTCCCTCCCCTGAGCAAACGTCCTCCGCAGCTCCCATGTTCTCTGGGAAACTTCCCAAGCTTGTGGCCCTGATGATAGGACTCAACCCCCTCCTTGCCTAATTCCTCCCTGCACCCTCAGTGGGGTTAAGCTGAATCCACTGATCACTCACACCATAACCCCTCTGCCTTCAGTCAGGCCACCTCCTCTGCCTGGAAATCTCCCCCTTCAGCACCACGGTCCAAACATGCCACCTTCCAGACACAGCTCATGGCTGCCCCCCTCAACACAAGAAGCAACCCTGCTCCTCTCCACTTTCAAACTGCTCCCACTATTGGGCCATCCTGCCATTAGAAGGCAGCCATCACCAGCAGGCGACAGCCCCTTCCAGTTTTCAAGGCTGCGTCAAGATACGATCTCAGTAATTACAATGGAACAGTGAGGCAGACAGCAGGCAGCAGGGCTTTGATTGTCCCATGTACAGGAGAAAAGAGAAGTTAGGCAGTGAAAGCCCTTGGCTGGCACAGTCAGGCAGGCTGCACAAGGGTTGGCCTGCATTAATTCCCAAATCAATCATTTTCCCCAGTGCCTACTGCCTATAACAACTGCAGCTCCCATCCCGTTCCTCCTTAATGTCATTGTTATTCATGAATACGCTGTCTTTCTCACTCTTGTATTTCCTCAATTCAAAGTCTCTATCAATTATAAAATGCCACAGTCATTTAATTAAAGCACTTTGGGAGGGAAAATCATCACATTAAATACACACTTCAAAAATGAGATGATTCAGACACTTGCAATTGTGTGAGGAAGGAAGTGTTTTGTGGAACAAAGGCAGTCTTCCAGGGTGGTGATTGTGAGGATCCCGCCCACTGGCAGAGGTATAGACTCACCTAGGGGCACTGTCCCGCCCTTCTGTTCCTGTCACTCCGATAGGGTAAAGGTGTCCTGGCCCACAGGCCCACAGGTGTGTGAGGCTAAAAGGAAATACAAGAATCTGTGATCTGACAGCAGGGCAGCGCCCTGGGCTTTTCCCCTTTTGAATATCTGGGCATTTGCCACCCTGATCTGCCTGGCCATTCAATCGCCGTACACACCCCTCGAAGGCTGAGACCACGTGGAGCTGCTATGCATACATTGGACATGCAGGCTTGGTTCCTGGGTGGCTTAGGAGCCTGTGCCCTGAGGCTCACACCCCCCATCCTGGGCTTCATCACCCTTTTAATTGCTACCCTCCTCCTTCTCCTAAAGAACAGGCATTCTCAGGACAGAGACTCTGGGAACAAACAGCTGCAGGGGTGCTCGACCCTGCCTCTGTTATAGCATCTGCCACCCTGCAGCCTTCTGCACACAGGGCCACTCTCCCTGGATTCTGTCCACAGTTGATCAGTGGGTTCCTGGCAGCGTGTTTCAACGTTACTAATTGCTCACATGTTTTGGCCATCCTCCACACAATTTCTTTATGTGTACATACCTTTATCTTTGACTACATTTCCCTTTCTAGTTTGTGCTTATCCTTTTAAAAGTCGATATTAGAGCGCTACTGAGAAATTTTCTTATTATTACAAGGAAAACACAAAAATCAACAAATATTTCTCTTTATGCCTACTAATTTTCACATCCAAGTGATGGCAGCAGCAGGAAGTCTGGTACGGCCACTGCCATCATGCCAGCCACTGCAGGGAGGGCAAAGGGAGGAGGCAGACAGCCCCCCAGCTCCAGCAGCCCGCTACGCTGGGGGCTGCCATGATGGAGCCAGGCCGGGTTGCCAGCCGGCCAGCAGGGGAGCAGCGTGACAGGAGAGCAGCATGGTCAGGCAGAGAGGGGTGCCAGTGTGGAGCTAGGGTCAGGCTTAGGGGCCAGGGTGGAAAGTGGGAGTGGTGCCCACTTTGGGGACCCAGCCAGCCCACACCAAGGGTGCTGGGCTCCTGCGCCTTGGGAGGAGGCTTTGCACAGGACACCCAGGGCAATGTCTCAGTCTGCCACCCTAAGTCAGGGTGACTACCGAGCCTGCCACTTCCTACATCCAGCCCGGACCCTTGATTAGCTCTGCCCCAGTGGGTCCTGACAGCCTTGGCAACAGGGGGAGCTCCTGTTGATGTTGCCCCTGTCCCAAATTCTGGCCAGGACCCAGTGAGGATCAGGAGCCCCTGCCTCAGGCTGTGATGAGGGGAAGGGGTTGAAGGCCACTTGCACTGGCCTTCAGGTGTCCCTTGGCATGAACAGCCAGGGCACCATGGAAGGCAGCAGGGGGCAGATAGGCTCCTGGGTGGAGGGGGGAGGGCCCCGGTAAGGTCCCACCTTCAAGCCAAGGAGGGTCTGAAGGCTGGGGGCTGGGCTACCAGACCCACAAACCAGAGTGGGGACTTGTGTTGTCTTTTTCAGGCTGCTCATGGCCACCTATGGCCCAGTTGGCTCTCATTTCCTCCCCTCTGAGGTCCATAAAAACCCTGGGTTCAGCCAGAACAGAGCAGAGGATGGAGAGACAACTGGATGACCAGCTGCAGGGAGGAACTACTCTCTGCTGAGAGCTGGGAAGATTATAGGAGGACCAGCTGCAGAGAAGAGCTACCTTCTCCAGGGCCTCCTCTCTGCTGAGAGCTGCAGACGTAGGGACAACCAGCTGCAGAGAGGACATATCCCCTCTGCTGAGAGCTGAGTGCTCATCAGGACAACCTGCCTATAGAGAGAAGCTACCCACTAGGTCTCCTCTTAGCTGTTCTAACACTTAATAAAGCTCCTCTTCATCTTGCTCACCCTCCACATGACTGCATCCCTCATTCTTACTGGATGCAGGACAAGAACTCAGGCAAAGGTGCCACTGGCCACAGAGGTTTCTGGCCAGAAAAAGCAACACCCCAAACATCCCATATCACAAGTATATTTTGCTTGTAATTAATGTGAAAATGATTTGATTGCATTAAACATCCATCATATCATAAACATGTTCTACATTGCCCTTTCCCTTAAAGTATCAGACCTAGTGACCATGGAGCATCCTCTTGATGGATCACCCATAATTGACTGTCACTCTGTAATAACTGGATGCTCAGATTGTCTCCACTGCTGTCATGGGCAATGCTGAGGGGAAGGATCCCTGCTGCAATGATTTTGTTTCCTATGAATTCTCAAAAGAAGAATTAATCATTCAGCCAAGAGGGAAGAACCACTGTCATACTCCTGCCAAATATTCACTATTCCTTTCTAGAAGTGTAGCTTCTTCAGCCCTTTAGTGGTAGTGTGGTCTAATGCAAGTGCACAGGCTTTAAAATCAGGTGGAACTAGGATCAAATCCCAGCTCAGTCACTCACTCTTCAAGGGCAAAGAACCTTACGTCTCTGAGTCTCCATTTTCTCATCTGTAAAATGGGAATAATGAAACTTATCTCATCTTGAGGATTAAGTGACTTTGCAAGTACAAGTCCCTGGTTTATTTAGGTACTAAACCCATTATTATTAGCTTGTATATTTTCTTTCTCCTTGGAATTATTTGGTTCAAGTGGCTTTTCACTTCTCCTACCTCTCATCCATCTCAAACTCTATTCCCATGAAAGCCTCTGGCCATAAAACAAGAAGTATCATTCCTCTAAAGGCTGCTGTCCAATAGAAATATTAGAAATAGAAAGCCAGGCACAAATTCCAGCCACATGTGTAATTTCAAATTTTCTGGTAGACACATTTTAAAAATAAAAATAAATAGGTTAAATTAATGTTTAAAGTATATTTCACTTAACCCAATATATCCAAAATATTTTCACTATGTAATCAGTATTTTTAGGTACTGAAGTATTTTATAATTTTTTGTTGTTAGTTTGTAACATCTTTAAAATCTGGAGTGTATTTCACACTTACAGTGCATCTCAATTCACATCGGCTACATTTCAAGTATGGCTAGTGGCTTCTGTATTGGATAACAAAGGTCTAGACTTTGATATTTAAGTTTTTAAGGAGTGCAGATACCTCAAAGGGGACTGGCAGCCAAGGGTTTAGGAGATATCATCTATCTGCATTTTGATGGTTTATAGCACTTGGAGGGAGATTACAAATGCAAGCCCCTAATTGTAAATAAAATGGGTAGCAGCTCTAAGGTGTGGCTTTAGGAACTCTGAGAAGTTCATTTTCCTTACCCTCCTACACAAGATATCTTCCTTCTTTCTGCCAGTTGGCCAAGCTGCCTTGCTTGTCTACCATGAAGTTCACTGGAGTGGGGGTGGAGGGTGCCAATCCTTCATTTCTTCACATATTGTCTAACAAGCATCTCCATCTTTGTATGACCAAACTCATATTTCTGAATCACCACCACCTTCCAAATCTGCTTCTACTGCCCTCAAGCCAGCTCAGTAGGTGATAATCTCATTCTTCCTGTTACTCTGGAGTCATCTTTAGCTTCTCTCTTTCTCCCATACTCTATACCTAAAATGTCATCAAATCCTACCCTCAAAAAAGTATCTAGAACCTGACCACTCTGACCACCTGTCATTATCTCAACTATTATCACTTTGGGGCAAGCCACCACCACCTCTAGCCTGGGTTATTGCAAAAGCCTCTGAACTGATAGTCTTGCTTCTTCCTTTGGTCTCCTACAATCTTCACATGACACCTAAAATGATTCTTGTTTAAAATGCTTGCATTTTGAACAAGAATCAGTCCAAATAGCAACAGTCCAAAAATGTATTTTAATGACAATTGACACAATATAAAAATATAAACCACTTAGGGATATGTCTAGTCAAAATATGCACCACTGCTATAAAGAAAATAGTAACATTGTATTTAAATACTTTAGAGAAGACCTAAATAAGTGGAGAGACAGACCCCGTTTATGAATTGGAAAAGTCATTTTCATAAAGATATCACTTCTTTCCAAATTATATTTCCAGACAAATCTGAACATAGATTTTTTTTCTGTTGAAAGCCAATTCTGAAATTTATATGAATGAGTAAAATACCAAGAATTCTCAAGACAGGATGGAAGAAGAAAAGAATGGGGAGGCTCTTTCCAGATACCGAAATTTATTATAAACCTGTGGTTAACAATGTTGTCTAGCATTGTCAAAGGGTTAGACAAATTGACAGAATAGAGAACCAGGAAAGACCCCCATGCACATGACAACTCAACTCACAACAGAGCTATCATGGATCAGTGACTAAAGAATGGCCTATTAGGCTGGGTGTGGTGGCTCATGCCTGTAATCCCAGCACTTTGGGAGGCCGAGGTGGGTGGATCACCTGAGGTCAGGAGTTCAAGACCAGCCTGACCAACACAGTGAAACCCCATCCCTACTAAAAAACCCAAAAATTAGACAGATGTGGTGGCGCACGCCAGTAGTCCCAGCTACTGGAGAGGCTGAGGCAGAGGAATCACTTGAACCTGGGAGGTGGAGGTTGCAGTGAGCCGAGATCACACCACCGCACTCCAGCCTGGGTGACAGAACAAGAATCTGTCTCAAAAAAAAAAAAAAAAAATTAGCCAGGTGTGGTGGCATGTACCTGTAATCTCAGCTACTAGGGAGGCTGAGGCAGGATAATTGCTTGAACCTGGGAGGTGGAGGTTGCAGTGAGCCAAGATCATGCCATTGCACTCCAGCCTGGGTGACAGAGCAAGACTCCATCTAAAAAAAAAAAAAAAAAAAAAGAATGGCCTATTAAATAAATGGTGCCAAGACTCTTGGTTATCCATATGGGAAAAGCAGAATAAAATAAAGTTTCTTCCCACCTCACGCCATACACAAAAGCCATTTCCAGGCAGACTAGAGACTTCAGTGTAAAAAGTAATATTATAACATTTTTTGAAAATAATATGAGAATAATTTTACAACCTTATAGTGGAGAATTTCTTAGATAACACATAACAAGTATAAATCATAAAGCGACAGGTGGATAAACTTATTTGAAACTAAGAAATTCAGTCATTAATAAAAACCACAGGAATATAAGGAGACAAGGCACCAACAAACGAAAAATATTTGTTATATATATACATGACAAAAAGTAGTACCCAGAATATGTATTGAATTATGGCAAATCAATAGGATAAAAGACAGGTAACCCGATGAGAAATGGCCAAAAAATGTGAACAGGAAAAGGGACCCCAAATGGCCAATAAACATATGAAAAAGATGCCCAACCTTAGTAATTTGGTCAATGCAAATTAAAAACATGCTAAGATAGCTTTTCATTTCTACCAGATTGGCAGAAATACAGTACCAGACAATATCAAATGTTGGTGAAGATGTGGAGCAACAGAAACTTTGGTGCATTGCTGAGGGGTGGGTAAAATGAGGCAAAAACTTTGGAAAACAATGTGGTGACATCCAGTAAGGCTGACGATATGTATAACCTATGACCCACCAATTCTATTTCTAGAGTATATACCCAAGATAAATTCTTACACACACGCCCCAAGATGCATGTACAAAAATAGTTCTAGCGGCACTGCTTATAATAGAAAAAAAAATAAACTCTTGAAATACCTCAAATGCCATCAACAGCATCTCAGATAAATATATTGAGGTACACTCATGTAATAGAATACTGTACTGCAGAAAACTTTAATTATCTACAGGTACATGCAACAATATGAAGAAATTTCAGAAACAAACTTCTGAACCAATTAGGCAAATTTTAAAAGAATATTTAATTCCATGTTTACAGAGTTCAACAACTTGCAATCATACATATATAGCGATTTAAATATGGGATGTAAAATTAGAAAAAAAAAGCAAGGGAACAATAAACCCAAAATTCTGGACTGTTGCTGCTTCTGAAGAGGGAAGGTGAAAGATGGGCATGAAGAGGACCTCAGAGATGATGCTGATCTTTAAAAAAATCTAAGGTGTCAGCACACAGGGTTTATGCTGTTTTTATTACTTCTATCTTATTATGGTCTTTCTAAATTTTCTTCTCTTTCCTTCTTTTTTTTTTTTTTTTTGGAGATGGAGTTTCATCGTGTTGTCCAGACTGGTCTTGAACTCCTGACCTCAGGTGATCTGCCCCTCTCGGCCTCCCAAAGTGCTGAGATTACAGGCGTGAACCACTGCGCCTGGCCGAAATTTTCTTTTGTTTCAACACAGAAAATCTTTCCAAGTTCATGAAAGAATAGCCCATGTGCTCAGGCTGGACAGACAGGAAGGGCCTCCCTGACCTGACCCTGTTCCCTACCTCTCTGGCCAGAACCCCAGGCATGCCCCTTACCCGGCTCTGCCACACCAACCTCCACGAGGTCTCCTCCTCCAGACCCTTATCAAGAACACTTCTCAGAAACCCACAGGACTCGGCCTCCCTCACAGGTCCCCTCTCAGAAGACTAGAGCCATCCCCACTCTCCCAAGACCCCCACCCTACCTGCTATTCTCCCACCTGCTGAGCACCGTAGACCCCTGTCCGCTTTGACCAGAGCCTGGCAGGGCGTGGTTTCTCAATACCTATTTGTTAAATAACTAAATGAATGACTATACATAAACTCATATTAAAATTAGTGTGCTCCGTGGAAAGGGTAATGCATAGAGCCCTTAGTTATCAAACCAGCGCCCCCACACTTTAGATGAGTTGGGACAAAGGATCGGTTTAGTGTTCTAGAAGTTTCATTTCAGGGGAAAAGAAGAATCAGTCCTTACCGAGCAGGTGGCTCTGCTTAGGCAGAAAATGCAGGCGTTTCAATGGTTTGCTATAATAATTCAGATGAGGGAAGTGAGCCCAGGGAGGCACCTACTTACCAGAACCCAGTGGAGTAATGACAGGACAGGGATAGACCAGCTCCCTCTGAGGCCCGTTGGAAATGGCCCTCCGACTCTGCCCTCCTCAGAGGCCTATGCGGGAGCTTGGAGGGCGAGCCTCACTGTCCTGTCGGCCTGCTCTCTCCGCCCCCTCGACAACCAGGAAAGCCCGTGTCAGCCCTTCCCAGGGTTCCCTTCATAGCAGGACCCCGAGAAAGGACTTGACCTGCCGTCAGAGGTCGAGGAGTGCTGCTGGAGCCCAGCCTGATTCCCAAACTTCAGCAGTGACACACACTCAGGCAGACCCAGGCCCTGGAGTGGCCCTGACCACATGGGCCCCCCACGCCACACACACTTCCTGCTCCCCAGCTCACCTCCTCTCCCACATTCACAAACCCAAACCAGGCACTGGGTCACATGTGCCCCATAGTCAGCCTCCCAGGAGGCAGCCAGTAGGCCCCACGCTGACAGGCGGTGCCGATATGCCCACCTCTAGGCTGGCCTGGCTGGGCCAAGAGCAAGGTGGCCTACCTGGAGGGGTGGCCGTCAGCGCCTGTAGACATCAGAAGGCATGGGCCCCCTCATCCCCAGCCGCAGCCCCTCAGGCTCGGGGGAAGAGGACCCGGCCCCGCATCGTCAGTCCTCAGCGCCGTTTCACTCTGAATCACTCGAGCTGGGTCTCTGCTCATTTCCTGGAGAAAGCAGAAGTGGAGAGCCGGCAGATGCCTGACTCTGCCCACTCTCCAGCCGACCACGGAGCTGCTGGAGTTCTGGCGGATGACTTGGGTTCTGCAGCAAGGCCCCTTGGGGCTGTGCAGCCTCCGTGGTCAAGCGGTGCTGGTTGGGGCCAAGGACAAAATGGAAAGTACAGCCCAGCCCTAGAAGAGTAGGTCTGGATTCTGTGTCCCCTCTTCACTAGCCGTGTGACCACTGGTGCACACCTCTCCTCTCTGGGCCTCTGGCAAAATGAGAACAATGATGGTGTTTAGGTGAATCTAATCAGAGGTGCGTTTAAGTGCACCCCTGGACATGGCATGGGTTGGGCAGCCCTCACCCCACCAAGCTCAGAGCTGCCCACTTGGATTTCTTCCTCCCCCATCCTCAGATAGAACTTGAACCACCAATGAGGGGAGTCCTCCTGCAGCCAACACTGAGGCAAGGATGAGAGGACATCTAAAACCATAGAATGGAAGTCTCTGAAACTCAGACTCCAAATTCTCATTCCTCTGAGTATATAAACTAGGCTGAATTATCCACGTCACCTATCCATAACGTCATCTCCACAGTACAAACAAGCATGTCCATTCATACACAATCCTGCTTGTGCTCTGTAAAAGGAGAATTTTGCCAAAGAGCAAGGGCACTTGTTAGCGCTAATGCCTGATCCTTGATCCTCAGTGCAGCTCATCGCTTGTCTCTAGCTCACAAAACCAGTGGACCATGCATGACTGACTGAGAGGCAGCAACAACATCACTTGTTATGACATGGAGTAAAGCTCCAAGATTGGTTTAAAGAGGAAAATAACATTTGTCACAAAACCTCAACCTCCACCAATGCAAACTTGTCAGTAGACAGCAGCCAAAATAGGAGATCTATCCAGCTGCACTCCAGTCTGGACAGCAAGAGCGAAGCTCCGTCTCAAAAAAAAAAAAAAGAAAAGAAAAGAAAAGAGAAATTGAAAGGATACATGCAGTGCCAGCCAGGGGAAAGAGAAAACCTTAGAGAATTTGCAGTGAAGTGTTTGTTGTATATGATGAAAACCCCTCGTCATTGTCACCAATGAAATCATAAATAAAATCTACAAGAAGATATTGCCTGAAATCAGAGGCCTATGGTAAGAGCGGATTAGACAGAGGAACTTCCACAGAGGCAGGAAGGGTGACCAGCATGGGACAGGTCAGGACCCCATGCCTGTGAATGCCCAGAGGAAGCGCGGAGAGTCTGTCATAGTGGGATCTCGCAAAGTCTGCTGGAGAGCCCACCTGCACCCAGGTCTCCTACCTTCTACCCACCCCAGCACCTTGCCGGGTAGCCAGCAGCAGGCAGGTAAAGAGCACTAAATTCAGAGCTAGAAACTCAAGGTTGAAATTCTCACTATCTTAACTGAGATAATTGACATCTTATTTGCAGAATGAATGAATGCCTTGTTAGAAGGAACAAATCAAATAATATTTGCAAGAGAGGGTTTTTTTTTTTTGAGACGGAGTCTCGCTGTCGCCCAGGCTGGAGTGCAGTGGCGCGATCTCGGCTCACTGCAGGCTCCGCCCCCCGGGGTTCACGCCATTCTCCTGCCTCAGCCTCCTGAGTAGCTGGGACTACAGGCGCCCACCACCTCGCCTGGCTAATTTTTTGTATTTTTAGTAGAGACGGGGTTTCACCGTGTTAGACAGGATGGTCTCGATCTCCTGACCTCGTGATCCGCCCGTCTCGGCCTCCCAGAGTGCTGGGATTACAGGCGTAAGCCAGCGCACCCGGCCAAGAGAGTTTTTAAATACTGAAAAGGGCTGTGCAAATGCAAGCTATTATTAGTGAGAGAGTTGCCAAAGCTAAGACACTGAAGCAGCCAGGGCAACTATGAACTGCTAATGTAAATGTGTATTTTTGTTAAAGGGCAATGTAAGATTCTCTGATTTTTAAACAATTGCCCCAAAATGGCAGTTTTACTTCTGCACCCAGTTATGGTGGTATAACTGGTATAGGACATACCCTCCCATTGAAAGCAACTACAGAATAGTTCAAATACACAAGATAATTGTTTTCAGGCATTGAATAGCAAGACTGTGATCCTTGAGATAAGGAAAACACACAAGGTGAGCCCCACAATTGCCCTGGAGTTTTTTCTAGTGATGCTTTTTCTGCTATGATGCAGGCAGGTGGGGCCCCAGAGACAGTAGTCTCCCTGAACTGAAAAGGTTTAAGTCAGAGTTCAAAGCTGCTGAAGGCTCTGGTATGTTCAGGGCAGGTTCCTGAGGAGAGTGTGCCTTGTGGGAACTCATTGTGTGTGCCCTTGGCCAAGGATTCCTATGTGTGCACAGGGTGAGACTCCAAGAGACCCAGCAGAGGTCACCTGACCCAAGGCCGAGCACTGAAGGAGGTAACAGAGAATGTGCAGTGCTTGGAATGTTGCAGTCGCATCCCATGGAGTGTGGAGAGACCTTGCTGAGCATTGTGAGACTTCACTTTACACCTCAGAGCCCTCACCCCACCAAGCTCAGAGCTGCCCTCTTGTATTCCTTCCTCCCCAATCCGCAGACCAAACTTGAAACACCAATCAGAGGAGTCCTCCTGCAGGCTAAACATGAAGGTAATGATGAGAGGAAATTTAAAACCATAAAACTCTGAAGCTCAGACTCCACACTGAAGAAGTAAGAACCACAGCCTAGAATAAAAGCCATAAAGTTGGAACAAGTTCAAAATTGAAATAAAATAGCTCCATGTGATAAGTTACTTTTATGAGTTAACTTGACTGGGCCATGAGGTGCCCAAACATTTCGAGACATTATTCTGGGCATGTCTGTGAGGGTATTTTTGGATGAGATGAACATTCGAATCAGTAGGCTGAGTCAAGCAGACTGTTCTCCCTAATATGCATGGGTGGTTTCCAATCGGTTGAAGACCTGAATAGAACAGAAGGCTGAGTAAGAGGACACTTTGGCTGCTTGACTCCTTGAGATGGAACATCAGTCATCTCCTGCCCTTGGACTGGAACACTTACAACACTGGCTCTTCTGATTCTCAGGCCTTTGAACTCAGACTGGACCTTACACCATTGGCTCTTCTGGGTCTCCAGTTTGTTGACTGAAGATCTTAAGACTTCTCATCCTCTATAATCATATGAGCCAATTCCTTGTAATACATAAAGAAATAAACAAACAAGAGCAGGCATGTATATATATAGATATATACACACATATACATATATATATATATGTATATCCAATTGGTTCTGTCTCTCTGGAGGACCCTAATACAACCAAACCAAGAATAAAAGAAGCAAGACTGATAGAATTAAAAGGATATTCCAGTAATTTTTTTTGAGACAGTCTGGCTCTGTCCTCCAGGCTGGAGGGCAGTGGGGTGATCTCGGCTCACTGCAACCTCCACTTCCTGGCTTCAAGCAATTCTCGTGCCTCAGACTCCCAAGTAGCTGGGATTATAAACACGTGCCACCATGCGCAGCTGATTTTTTGTGCTTTTAATAGAGATACTGTTTCACCGTGTTGGCCAGGCTGGTCTCAAACTAATGAGCTCAAGCGATCCCATCACCTCAGCCTCCCAAAGTGCTGAGATTACAGGTGTGAGCCACTGCAGCCAAGGAATTTAACTGCCAACCAGAACAAAACTCAAGATGCTTTAAAGGAAGAAAACTTAATGCAGCCTCCTTTCAATTTAACATCCATACTATCTAGCATAGAGTTAAAATTAGTAGAAATCTGAAAAAGCAAAAGAATGTAACCCATAACAAGAAATAAAAAACTGTCAATAGAAATAGACCCCAAGATGAACCAGATGTTGGAATTATTTCACAGGAACTTTAAAGCAGCTATCAGAAATATATTCAGGAACTTAAAAAAAAAGCAGGCAAATTTCAGCAAAAAAAAAAAAATCGAAAATACAAGAAGATTCAAATGTAAATTCTAGAACTGAAAAGTATATCTGAAGTAAAAATTTTACTGATAGACCAACAGCAAATTGGTGGCCACAGGAAAAAAATGGTTAATGAACTTGAAGACTTATTAATAAAAATTATACAATTTGAAGGACAGAGGGGGAAAATATTGATGAAAAAAACAAACTCAGCTGCTCTTGGGACAATATGAAATGGTATAATATATGTGTAAATGGGGTCTCAGAGAGAGAGGAGGGCAGAAAAGCACATTTGCAGAAATGATGTTTGAAATTTCCCAGGTTTATTGAAAAACGGCAAATTGCAGACATGATAAATTTAGTAAAACTCAAGCATCACCAAGTGCAAAGAAAAAACACACTTAGCACATCATAGTCAAACATCAGAAACAAATGTATTATCTTAAAACAGTCAGAGAGCAAGAAAGCAGTCAGAAAGAAAAAAATATTACCTAAAGAGAAACAAAAATACGATTTAAGGCTGATGTTTTATCAGAAGCAGTGAATGCCATAAGAGAATAGAAAGACATCTTTAATATGCTAAAGGAAAACAACAAAAATTGTTAACCAATAATTCAATAGCCAATGAATGTCTCTGTAAAAATGAGAATAAAATACATTCATTTCAGGTAAATAAAAGCTGAGATCATTCATCTCCAGCATCCTTGCAATATAAGAAATTCTAAGGGCAGTTTTTGAAGCTGAAGGGAAAAGATGCCAGATGGAAACTTGGATCTATAGGAAAAAAAGAAAAGCACTATTAATAGCAAATATGTGAGTAAATAAAAACAAACCATGTACTTTTCATTATTTTAACTTCTTTAAAAGACTATGACTGCTTAAAGTGAAAATTGCAGTGCTGTACTTTGGAGTTGATAGCATACGTGGATAGAATGTATTTCACAACTACAGCACCAAAGACTGAGAAATCAATGGAAGCATATTGTTGCAATCTCACATTTTACACAAAAATAGTATTTTATTTACTCTAAGTAAATTGTCATAAGGATATATAATTTCTTCATGGCTTTGTGACAAAGATGTCAGAAAAGTAAAAGTTTAGTTCCAATCAACAAACACACACAGAGCATCTCCTCTGTGCCAGGTCCCAGGTAGGCCCTGAAGAAACAATGATGAACAGGGCAGAGCTGCTATGGAGTTTACTTCCTTGCTGCAGAGCAGTCTACACCAGTTGTTCAAGTTGGCAGGTGGTTCTCCCCCATATAGCAATTTAGGAATATTGCTCCATTGTCCCATATAGCCTTGTCGTCTGCATCCAGCCTGTAAAAAAGGAAAGGGAGTGGACAAGACAAGACATACCTCTGCCCATAAAGGCCCAGCCTCTGAGTGGTCTACATCGCTTTGGCTCACATGCTATTGTAACCACATGGCCATATCAAGCTGCAAGGAAGACTGGGAAGTGTAGACCAGCCATGGGCCAGCCTCGATCCTGTTATTAGAGAGAATGCATTTTGGTAGGCTGTCGGTCTCCACTATGATCTCTTCAGAGCACTTACCATCACTTATCAGGGCCATATACTAAAAAGTTAATACTTTTAAAAATAAATATTTTTCTGACTTTTAAAATGAAGCATGTTAATTCTAAATAGTATGTAAAAATAAAAAGAAGAAGGAATAAAATAAAACTCACTAATACCCTATGCTGAGCAATAGCATTTCAGCCTTTTTTTCCATGTTTACCAAAGTATATTTCTTTGGTCTTATTTTTTGTCCTTAACAAATGGGAATCATGCCATATATTCCCCTTCATAATTGGTTGGGTTTTTCTTTCACTTAATTCATCGCAAGCACTTCCCTACTTCATTATTACAATGTATTTTCTACACCATCTTGGGAGAAAAAAAGAAAACTATTTACACAGCAACGGGACATGTTTAACAAACCTGGAGAGAAAGCAGCTTCCTGTGTGCTGGTTGCATTTCCATATTCCCCAGGGGGATCGTAATTAACTCCAGAAAAAGAGAGAGGATCCCACCATCAGATTGTACTTTCAGGGAGATGTGAGTACTGGTGCAAATGGAAGATAAACCCACAGGACACCTGGAGCCTGCAGAAGAAATGATCAATACCACTGTTGACATCCCATGAGACTTGGAGAAAGGAGGGAGGATTGGAAAACTACAAATGAGCGAATTCTGTCATAATTTTCAAAGCTGGCCTGAAGATCCAACTCCATATTGGTAGAGTTAACATAAAACTCAAAAGGAGCCCACTGAGAAGATGAAGAACCATGAGCCATCACCAGGTGAACACAGACCATTCAACCCATTTCAGTTGGCACTAGGATTTTCCAGGACCAAGTCCTAAGGTGTGTTTTGGAGGCACAAATAATAAATAAGAATGCTTTCCCCAAGGAGCTTTCAAGCTAAGAACAAGTCCTTGAGGCTAAGCACATTTATCTTTGGTGTGTGAGATCAAGAGTGCTGGCATCACTTTGGGTATGAGCTCCAATAAGGTGCTGGATAAGGCCTCTCATGATTTATGCATCCACGTATTCCTCTACCATCTCCACACTACCATATGCCTGGTACTATACAAGATGCCTAGTGTGGCGAGTTCCAGTCTGTCTTTGGGGGAGTTCATAGACACCACACACACCATACAGGTCTCAGCCACCATGCACAGACTCACACCTGTCATGCCAAAATGGTTTAATTTTGGGGAAGTAAGAATAAAGAGTTGAAACTTCAGTTTAACTCTGAGTGCTTTATTTCTTCACATCAGTGATGCAGCTTTGCCAGAAATGAGGTGCTATCTACAGAGTCTCCACTTTGAGGAAGGTCCTGTGGGACCAGAGGGAGGATGTCAGTGAGCAGCAGGCTTGGAAAGGGAAGGGGAATGGCAGTATGGAAGGTGAGGGAATGTTTTGAAAAGAGATTCATGGGAAACAAAAGCCTTTCCAACAAGTGTGGCTGAAACGACATGGTTATCCATAATGAAAACAAATCAAGTCACTTTTGTTCAAAATCAATTGACCATAAATGCATGGTTTTATTTCTGCATTATCTGTACTGTTCCATTGGTCGATGTGTTTTTTTGGCAGTACCATGCTGTTCTGATTACTATAGCTTTGTAATATATTTTGAAACCAGATGGTGATGCCTCCAGCCTTGTTCTGTTCTTTTAGCTCAAGATTTGGTGTATTTTGTGGCTCCATATGAATTTTAGAAATTTTTTCCATTTCTATCAAGAATGACTTTAGAATTTTGGTAGGGATTACATTATTTCTTAGACACAAATGTTAAAAACTAAAGTTACCATGCTCCTAGGAGAAAACATAGGAGAATATCTGTGCAATTTGAGAGGAGACAAAGTTTTTCTTGGACAGGATACAGAAAGCAATAACCATACAAGAAAAGATTGATAAATTAGACTTCATCTAAATTTAAAACTTCTTCTAATAAAAGACACTGTTAGTAAATGAAAGGCAAGTCATGGACAGGGAGAAAATATTACTGACCAAGGAAGTATCCAGAGTACATAAACAACTCAAACAAATCAATAATCAAAAGATGAACAGCCCAATAAAAGCTGAAAAAAAGACCTGAAGAGACATTTTATCTCATATATATATCCATATGCATATCATATATGTATATATATCATATATACATATATATCATATATAGATCTGTCTATATATGATATATATACTCATATGTCATATATACGATATATATACTTACATGTCATATATACGATATATACTTACATGTCATATATACGATATATAGTTATATGTCATATATACGATATATATACTTATATGTCATATATACGATATATATACTTATATGTCATATCGAGCTGCAAGGAAGACTGGGAAGTGTAGACCAGCCATGGGCAGGCCTCGATCCTGTTATTGATATATATGATACATATATCATATATATGTATCATATATATATGATATATGATATATATGATATATATGTATATATGATATGTATGTATATATGATATATATCATATGTATATGGATATGCTTATGTATCATATATACTTATATATCATATATATCATATATACTTATATATCATATATACTTATATATCATATATACTTATATATCATATATATCACATATACTTATATATCATATATAGTTATATATCATATATATCATACATATACTTATATATCATCTATATCATATGTATCATATATATCATATATACTTATATAGATGATATATATACTTATATAGATGATATATACACTTATATATCATATAGATGATATATACACACTTATACATCATCTAGATGATATATACACACTTATATATCGTCTAGATGATACATATACACTTATATATCGTCTAGATGATACATATACACTTATATATCGTCTAGATGATACATATACACTTATATATCGTCTAGATGATACATATACACTTATATTTCGTCTAGATGATATACATACACTTATATATCGTCTAGATGATATACATACACTTATATATCGTCTAGATGATATATACACTTATATATCATCTAGATGATTATATATATACTTTTGTATCATATATGATATACATACACTTATATATCGTCTAGATGATATACATACACTTATATATCGTCTAGATGATATATACACTTATATATCATCTAGATGATTATATATATACTTTTGTATCATATATGATATAAATATACTCTTATATCATATATGATATATATCATATATATCATATATGATATATATCATATATATCATATGTGATATATATCATATATATCATATGTGATATATATCATATATATCATATGTGATATATATCATATATATCATATGTGATATATATCATATATATCATATGTGATATATATCATATATATCACATGTGATATATATCATATATATCACATGTGATATATATCATATATATCACATGTGATATATATCATATATATCACATGTGATATATATACACTTATATATCACATGTGATATATATCATATATATCACATGTGATATATATACACTTATATATCACATGTGATATATATACACTTATATATCACATGTGATATATATACACTTATATATCACATGTGATATATATACACTTATATATCACATGTGATATATATACACTTATATATCACATGTGATATATATACACTTATATATCACATGTGATATATATACACTTATATATCACATGTGATAGATACATACTTATATATCATATGTGATACATATATACTTATATATCATCTAGATGATATATACACACTTACATATCATCTAGATGATATATATACACTTACATATCATCTAGATGATATATATACACTTACATATCATCTAGATGATATATATACACTTACATATCATCTAGATGATATATATACTTATATATCATCTAGATGATATATATATACTTATATATCATCTAGATGATATATATATACTTATATATCATCTAGATGATATATATACTTATATATACATATATATACTTATATATACATATATATCATCTAGATGATATATACACTTATATATCATATACATGATACATACACTTATATATCATATACATGATACATACACTTTATATCATATATATGATACATACACTTATATATCATATATATGATACATACACTTATATATCATATATATGATGCAGACACTTATATATCATACATATGATGCAGACACTTATAAATCATATATATGATGCAGACACTTATATATCATATATATGATGCATACACTTATATATCATATATATGATGCATACACCTATATATCATATATATGATGCATACACCTATATATCATATATATGATGCATACACTTATATATCATATATATGATGCATACACTTATATATCATATATATGATGCACACACTTATATATCATACATATGATGCACACACTTATATATCATATATATGACGCATACACTTATATATCATAAATATGACGCATACACTTATATATCATAAATATGACACATACACTTATAAATCATATATATGATACATACACTTATATATCGTATATATGATACATACACTTATATATCATATATATGGTACATACACTTATAAATCATATATATGATGCATACACTTATATATCATATATATGATGCATACACTTATATATCATATATATGATGCATACACTTATATATCATGTATATGAGATACATACACTTATATATCATATATATGAGATACATACACTTATATATCATATATATGAGATATATACACTTATGTATCATATATGAGATATATACACTTATACATCATATATATGAGATATATACACCTATATATCATATATATGAGATATATACACCTATATATCATATATATGAGATATATACACTTATATATCATATATATGAGATATGTACACCTATATATCATATATATGAGATATATACACCTATATATCATATATGAGATATATACACCTACATATCATATATATGAGATATATACACCTATATATCATATATATGAGATATATACACCTATATATCATATATGGGATTTATACACCTATATATCATATATATGAGATATATACACTTATATATCATATATATGAGATATATACACTTATATATCATATATATGAGATATATACACTTATATATCATATATATGGTATATATACACTTATATATCATATATATGGTATATATACACTTATATATCATATATATGGTATATATACACTTATATATCATATATATGGTATATATACACTTATATATCATATATATGGTATATATACACTTATATATCATATATATGGTATATATACACTTATATATCATATATATGGTATATCTACACTTATATATCATATATATGGTATATCTACACTTATATATCATATATATGGTATATATACACTTATATATCATATATATGGTATATATACACTTATATATCATATATATGGTATATATACACTTATATATCATATATATGGTATATATACACTTATATATCATATATATGATATATATCTCCAAATGGCTAGAAAGCACATGAAAATGTGCTCAACGTTATTAATTAATAAGGAAGTGCAAACTAAAACCACTCTGAGATACCTCAGCACATTCGTTTAGATGGCTAAAATTTTAAAGACTGTCAACATTAAATGTTGCAACTGGAGCAGCTAGAATGCTCCTAGATTGCTGACAGGAATGTATAATGATGCAACCATTTTCATAAACAATTTAACAGTTTCTTATAAAGTAAAATATATACTTATCATGTGACCCACAAGTTTCACCACCAGACACAGCCAAGAAAAATGAAAACACATGTCCACACAAAGATTATGCATAAATATTCACAATGACTTTATTCATAATAACTAAAAACCAGAAACAACCCACAGATTCATTAATGGGTAATGAATAAATGAACCATGGTATATTCATACAGTGAAATTCTACTCTATAGTAAAAAAAAAAATATCCAACTATTGATACACTGTTCAACATGGATTCCTCTCACAGGCATTAAGCTTGACTATAGGTGGTTGTACACAAAAAAGTCCATACTGTGATTCCATTCACATGAAATTCTCCAGCGGGCAAAATTAACCTATGGTGAAAAAAAAAATCAGAACAGCAGTTGCCCTGGGAAGGGACTATTGATTGGATAAAAGCATAAACTTTGTGAGGTGATGAAAATATTTAATATTTTCATAGGAATGTGTGTTACAATTGTGGAACAAATTTGTCAGAACCATACAGATAAGGTTTGTGCATGTCAACATGCATAAAATTGTACATTGAAAAACTGAAAATAATTAAGTGGGGGAAGGAGTGGGCATAAATGAAACAAAAATGGCAAAATGTTAATCAAGGTTGAGGCTGGATGTTCATTATATTACTATACTCAGTTTATAGATGTTCAATTTTTTCCATAATAAAAGTTATTTTGAAAAAAGAGAGAGAGGCTGGGCACGGTGGCTCATGCCTGTAATCCCAACACTTTGGGAGGCTGAGGCGAGTGGGTTACTCGAGATTAGGAGTTCGAAGCCAGAGTGGCCAAATTGGTGAAACCCCGTCTCTACTAAATATACAAAAAATTAGCTGGGCATGGTGGCATGCACTTGTAATTCCAGTTACTCAGGAGGCTGAAGCAGGAGAATCACTTGAATCCAGCAGTCGAAAGTTGCAGTGAGCCGAAATCGCCAGCCTGGGCAGTAGGGTGAGGCTCCATCTCAAAAATAAAAAAAAAAAGGAAGAAAAGAGAGAGAGAATGCGAGCAAGGAGGGAAGGCTGGGTTTCTCAGAAATTAAAACATGCTGTACTTTTTTTTTTTTTTTTTGAGACAGGGTTTCACTCTTGTTGCCCAGGCTGGAGTACAGTGGCACGATCTGGGCTCACTTGAAACCGCCTTCTGGTTTCAGGTGTTTCTCCTGCCTCAGCCTCCCAAGTAGCTGGGATTACAGGCAGCCGTCACCACGCTCGGCTAATTTTTGTGTTCTTAGTAGAGACGGGTTTTCCCCATGTCGGCCAGGCTGGTCTCGAACTCCTGACCTCATGATCCGCCCGCCTCGGCCTCCCAAAGTGCTGGGATTACAGGTGTGAGCCACCATGCCTGGCCCTAAGTCTTTTATCATGGAAACAGTGTGTCACAGGAATAAACAGAGAACAACAAAACAGAATAGAAAATCCAGAAATAGCCTCAACTGTGAAAATGTATCATACAGAAAGGTGGCATCTCAAATCAGTAGGGAAAGATGGACTGTTAATAAATGATGTTGGGATAACCAGGTAGACATATACCAAAAAATAAAATTAGATCCATTTACATGACTTGATAAAAGTCAAATGAATCCATTGTTTACAAGTAACAAACAAAATCATACAAACCCCCAAAGATAAATAAATAAAGAGAATTTACAAGGCATCTAGCAGGTAATAGTGAGTAGGTGGCTCTGGGGGAGTGGCCACCCAGCAGGTCAGTCCCAAGGAGATGCCAGGCTCAAGGCTGATGAGCATGGGGAGCCTGGGTCTGGGTGGTTCCAGCAGGAAAGGACACAGCTGGCCAGCAGGGAAGGTGGCCCCAGAGGCTGCTTGGAGGCCTGGAAAACCAGGGGAGACCAAAGTAAAACACGAGTTCATTTCAGAGGTGTATCTAATGAAACTAATGACGTCGCTGCTGACAGCTTGTTGAGGGATTCAATGTGGTGGGGTGAGTAAGGAGCATAGCCAAGCCTCCGGCTCTGAGATAGCTTCTGTTCATATCATTCTCTCCTTGGAGCTCGGTTTTATCATCTGTAAAGTGGGTACATAGATCCATACCTGGCAGAATCATGAAAAGCAAGTGCACAGAGCAGCTGGCCCAAAGCCTGGCACTCAAGTGGGCACACGGCAAACGTAGCTGCTGGATCACAGTCATGTCTATTCTTTGTCATTATTATCCTTTGTGCCTCTCCTCTCTGGGCTTTCTGTGGAATGGGGAGGAATCTGTTGAACTAGACGGCCCACCAGGTATCTTCCTCCTAGCACTCTGCGAGGAATCCATCTTCATTTCTGAAGGTGGCCTGGAGATTTTTCTATTTCCCTCTGGGCTGTGCAGTCAGTTAAGAGAGGATTAACCTGGGAAAAACCCGCCCACCGACATTTGAATATCTCACCTCAGCGGCCAGCGGGCGGAAGCCCCAGAGCAGCCTCCAGCACTCCCTGGCCTCTTGCTGAGCGAGGTTTCTCACCAACAGCCCCAGGGGCCACTGGTGGCGTCCACCCCAGCCCTGCGGAGAGAGATGCTTTCTGCTCATGCACCTCAGTTTGGCCCAGTGAACACCTGCACCACCCAAGTGCCGTGGGGTGGGATCTGGCCGGTGATGGCGATCAGGTGACTGGGTCAGTGGAGGTCAGCCCCCTAGTCAGAGCAATCGCCCAAGGCCAGGACTCCAGCTCCCAGTGAACAAACCTGGCTGTTCCCGCCACAACCAGGGAGGCACCTGGGAGAGGCGCTGCGCGGGGCAGCCTAGACAGGTCTCAGCCAGGGACAGGAACCAGACGCTCCTGCCCCTAAGAGGGCCCCTTACAGCGGGTCATTGAGAGACTGCCCAGGGACACACAGGAGGGGGCACGCTGAGTGAGAAGACGCCAAGGGGACTATGGGCCACGCTCTCTGGGCCTGGGAGGCTGGGGCTGGTGGGGACAGAGTGCTGTGTGAGGTCGAGGTTGGCAGCCCCCTGGGAGCAGCGCGGGAAGAGGGGGTGGGGGCTTCGCTCGTGGACCTGCGAGCTTGGGCAAGGTTTGACATTTTTCCGTGGAGGAGCTTCCCTCCCGGCTCCTGCAGAGATAAATACAGGAAACGCCTGCCTCCCTTCCTCGGGTGCAGATCCCTCGCCTGGTCCTCTCTGCTGCTTTACAGCCCCTCCCGACAGCAGCTTTTGTCAGAGGGGAAGCCCGGGCCCTGCAGGTGGGGCCGGCTCCGCGCTCCAGTGGCTGCCTCGCCCGAGCCCCTGCGGCCTCCGCTGACGCCCAACCTCGAACACGCCCCGCCAGAGCCTGTGCCCTGTGCCGTGGGCTTGGCCTCAGCCTCCACGGTGGAGAGGAGCCTTGGGGACCCTGCCCCAGGGCACCGTCCCCAGGCGGAAGGGACAGGTCCTGGTCCCGCCACCCGTTGCTGGAGCGGGGGCAAGAGGGAAAATCTTTGGAGTCATACCAGTGATCTCGGGGGCACGGAGGCTCTGTTCCCTCATCAGAAAATGAAGATCACAGCTGTTTCACAGATTTTGTTTTCATGAGAATTCAATAGAATAAGGGTGTGAAGCTGGTAGACCTGGAACAGCCCCCTTCCCGCCAGGGCCCTGCCTGAGGGCACGTCAGTGACTGCACAGTGCATTTCCAGGGCCTCTAGGGCCAGAAGAGAGGGGAAGCCTTCCCTGCCCCTGCCCTGCCCTCAGTCACTGGGGAACAAAATACCCTCTCAGACAGCAATTCCTCCTTTTTGAAAGGGATTATGAGACAAGATGGGAACATTAGACATTGACTTCTTTTTGTCGGGGGAACACCACATTTTCTGGGGGAAGATACACTGGGGATATTGGATTCTCTGTCTTAATTCTCTGCTGCAGGAGAGAAGGAACCTGCCAGTGTAAGCCACTAAACTGCAGGACTCTGAGCAGGGCACTGAACTTCCTGAAGCCTTTTTTGTTTGTTTGTTTATACATGTGAGGTAATGAGAATTGAAAAATAAGAATGTACCATATGGCAAAGTGCAATGTTTAGCACATTGTGAATTACTGTGATGTAGACAGGCACAAAATGTGGCAGCTCTCCAGTGTAACAGGAGAATTCTGCTCCCCCCCGCAACCCCCCCACCCCACCCCCACCCCCTGCTGGTGGAGGGGAAGGTGAAGGGCCATGAGAACTGGACACAGGGATTAAGTGTGACTTCAGGCCTTCTGGGATGTTTCTACATGTAGTGGAAATCAAAATATACTGTAAAAGGGATTACTGCAAAGTAAATAAGGTCCAGGCTGAAGGAAGCAGAAGTTGCATTTTTAATAGTAGATATTGGTTTCCTTTTACTTATAAAATAATACTTGCACCTGGAAAACAAAAGTCAGTTTATAAGAACATAAAAAGAAGTTTCCCTTTTGCCCCTGACCATTTTCCATTTGCCCAAATAATCACCAAGAGTAGTTGTTTTTAGATATTCTGATCTTCATTATAACTTCAACTAATAAACTTCTTTAGGATTTATGAATTTTTGACAATATCTTTGGGCCCTCAGACATAAAAAATAAGAAAATTAGAGTGCTTACACTATCTCCTTCTTACTCTCTTCTACTCCTGATTTGTAATTATATTTTTATTTTATCCTTCTAAATGTTGCCTTTTCAACTCTGTTCATTATATTTTACATACCTTTCAATAATTTCCTTCATGACCTTAAATAGTATATTCACTTTTTTATGTATCAAATTAAGATGGCATTCACAACTATGAAAGACAAGAATAGAGGTTGAGTATCCCTAATCCAAAATGAAAATCTGAAATGCTCCAAAATCCGAAACTTTTTGAGCCCTGAAATAATACTCATATGAAAAGCTCATTGGGCTGTGTCAGATTTCAGATTCTCAGATTAGGGATGCTCAACCAGTAAGCATGGGGCAAATATCCCCAAATCTAAAACAATCAAAAATCCAAAACATTTCTTGTTCCAAGCATTTTGTTTTGTTTAATTTTCTTTATTTTTAATTTTTGGGTGTACATAGTAGGTATATATACTTATGGGGTACATGAGATGTTTTGATACAGGAATGCAATGTGAAATAATCACACCATGGAGAATGGGGTACCCATCCCCTCAAGCATTTATCCTTTGTGTTACAAACCCAAGCGTTTTGGATAAAGGACACTCAATCTGTACTGATGTAGTTATTCTTCCTCCCTTGCTCCTCCGCGTCTTTTGTTTTCTATATTATTATTTTTATATCATCATGGTTTAAAATATTTGTATTAGCTAACTAAAAGTGTCTTACTTGCTTTGTTTATAGGTCAACTCTAAAAACTAGAAAGCAAATATATAGCATTGACAATATTGTGATTTCAAAGATAATATTCACAGTAGAATTGAAATTCTATGTGGTTGATCCAGAAAGAAGAAAGATACTTCTGTGCCATTAAAACTAAAATTAAATTATATAAACATATAATTTAATAACTTATGTTATTATACAAAGGTAATTAATACTCAAAATGCACCACTCTATTACATTTTGCTGTTACCTAAATAGGCGAGGCACGCCTGTAGTTCTGAGTGGTGGAAACCCTCTATCCTGGTGGCTACTGCATGTTCCTTCCCAACTCTGCATGTAGGGATGTCATGTTGGTAGCTTCCAATTGTCCACAGAGGGAGAATTTACACCATGGAAACTGGAAAACCCTACAAACAAGGGCTTGGTTTATTGTTTTGTTCATTAGACTTCAGAAAAGGGAGGTTAATAATGTAGATTAAACTTAAATTGTGCTATGTCTATAGCCCTTGCATTGTGAATAGTGCAAAGATTGAGATAATATTTTTCCCATATTTGAAAACTATTATCCAAGTAAACAAAGTCACTCACACCCGTTGACAAATGAGTGAAGTTCCAATATAAGCTAGTGCTGAATCTGAAAGTGGCTGCAGGATAATCAATATAGTTTGTATGGGAAGGAGACATCACTTAGCAGCAGATTACACATCAGATTTCATGACTATAAATGTATTAGATAAAGTACTGTGGATTGGAATGCAACTCCATTTGTCAAATAATGGTTAAATTGAGACCATAGATTGGTTAGGGATACCAATGTTTGGCAAAAATCAGTGAAAGCATTCTGTTAGAATCAATCAACTATAAGGAATTTACAACATAGAGTATTGCCTGTTTTATTATTATTATTTGTAAAGTGTTCATTACACATCCTTTATAGCAGTAAAATTTATAATAATCATAAATATGTATATATATATATTTATATTCTTTTTTTTAGGGGTGGGTTAAGCATTTACCAGCACACCACTATATCAGAGGTTTGTCTGATCTTACCACTACCTCACATAAGAGAGTAGGAGGAAATGAAGAGGAATGCTGCTTCCTCCCTGGCTCTGGGGCCAATAGGGTCCCAGGGGTTTTCAGACTCATTGGTAACATAAGAAGTACTCATCACCAGAGAAGCAGGGTGAGAAGCAGCTGGTAGGGCAGGTTATTTCCAGAGCCTCTGCATCTATAAATAGGGGTTGTAGGACCCTCCCTGCCTGCCCTCATGAGCAGTTGCGACATTTGGGATGACATCAGGCCCAGGGAAGGCAAAACAGTGGCAATATTTGCTTCTTAAGGAGGAGTCCCCATCCCCACCACCAATTACCAAGAAGACGTGTGGCTCAAATGACCCATGCCACCCACCCACAGCAGGGCCTACCAAAAGCTAGCCCAATTCTGAGGTATGGGGAAGGGCAGGGAGGTGAAGCCACTTCTGCTTTTTGCCCTCGTCTGCTGAAGGACCAGCCCAGGGGGCACATTTGAATTCTCAAACCTCAGCCGCAGGTTCACTTCAAGTTTTGAGAAGAAATTTGCGGGCAGTTTCATTATAACTGGCTGGGTCCTCTGCAGAAGTGCCTCTCTGTGCTTCTGGAGAAACTGTGAAATGTGGGGATAATTGCTGTAAATATGGATGGGCATAACTTTGTCACCCACCAAGATCAATTGCCTTTTGCTTCCAGAAATTTCTTGTGAAAAACCCCAAAATTAAAATATTTGTTATTTACCCTTCTGTGAATTTATCCTAAGAAAATGATCCAACATTGAGAAGGCTTCTTATACATTTGCTTCAAACCTTTTTTTTTTTTTTTTTTGAGGCGGAGTCTTGCTCTGTCGCCCAGGCTGGAGTGCAGTGGCGCGATCTCGGCTTACTACAAGCTCTGCCTCCCGGGTTCATGCCATTCTCCTGCCTCAGCCTCCCAAGTAGCTGGGACTACAGGTACCCACCTCCCCGCCTGGTTAATTTTTTGTATTTTTAGTAGAGACGGGGTTTCACGGTGTTAGCCAGGACGGTCTTGATCTCCTGACCTCGCGATCTGCCCGCCTTGGTCTCCAAAAGTGCTGGGATTACAGAAGTGAGCCACTGCACCCGGCCTTCAAACCATTTTTTAAATGATAGAAGAATATGGGCCCATAAATAAACACAAAAGTAACTCCTCATGTGGAAAGGTGCTCTCTGCATATTGGAAATAATCTGAAGTGTTCAATCTTAGACTTTAAAGTAACATGGTATACAGTGAGTAATATGCTGTTTCAGACATCATTTTTAATACCGTAAGGATATGCTTAATTTATAATGTTAAGTTAGAAAGCAGGTGAACAGTCTGGCTGCAGGCACCGGCTCTGGGGTTGAAGTGCCTGGGTGGGAGTCCTGCCTCTGTGCCTTACTGGCTGCCTGACCTTCAGTTCTGTAAGCCTCGGCTTCCTCATCTATCCAATGGGTACTACAGCAGTAGCCTTCTTTCTGAGTGGTTTCAAGGGAAGCAGTGGAATGGCTCCCAGCACCCAGCACATAGTGAGTCTTCAACATTATTTATAACCAGCTTTGTCACTGCATCCATGGCAAATCAATCCACTGACAAAACGCTGGAGAGAAATGCTATAAACTGCCCAGTCTTAGTATCTGAAGCAGTTAAAATAATACAGGGAAGAGATCTTACTGTGTGGAAATCTCATGAAATGAACAGCATACTCACTGCTAAAATAGACTTGTGGCTGTCAGCTAACCGTTTACTTAAATATCAGGCTTTATTACTTGAAGGGCCAGTGCTGCAACTGCGCACTTGTGCAACTCTTAATCCAGCCACATATGTCCCAGACAATGAAGAAAAGATAGAACATAACTGTCAACAAGTAATCGCTCAAACCTATGCCACTTGAGGGGACCTTTTAGAGGTTCCCTTGACTGATCCTGACCTCTGCTTGTATACTGGTGGAAGTTCCTTTGTAGAAAAAGGACTTTGAAAAGCAGGGGTTGCAGTGGTCAGTAATAAAGGAATACTTGAAAGTAATCCCCTCACTCCAGGAACTAGTGCTCAGCTGGCAGAACTAATAACCCTCACTCGGGCACTAGAATTAGGAGAAGGGAAAAGGATAAATATATATACAGACTCTAAGTATGCTTACCTAGTCCTCCATGCCCATGCAGCAATATGGAGAGAAAGGGAATTCCTAATTTCCGAGGGAACACCTATAGAACATCAGGAAGCCATTAGGAGATTACTATTGGCTATACAGAAACCTAAAGAGGTGGCAGTCTTACACTGCCGGGGTCACCAGAAAGGAAAGGAAAGGGAAATAGAAAGGAACCGCCAAGCGGATCTTAAAGTCAAAAGAGCTGCAAGGCAGGACCCTCCATTAGAAATGCTTATGGAAGGACCCCTAGTACAGGGTAATCCCCTCCGGGAAACCAAGCCCCAGTATTCAGCAGGAAAAATAGAATAAGGAACCTCACAAGGACATACTTTCCTCCCCTCCAGATGGCTAGCCATTGAAGAAGGAAAAATACTTTTGCCTGGAGCTAACCAATAAAATTACTTAAAAGCCTTCACCAAACCTTCCACTTAGGCATCGATAGCACCCATCAGATGGCCAAATTATTATTTACTGGACCAGGCCTTTTCAAAACTATCAAGCAGATAGTCAGGGCCTGTGAAGTGTGCCAAAGAAGTAATCCCCTGCACTGCAGGCCATACATTTCAATCCCTGTATCCTTAACCACCTTGTTAAGTTTGTGTCTTCCAGAATTAAAACTGTAAAACTACAAATCGTTCTTCAAACGGAGCCCCAGATGCAGTCCATGTCTAAGATCTCCCGCGGACCCCTAGACTGGCCTGCTAGCCCATGCTCTGATGTTAACGACATCGAAGTCACTCCTCCTGAGGAAATCTCAACTGCACAACCCCTACTATGCCCCAGTTCAGCAGGAAGCAGTTAGAGTGGTCATCAGCCAACCTCACCAACAGCACTTGGGTTTTCCTGTTGAGAGGGGGACTGAGAGACAGGACAAGCTGGATTTCCTAGGCCGATTAAGAATCCCTAAACCTAGCTGGGAAGGTGACCGCATCCACCTTTAAACACGGGGCTTGCAACTTAGCTCACACCCAACCAATCAGAGAGCTCACTAAAATGCTAATTAGGCAAAAACAGGAGGTAAAGAAATAGCCAATCATCTATTGCCTGAGAGCACAGTGGGAGGGACAAGGATTGGAATATAAACCCAGGCATTCGAGCCAGCAACAGCAACCCCCTTTGGGTCCCTTCCCTTTGTATGGGAGCTCTGTTTTCACTCTATTTCACTCTATTAAATCTTGCAACTGAAAAAAAAAAAAAACTGCCCCCAGTAGTTGTTGCTGGGTGGTGGCACTGGGGCAGATTGCAGTCCTTGATCCTGCCTTTGTGGGATAGGATTCTCCCTCCCTCCTAGTCTTCTACAGTCCCCTACACTTTTCCTATTGCTCATCCATTCTGCAAATTGCTCTGTTATAATTTCCTCTTTGCCATTTTGATTAGTGAGCTCTTGAGTCAAGGAATTTTTCTTGTTTATCTCCATAGCCATAGCCCCTAGCACAGACCTAAGAAATAGTAGGTGCTCAATCAAACATTTAACAGTCAAGTTTTCCCAAGCTTTATTGAGGAGTGTTTCAGATATCTGCTGCTACATAACAAAATATGGTGGCTTGAAATAACAACTACTTATTATTTCTCATAATTCTGTGGGACAGGAAGCAGACAGGGCTTGGCTGGGGGTTCTTCTGCTCCACACAGCATGGACTGAGAGCCACCTGGCTGCATTCGCTAGGGGGCTGGGAGCTGGAACATCCAAGGGAAGCTTTATTCACAAGACTGGTGCCTCAGTGCTCTTCCTTTGCAGCCTCTCTTTCCCTCCATGCCCTCTCATCATTCGTTAGACAGTGCAAATCTTATAAAATATGACAGCTTGGCTTCCAGAGAGAAAGACAGTGAAGCTTCCAGGCTTCTTAGGGTCTACATGCAGAACTACTGTAGCACCATTTCCACCTCTTGGCGGGAGGAAGGGCATGAGCACACTGACAGGGAAGAGATTTGGAGGGCCATCTCTAAAGAAACTAATGCTTGATAAATTTTTTAAAAAACAAGAAGAAAGCATTTTCCAAAAGTAACACTAGGATAAGCTGGTCTGGAAGCAGCATTGGTTGAAGTCTTTGCCCTTGCATTTCAGAGTGGCACGGAGTCCAAGGCATAACTGCAGCAGCAGCTCCCTGGCCCAGGAGCAGCAAACCCAGAAGTCTCCCTGCAGCGAGGTTGTGCTCTACTTCACAGGGAGAGACCACAGTGCTGGGCTCCCAGTGGACCCACAGAGAATCCTGTGCAGCTCATTGCCCCAAAAGCTTCTGAGCCCCAGCACCTGTGTGCTATTCCTGAGTGGAAAGACCAAGGTGAGCAGGGCAGCCTACATATGCTCTGACAGCTCAGCCTGCCGGAGGGTAAGGTGTAAACCTGGTGACACGTGGCCATGAAGTCAGCAGTGACTTCATACCCACATAAGCACTAAGATGCTACCTGTCCAGGAAACCAAGGAGGGCCCTATCTTGGACTCTACACTTTGAGGGCCCATGAGAACCCAAACAGCACACATCTATTCATGGATGTATGGAATGGGCACCTCTCCTCCTCGAGAGGTGTGCCCAGTGCTGCCCTGCATGACCCATGGCCCTGACCCTGCACACCTGCTCACTGGACTGGCATTGTCCAGGCACCTCATCTCTTGCCCTATGTATGTCCTCAAAAGAAAATGTGATTGGATCCAAATGTTATGGATTTGGCTTGCAGGATCAGCTTAGGTTTATGGGTTGTGCCATTGCCAGCAGGAACATTGCTTCCATGTCTAGGAGGAATTGAATGTGGAAGCAATAGGAAAAAATCTAAACTTCCAGAGGCTTCCTCTCAGATCACCTAAATGTAGTAGGTTCTCCATAAGAAATCTCGTCTCTGAATAGTGCCAGACATGTATTTTTTTTCTGCTCTTTGAGTTCAAATTCATAGTTTCATAGGTACTTATATATCATTGCAAAATTCACAATGGTTCTTCATTGCAGCCTGGAAATATTTCATGCTATTAAACAGTTCACTCACTCTTAGATGCATATGTGTTGTTCTGGATGTATAATGTCACATGCGTAAAGTATGACATAGATTCTTCATAGCACCCACTAGATGCAAAACAAACACCAGAAATGCTAACAGTTTAATTTTTAGGTTTATTTTTTATTTTTAAAATCACAATAAGAATTTAATTTTATCAAATAATGTTTTTTAATTTTTGTATTCTTTAATTATCATATACATTTTGCTTTTTGATTTTTTTAGAGAAATCTTTAAAACTGTAGTAATAATAACATGCATTGGCACAGTTTTAACATCCTAACAACACCTTTCTATGTGTACACATGTTAGACTGGTAATGTATATTGTTGCCACTAGTGAGTACCTACTCTTTTGTAGATTCACAGGAAGTTGCAAAAATAATCAAAGAGGTCCCAGATCCCCTTGACTCAGTGTCTCTCAATGATTCTATCTTACATAACTTAGTACAATATCAAAACCAGGGAACTGGCATTGATGCAATGTCTATCACTCCAGTTGTATTACATGCAGATTTATGTAACCACCAGGGTGCAGAACTATCCTGTGGCTGTAAGCTATCCCTCATGCTGTCCCTTGTAGTCACACCCGCCTTCTGCCCCATTTGTCCCTAACCCCTGGCCACCTCTCATCTGCTCTCCAACTCATTTAGAGAATGTTATATACATGAAATAATGCAGCCTATGTCCTTTTGGGACTGGCTTTTTTCGCTAAACGTAATGTCCTTGAGATCCACCCAAGTGGCTGCAAACATCCATAGTCCTTTCCTTTTCATTGCTAGATAGAATCCATGGCATGGCTGTGCACAGGGTGTTTAACCATTCACCAGTTTAACCATCTTGACTGTTTCCAGTTTGAGGCTATTACAAATGAAGCTGCTTTAGAAGCCTCCCCTCACTCATCCTCACACCATGTGTGTTGGTTGGAACTGATTCCACCCTCAGCAGTGGGATGGATGCATGACCAAGGCCCACCATATGAGACTGTTCCCTGCCCCAGCTGCAACGATGGGTTCAGGTCTGTGCACATGATCCATGATGGTCCATTCAGAGGTCATCTCAAGGGTTTTGCTAAAACCATTAGGTTCTTTTTTTTTTTTAACCAAAAATGTCTTGAAAAATTACAGTCAGCCCCTCTGGGCCTTGCAGTCCTCAGCTATGAAATAAGGATAAAAATCCCTGTGCTAACAGGTTAGTATGTATTTGTTCATTCAACAAACTAAGAAGTGTTTACTGGACCGGGCGCGGTGGCTCACACCTGTAATCCCAGCACTTTGGGAGGCCAAGGCGGGCGGATCTCGAGGTCAGGAGATCGAGACCATCCTGGCTAACACAGTGAAACTCTGTCTCTACTAAAAATACAAAAAATTAGCCAGGCGTGGTTGTGGGCGCCTGTAGTCCCAGCTACTCAGGAGGCTGAGGCAGGAGAATGGCGTGAACCCAGCAGGCATAGCTTGCAATGAGCGGAAATAACGCCACTGCACTCCAGCCTGGGGAACACGATGAGACTCCGTCTCGAAAAAAAAAAAAAAAAAAAAAAAGAAGAAGTGTTTACTGAAGAAGTGTGGGGGAGCATTTCAAGAAGTGGGGAGCATTTCAAGAAGTGGGAAGCAGGTACAAAAGCCCTGGGGCAAGAAAGGAGTTGAGTGGCCAGTATGCTGAAAGCATAATGCCAACAAGGTGGCAGTGGCAGGATAGGGGGATTGAGCATAAACAGGACCAAGATAAACTAGAGAAACAGGCAAGGACCTCTCAGGGAGGGCCTTCTAAGATCCAGCAGGAAGTTTGGACTTGAGGCTCAACATGATGAGAAGCCGTTGAGGTGTTTATGCAGGGAAATGGCATGCCCCAATTTACATTTTACTGCTGCGTGGAGAATGGCCTGGGGACAATAGAGCATGCATAGAAGCCAGTGCAGAGGCTCTTGAATGAGGCCAAGCAAGAATGGCAGTGGCACATCTAGGGTGGTAATAGTGGAATGAGAGAAAAAAGGATGGACTTGGGATGTATCTTGGAAATAGAAGTGACTACAAGGCTTACAGAATAAGTCATCAGATAAACTCAAGAATGACCCCTACATCTTTTGCTTAAAGTTAATGTGGGTGGCAACATTTATTGGCATGGAGAGGAGAAACAAGCTTGGGACAGATTGGAGCATATGTTTCGAACGTGTTACGTGTGAGATGCCATAGGGTGAGGGTAACGGAACAGTCAGAAAAGGATGCCTGTAGCTTAGAGGTGAGCTCTAGTCTCGAGACTGGGACTCATCAGCACAGATGATGTTTTAAAACTGTAGGAATGAATAAGATTACCTGGGAGAGAAAAGGCTCAAGTCTAAGACCTGGGAACCCTCAACAGTTAGAAATTGTGTAGAACATTGAGAACCCATTTCCCCTTCAAAGCTAAATTTAGGAGAGAAAATAAAAGCTGAACTGTCATCACATGCTATATTTTTCTTAATTCTTTAGTTAAATTTTCAGTTAATTAATTTACAACCTTTCTTATTTTCTAATGTACACATTTAATGCCATAAATTTCCTTCAAAGTACCATGTTAGCTGTGTACAACAAGTCTTAAATTGTGGTTCTATGTTGCATTTGATTCTAAATATTTTGTAATTTCTATTCCAATATCTCCTTTTAGAACAAATTACAATGTATTTTTCGGTGTTTAGATGTATGATTTTTAGATGTATGTTTTTTAGTCTTCTTATTGTTGTATAATTTTATTATATCAAGGTTAGACAACATTGAGTAATATTGATTCTTTAGTGTTTATTTATTGAACCCTCTTGTGAAGTGGTACATGGTCAATTTCTATAAATATTCCATGGGTACAGGCTTCTACATGTATCTATTATATTAGGTTTTCTTAATGCATTGTTCAAAATCTCTTTCTCTACTAATTTGTTGCTAGTGTTCTACTTGGTCTATCAGTTTCTGAGAGTGTTATCATAAAATTTCCACTAAGATTGTGAATTTTCAAATTCTTCACATTATGTCACAGACTTTTATTTGTTTTCTTTCCTTCCAGGCTATGTTGCTAGGTGTATATAGGCTCAAGATTGTTGTATCTCTATGAATTGTTTCTTTTATAATCTTGCAATGACAATCTTTATCCCTAATAAAGATTTTCCTTAGTCTGTCTTGTCCATATTAATATGAGTTCACTACGCTAGTTTTATTTTAATTCCTATTTGTCTCACATATCTTTTTCCATTCATTTATTTTCAACATTTCTGTGTTCTTATATTTTAGATGTCTCTTCACAAGCAGCTACAACTGGATTTTTAAAAATTCCAACCTAAGTACTTCTGTCTTTTAATGTGTGAGATTAATCTGTTTACATTTACTACTGTTACTGATAAATTTATGGCATTTATACCTATTTTTATCTTCTTCTTTTGTGTTTCTATTTATCATAATTTTTGTTTTATTGTTTTCTCACTTTCTCCTTCTGTTGAATTGATTGGGATTTTTTTTGTATGCAGCCCCCTCTACTGGTTTAGAAGTTATATATTCTACTTCTATTCTTTGCTTGTTATTCTTAACATTTTTAACATGAATACTGTACTTTTAAATGCCTACCACTGCACTATCCCATACAGTAGGGCCACTAATCACATTTGAAATTAGATCAACCGAGCACTTAAATGTTCAATTTTATTTAATCTTAATTTAGAAATTGATACACAGTCCCATTACTAAAAACGTATGTTTAGAACAACTTGAAAATCTTTTTTTAACTCTAAATTTTGTAAACTCTAAATACAGATAAAATATTTGCAGCAGAAATTTAGTATCCAAATTGGAATATGCTATAAATGTAAAATATGCACCGGATTTGAAAGAGTTGGTATAAAAAAAGGAATACAAAATGTTTCAATAAATAATATTTATAAATGATTATATGTGGAAACGATAGTATTTTGCATATATTGCCCTAAATAAAATGTTATTAAACCAATTTCACCTGTTTCTTTTTTAATATGGCTACCAGAAAGCGTTTAATTATAGACGTGGTTCAAACTATATCCCTGTTGGACAGCACTGACCCGGAGTAAAAACCGCAAGTGCCCAGGAGCCTTAATGTCCCGATTCTCCCCAGTCTTCTCTTCCAGGTGACTGTGTTCAATGTTAGTTACTGTATGGTATGAATATTCGTTCCACCTCATCCTTAACACTTCCACCTTGGTTACTCCTCACTCACGCAGCGTGGTGCTCTGGTTTACCAAAATGTTTGCCAGTTTCTCGGTCATCTCTGCACCCAGCTTCCCGTGCCTCCTTCATAGGTCAGCTCTCTTATTCCAGTTTCCGAGGCCACGCTGCAGGTTGAATTCTCTCCCAGTGTCACCGAGTACCCAGGCCCTGGACAGAGACCCCCTGCCACGGTGCCACGGACTCCACGCCTGCCCCACTGTGGCTCCTCCGGCTGAGGGGGGCTGCCATGTGCAGGAGCCACAAGAGGCTGGCCCAGCCCGAGTGCAGACAGGAAAGGGCACTCCAGGGACGCACTCGGCTCAGCTCCACACCCTCCATGTCCCTGTGGCTCCAATTCATAGTGGGAATAGGGATGGGGCAGCACCTCGTCCATCCCCTTAATCCCCTCCCAGAAAGTACATCCGATTATTCCGGCCACAGCCTCTGGATCAGAATAGGGGCTTTAGCGCCCCCGTTGTGTAGGCCCCACCTGACCAGGGCTGAGGTCAAAGCATCATCCTCTCTCTGGGGGTGTCAGGGAGCCGCTCCCCAGCTCCGCTCCTCACAGACATGTCCCAGTCCGGTGGCCCAGGGCCGGGACCAGGGTGAGGGGAGAGGGGCGCTCATTGCCCCTTAAAATTTGCACCCAAGATAACTCACTTGCCTCACCCTGTTCCCAGCTGTGTACCCACAGAAGCATGTATTTCCTGTGAGTGTTACCCAGGTGACTCCCCTGGACGTCCTGAAGCGGACAGAGCCCCTCTTCAGGACATCCTCTGTCCCCGTGCTGGTCATTGCCGCTGGAAAACCCAACAGCTCAAGTAGTGTGCTGAGGGCGCCACCTCGTGGCTTCAACTCTCAACTGCAGTCAGGATTACTCTACCTTTGTGAATCAGCTCCAGGTTTCTTCTTCCAGTAATGTGACCGTTTTCAAAAAGAAGGTGGAAACGATCCCTAGGTTACGGCATTGACTGGCTTAAATATTTAAGCACGTGAAACAACAGATAGCCCTGCAATGCTTATAACAACTAGAAAAAACAAACAACGTCGCTACGTAAAAACAAAAGTACCCTAAGAACTCTAATTAAACATCATCTGCAGTGTGGTTCTGGCAGAATTTGACCACTGGGGTAGGATGATGGCTCAGTGAGCGGAGATTTCCAGAAGACCCTCTTGGCCAACCTCATTTCCAGGAGCTTCCAAAACACTGGATCCCTAGACACGACCCTAGTTTCATGGAAGCCAGGTAGCTCACTGATGAGGACGGATTCCCAACTGCTGACTAGGGTTGTATGTCCCCCTCAGCCACCTGGGAGGACAGATGAAGGGCCCAAAGGGAAGCCACTCCTGGGAGCCTCACCCCACCAGGGTCTAACTAAATATTAAAGGCAGTCGTGTTCGCTGTTCCTTGTCGCCAACTTGATTTTAAACACTCAGGTAAACTCAGGCACTAGGTCACCTGGGAGTATTTGATTATAAGGTGTTCATCCCAATGGCTTATATTTTAATTTATCATGTAAATTTAAATGCAGAATATCTTTCAATGTGTGAGAAACCTGGTTTGAGAAGCAAAAACTGCCCTACCTTCTGCTGCTGCTAATGATGGACGAAGCAGAAGACACAAGCACTTCCAGGGCCCCTGCTAAAGGTTGCAGCTGGAACACACCATCCTGGCCATGGGCATGAGCATGGTGTACTTAATGCGAGCTGGGCACTTAGTTAAGTGCTCTGCCTGACTTTCCTCGCTTCATTCTCTAACAGACCCAGGGACTCAGCAGTATTACTATCCTCACTTTATACACGAGGAAGGGGGCTCAGGCTCTCTGAGCCCCCTAGAGACCTGGCTAAGAAGTGTCCGAGGCAGGAGTCAAACTCCATTCTCTGGCTCCTGAGTTCTGTTCTTTCCACCGAAGTTCGTGCCTCCTCCCCCAGCAAGCCTGGAGAGTGAGTGAGCCCTCACCAGGGCACACACAGAGAAGGTCTGGCACACTCTTTTCAATGGAGCCCCCTATAGCTGTGGAGACTGACGGGGTCCAAGAACAGGATGCTATGACCTTACTTCTCAGGTGCCCTGAGCTCTGGTGCTGTGGCAGATGTGTGCCTCCTTACCTCTGCCAGCTCCCACTCTCCACCATGGTCACCCTGCCCCAAACCCGGGGTCTCCAGGGGCAGGCAGGAGGTTACCACAATGCTTCGGGTGAGTGATGGCCCTGAGGCTGGACTGACCCAGCTCTACCCAAAGGCTGAATCAGGCTCTCCAAGGCTATCAGCCCATGGCTAACCACCCTGCCTTGGTCAAGGACAAGAGTGCAGGTGATTCCAGGTGAACCTCGACGCTGAACCCAGGTGAGCACGAGGCCACTCCACTCTCGGGGAAGGATCTCTCTGCCCAACACAGACTCTGGAAGCCAGTTCAACAAGAGCCACCTGCCTGCTTCCTCTGCTTTGACTTTCAAATGCCAGCCATGCTGCGTGTGGCTCTGGGACCTTGGGGAATGCGCTGACCCTTTGTGACCGTAGTTTCCCAGTCTACGGGCGGTGTAGGCACCTTGGGAAGTAGCTCCGATCCCCCTCGGCAACCTCAGGGCTCCTCCCCTGCTAGTGATTTCTCCAGCCCCCACTCTCTCCCCATACTTAAGACACAGAACTGGGCCAGCTATGCAGAATTCACCTGCTCCGAGGAAGACTCAGTATAGAAAACCCTCTAAATCCCACACGCCCTGCCAACACCACAGGGCGCACAGGACGGTGAGCTACAGATGAGGCTCGAGCGAGATGAGGTTGGGTAACCAGAAGCCAGGCGGGAAGGCGCAGCGAGCGGTCCGGGCGGGCAGGAGGCCGCCTCCCCGAGGCCCGCCAGGGGGCGCCGTGCACCAGGGCCCAGGAAGTCGCCTCCGCCCGTGGCGCCACCCGCGCTGCCCGGCAGGGGTCAGCCTCGCCCGGCCATCCCCGACCCCGCTGCTGCACCCTTCTGACTCGCTGGGACCGCCTGCTGCGCCGCATCTCCCCCCCCCCCCTTCCCCAGAGGCGCCGAGCAGCCGGGAGCTCCGTCCTGCCTGAGGATGCGGGGACCGGGCTGCATCCCCCCGGCCCTGCTCGCTTGCTCATCACACGGAGGCCGGGGGCAGGGTCACGGCCAGGGAGCCTGCGGGGCTAAAGGAGCGGGCCGGGAGCTCAAGAGCTGCCGCCGGGCGGCGAGGAAGGAGCCCCAGGCAGGCCCCGGGCGGCCGAGGCAGGGGAGGAGACGGCTGGCCCTGGTTCCAGGTGAGCAGCCCCGCTCGCTCTGCTGGAGGCCCCGCTTACCACCGGCGGGAGATGCGGGTGCAAGCCCCGGGGCGCACGTGGCCAGGCCACTGCCACGCCCGAGGGACGGGTTTTCGTCGCCACCTCGGCCCTGGTGAACCCTGTGACTGGAGTGCCTCCCAATCCCACCGTGATGCCCACCTCGGGGCGCTGCCAGGTGCCAGGCTAATGCGTGTGATCCACAGTGTGCTGAGAAGTGCTGACTGTCATTGTGAATGTCCGTGGTGGGGTGACGCCCGGGCAGGGTGCGCTGCCTGGTTCCAGAAGACCTGGCCTCTCCAGCTCCCACGGCGCGCCCGTTTGCTGCGTGGCCCATGCTGCTGGCGGCTGCTCCTGGCTGAGTCATTCCGAGACGAGCGTCCAGCCCGTGCTCTCTGCCGCCCTTCCCAGCGCTGCCCGGCAGGCCCCGGGAACTGTGCCCAGCTGTGCCCGCTTAGCTGGTGTATGACCTGCCTTTGAACTTGCTGCAAAGAAAGGTGGGTGAGGGAAAGGCGAGGGCTGGGGTGAGGGACTGGAGAGCAGTCTCCTGTCCCTTCTCCCCCTGAGGTCACTGTCCTCCAGCTGGTGGGCAGAACTCTGTCCCCAAGCCTTCCAAAGGAGAGGCCCACGCTGTAGGACCTTGTCCCCACTATAGGCTGAGGTAAAGGTATAGACTATAGGTAAAGGTCACAGAGGTGGTTCCTGATAAAATTTCCCTAACCAGAGGTCTCCTGATGCAGCATCCCCCCACCTCCCCCCGACACACACACACATCCACTCTCCATGGTGTGGGTGGAGGTCAGTGAGGAGCAGGGACCTGCCCGGGCACACATGGGCCAGTTCGTGGGAGGGGCCTGAGACCAGGAAGGAGATTGGGTCACCGAGCTGGCCAAGAGGAAAGAAAAAGAAACAAAGAAAGAAAGAAAGAAGGGGGGGGGGGAAGGGAGGAAGGATGGAAGGAAGGAAGGAGAAAGAGAGAAAGAAAGAGAGAGAGAAACAGAGAGAAAGGGAGAAAGGGAGGAAGGGAGGAGAGAAAAAGAGAAAGAAAGAAAGAAGGAAAGAAAGAGAAAGAAAGAGAGAGGAAGGAAGGAAGCAAGGAAGGAAGGAAGGAAGGAAGGAAGGAAGGAAGAAAGAAAGAAAGAAAGGGTAATCAGCATGTCCAAGGAGAGGAACTAACATTCCCCCTCTCCCTCTGTCTCTCTCCCTCTCTCTCCTCTCGTACAGCACACACTTACACACACACCACACCAGCGGGGCAGTCTCATGTATCTTATCCTTAGGGCAACCTCACTGTGGGCACTGTATTTTGGACCCCTTCTCCCCACCCTTGGTTGCAGTGCCTGGCATCCACTCTAGCATCCACCTCTTTTCCATACCAGCTGAGGTGGCTTTTACGAAGCCAAGCCACCCTATTCCTGGGATGAGACCAGGTTGGCTTTAGCCAATCAGCACATTGCATTGGTTTGGGTGGTTCAGGGATGGGTGAGTGGCCCAACCAAGGCCATGAGGCAAGAAGAGATGTTTGGGAGAGTAGGGAGGGGCAGCTTCCCAGCACTTCTGAGAGAGACACTGGAAGATAGGCTCTTTCTTTGTGTTGGTCATGAAAGAAAGAGTATTAGTTCCTGAAGCGAGCTGGTGTCCAGCATTTTTTAATAATGAGGGGACTTTGTTGAGAATGAAGCAGGCATTCCAGAAGCAAACAGGAGAACTGGAAAAAAACCCAGACTTGGTTAACATTGTCAAGCTGCTGGATCCAGCCATGCCTGAAGTCCATATTATGAGGGCTTTCCTGCTCAAGGAGCCAATAAATCCCCTCTTTTTAACTGACTTTCTTGTTGTCTGCAATTGAAAGTTTCTTACCTGGTGGTATTTTCTTTTTTGATCAAAGAGAAAATGGATATTCAGAAGGTATACGTTTGCCAGATAAAATACAGGATACCCAGTTAAATCTGAATAGTGTTTCAGGTCAACTATACATACCTTTTTAGCAGGTATTATGTCCCATGCAATATTTAGAACACAGTTACACTGCAAAACTAACTGGGCATCCTATACCTTTATTTGCCAAATCTAGCCCATGTCTAAATTCCCAGTACTCGAAAATGGAAAACCTGGACTTTGTCCTAGAGTTTTAGTTCCAAAGCCCCCTGTACACCAGGTCGTGGGATGGGCTGCTTCCTCTCACTCCTCTCTGCCTCTGTACCTGTGGGCTCTTATCAGCCTTGCACTCTGGCCTTTGCAACCCAAATTACTGCTTGCTTTGTTGCAAGGACATGCTGGCACCTTGGGTTTTGGCCCTTGCTGCTCTCTTCAAGCAGTTGAGTGCTCACCTGCTGCCTCCTTCTGCTTCCAGCTGTCCCTGGTCACTCCCCAGAGGCTCAGGTTGGCCCCCTTCTCTGTGCTGTTCCAGCGCTCCCTTCTGAGAACATTAGCAGCAGGAACTGTCCACAGATCCCCAAGGCATGGGCCAAGATGACATTCCCCCAACACACCCCACTAAGCGCTGTCCCGCAGCCCAGGGTGCACCTTCCTGCAGTGGTGACAGCCCCAGTTCCTGCACCCACAAGCCCAGGAGTAGGAAGGATCTACCCTGCACTGAGCCACTGAGCACTGGCTATGCTTGTTTTTTCTTTATAGCAGTGATTGGTTTTTAACTGTTTTTATGCTCTCTGCAATTCAAAGGTGTTTCAGGTCACTATCAATAAATGTGATGCAAGCTCAATAGAACAGAGGAGACAAGGAGGGTGCTAGGAAGAAAATCCTGATGCATGCCCTCCCAGGAGTCACTGCTCCATCTGAATCAATGCTGCCCTCATTTAGATAACATTGTATCCACCGCCTTGGAGCCTGCCTTTGCCTTGGACGGCCAGGACCACTATGTCAATGATGCTGATGGCTGCGTAAATATCGCTTGGCTGTTTCATAATTGGGATTTTTCTTTTTGATTCTCCACAACTGTAAATTATGCTGTAATGACACTAAATTTCCAGAAATGGAATGGAGAAGCCATGCCATGAGCAGCCTGTGTGCCTGGTGAGGGTCTCACATGGGGTGCTCCTGGGCCTTGACTGTCCCTCTGTGGGACTTGCTCTCCCCACTAACAGGACTGCTGTGCCCACCAGACAAAGGCCATAAATGCATCCTGGAAGTCACGCTGCAAATTTGCAGTGTTGTTTGTACTTATTTCTAAGGTTTTCTGGAAACCCAGCTCCCCTTGAATCCAGGTCAGCTCATGGAAAAAAAATCAAATATAGCATCCGATGTGTGCTGAGGGCTTTGCTCACAAAGCCCCTTCTTTCCACTTCTCAATTCTTTGTTCTGTGAAGTGGTTGTCACTATTGTTCCCATTTTACAGATTTGAAGAACTGATACCCCAAGACCCCGTGACTTGCTCAAGGCCATTCCAAGATCCCTAGATGCACTTATGCTTAATGAACTAATTCTTCACAGCGAGGCTTCTTGTTTAAAATCCAAGAAAATACCAGATAAAGGGCATTCTAAATATATTTCTTTTCTATAGATGTGGATCTCCTGTTACTGGAAAACAGGAATTAGCTTGTCTGCTTGAGGATGTGGCTGGTTCTTTATAAAAAGGATATAGAAGAAATTTGCACAGACTGCCAGCTTCATTATGCTGCCGACAGCTTCCAGCAAAAGGAGGACGTTTGCAGCCAGATATTTCAGTAAGAATTTTTTTATGTTCTATGTGGGAAATGATTACCTTTGCATTTGACTTCTTGCTTGAGGGATGGGGTCCCCGGAGGCTGTCTTGGTCTTGTGGCTGAGAGCACCAGGCGGCATCTGTGGTCAGGGTTCTGACCTCCTTCAGCTCCTGGAAATGGCTGATGGCACAAACCCCACCCCTGAACTATGGCAGCTGCTCTGTGTCTGCCTGAAAAACAGAGGCTTCAGGGTCCTGGGCTCTAATGACTCAGGGCTCTGATTGCATTCAGAGTCTGTAAGGACCCCTATGTCCAAGGACCGCTGGGGCAGTAGGCAAGTCTTTCACAGGGGAACGCTGTGTGCAGCTGAAGGCTACTCTGCATCTCTGCTTGGAAAGGATCCAGCCAAGGGGCTAGTAGAGAAATAGTGAGGACATCTCAGTAACCCTCACTAAAGTGTCTGGGAGGTAACTATTAGACCAAATGGGATGACTGTGACTGTCCGTTTGGGTCCCTCAGTAAAGTGCCTGGGAGATAATTGTTAGACCAAGTGGGATGACTGTTTGTTTGGGTCACAGGCAGGTGATGTCTTGGTGGGCTGTGCAGGTGATGATTGGCTAGGTTATGCAGGTGGGTCACAGGCAGGTGCTCGCTGGGTGGGCTGTGCAGGTGAGGATTGGGTGGATTGTGCAGGTGATGGTTGGGTGGGCTGTGTAAGTGATGATTTGGATGGGTTGTACAGGTGCTGATTGGGTGGGTTGTGCAGGTGCTGGCTGGGTAGACTATGCAGGTGATGATTGGGTGGGTTGTGCAGGTGCTGACTGGGTGAGCTGTGCAGGTGAGGATTCAGCTGGTTGTGCAGGTGCTGACTGGGTGGATTGTGCAGGTGCTGGCTGGGTGGACTATGCAGGTGATGATTGGATGGGCTGTGCAGGTGCTGGGCTGCATGGGCTGTGTAGGTGATGGTTGGCAGTTGCTAGTCAGGTCACATGCATGACCTGATGGGCTCAGTTATGAGATGATGTTGCCTGAGCCCCTCCAGGACTGGTAAAGATTGGAAATTCTAGAAGCTAGTGGGTGAAATGCAGTCATGGACCTCAACCTCCACATTAAAATCACCCAAGGTGCTTTTAAAAATTCCCAGGCTCCCCCTCCAGAGATGCAGGTTTAATTGGTCTTGGATGAATCCAAGATATCAGCATATTTTTAAAGTCCCAGGTGATGTGATGTAATGTAATATGTTACCAGGTTCAGGATATAGTGGACCAAGCCCAGGGTGGGCTCAGACTCCACAGAGCCCCTTTTCTGTGGTCTGAGTAGATATTCATGGGGTGAGGAGTAAAGCTCTGTGTTCTTGAAGAACGGAGTGGGCTAGAAGCCAGGACCCCTGGGCTGGCCTCGTGCTGCAGACACTTCTCACACTGTCAACTTCCCTGGATCTCACTTTCCACAGGAGAAAATAGGGGGTGGGGGAGCAGCTGAGATTAACCTTTAACTGTTCAAGCCTAATACCTAATATCTCCAGGTATTATTTTCCCTGTGCTAGGTTTATTGCATTATCTGGCTTGGAAGGAACAGTCACTTGCTTTTGTAGGAGGTTCTAGCCACCAGATTTCTATGATGAAATAAATTCTTCCCCAGATTCATAGCATAGGTGCAAATCCTTTGAGAAAGGGACAGAGGACATACTGCATGACATGCCTGAACTTAATGAATTTGATTGAATTAATGTCTTTATCAAGATGAAATGTATATAACATGAATTTAACCATTTTGAAGTGTAAAAGTCAGTGGCAATTCATACATTCACGATGTTGTGCAACCACCAGCTCCATTTAATTCCAAAATTTTTCCATCACCTTGTACCTGTTAAGAGGTTGCTCCCTCTTCTCCACCCCATGCAAACATCAATCTGTGTTCTGCCTCCATGGATTTTCCAACTCTGGATTTGTCATGTAAATGGACTCATGCAATATGTATCCTTTTATGAAGCCTCATGTCTGGCTTCTTTCACTTAGCATAATTTTTCCAAGTTTCATCCACATTCATTCCTTTTGACACTGGATTAATTTGTAAATGATTACCTAATCTCAAACACTTTGACAACTCTGTAAAAATGGACTGGCAATGCCATTTCGTGAAAGGCTGCAGAAAAAAAAAAAAAAAAAGAGTCTCCAGCACAGGGGGAGGGGGCTTCTCCTCCCCATCCTTGGTCTCTCGGTTAGCACCTCTGTGTGTTTATCTTTCTTCCCTCCACCTGCCACCTCCTGGTCTCTCTCTCTCTCTCCCTCTCTCTCTTTCTCTCTCTCTCCCTCCCTCCCTCCCTCTGTCTTTCTCAGCTAATGGAGATTATTGAGAAACTTAAGTTTGCTTTTAACTGTCATTTTCAAGGATTGAGGGCAAATGAAAGGTTCTTATGCGTTCAATTGTACTGCTATGCTTCATTTCTTCACTTTGTCCACAATCTTGCCACATCGAGAACCTACCAGCACTTTCCCTCCAGCAGGAGCCGGTGGTGAGCCTCTTGGCCTCTCACTTGGTGAGTTCTGTGCTAAAAGTCTCACCCAGCAGTGGGCAGCACCCTCAGCTCCATCACTGTGGGCCTCAGCTCCTCCTAGGGAACTCTCCTGCCAGCAGGACCAGCTGCAGCCTCTTTTCTCACCAGCTCCCAAACTTCAGACCACTGGTCTGCCTGGTTGTCTCCCAAGACTGCTGGCTTCTCCCTGTCTGACCCTCCTGGCACTCCCCATGCCAAGGAGCCACTGTGCCTCGGGATCACAGTGGAGAGAAAGACAGTGGCCTCTGCCCATACCCAGCCAGAGCGTCCAAAGAGAAGGAGAAGGCATCTCTGAATCCAACCACTCCTTCAAGTCCCCAAATCCCTGGCCTGCACGCTGGGACCAAGGCTGGGAGCAGCCTGGGGTAGGGAGGCTCCTTCGAAACCCTCTCCCACGCCTCCCTGACGCTGTGGTTGTCCTCACCTTGGCCTTTCCCAGAGCAGACTCTCTCCCCTACTGCTGGCAGAGATGTAAGGGGACTGTGAGAACCCAGGTAGGGGGGCATGACTGTGTCCTGGGAGAATAGGGGACTTAGAGAGAGGGGCGCTGAAGCGGTTGGAATGGGGTAATAAGGGAGGAATGGTAGGTGGATGCCATATTGAGAAACTTGGACTTGTTCTCATGAGGCATAGGGAGCTATTGATGGTTATAAGCACAGGACTGATCTGATGAGAATGTTCATAGGAATAATTGCATGGCAGCCGGGCGAGAGGTCAGCTCTCACCTGGATCCTTGCAAAGGATCCTCCCCATTGCTCTTCTTCCCACCCTTGGCCCTTCCATCTCTCCATACTGCACAGAGCAAGACTCTTTGAACCTAAATCCAATCAGCACTGTCACATCCATGGGCATCCATGTTGCTCAACACATCCATATGGATGCCCAAGCCACTTACCTCTGTTGGCTGCCTGCCCTCCTCTGGCACCTGCCTTGCCCATCGTAGGATCTCCTTACAAGCACCCCATGCTCCCCCGCCCCGCTGCGCCTGCTCTGCACCAGCAGTGCTGGCCTCCCTGCTGCTCTGGTGTTTGCATGATCTGCCCACTCTCTGGACCATTGTCCCCCCAGGACAGCCACCTGGCCTACAGACTCACCTCCTTCAGACTTTTACCCAAAGCTTTTATTAAGGCTTTCTCTGACCACCTGTGTGAGTCTGAATGGGATGAGTTACACAACCACCGGGTCACCTGGGTGAGTTGAGGGGTGGATCCTGCCCTGTTAATCATAGTGACTTAAAGACCCAGGCTGATGCTGCCAGACCAGAGGCCCGAGAAACAGTGAGCTTGTGAATGGTCTCACGTCAGCAGTTAAATCCTCAGCCTGGAAGGGACACACATCACATTCTGCTCACAACTCTGTCCCACACTAATCACTGCCCCAATCAACTGCAAGGGGCCCAGGAAGTGCAGTCCCACCACATCCTGGGGGCCTGGAGATTTTAATGACCGCACTAATTGAAACCCTGCCCTGCCTTCCCATACTCCTTTCCCATTTTTTTTTCTTCATGGCATTGGTTATTATCATATTCTATGTATTTCAACAGCCTTATTGATATGTAAGTTACATGCAATAAAATTCACCCATTCGAGGTTCACAGCTAAATTATTTTAACTACATTCATAGAGTTGTAAAACCATCATCACAATCCAGTTTTAGGGCATTTCCGGCACCTCAAAAAATTCCCTCAAGCCCATCTGCAACTAACCCTTCCTCCCAACCCCAACCTAAGGAAACCATTGATCTACCTTTTGTCTTCATAAATGTGCCTTTTCTGGACATTTTCTATAAATGGAAGCATAAACTGTGTAGTGTTTTGCATTGGGCTTCTTTCATGTAGCATAACGTTTTGAGGGTCATTTATGTTCTCGTGTGAATCAGTGATCAGTGTGCTCCTTTGTAGCTGAGTAATACTCCCTTGTAGGGATGCCCATCTTGTTTCTCCGCTCACCCATTGATGGACTTTTGGGTTGTTTTTGGATTGGGATTATTACAAATGATGCTGTTATGAGCATTCACATGCATATGTTTCTGTGAACACACGGCTTTCATTTCTCTTGCTGGGTCGTATGGTAGGTTTATTTTTTAATTTTTAAGAAACTGTCAAAATGTTTTCTGAAATCTCTGTACCATTTTACATTCTCACCGTCATATAATCCCACCTCATACATAAGGGTCCCAATGTTTCCACATCCTCACCAACACTTGCTATTGTTTTATTATAGCCATCCTAGTGGGTGTAAAGTGGTATTTTACTGGGGATTTGATTTGCATTTGCTTAACCATTAATGATGTTGAATGTACTTTCCTGTGCTTATTAACTATTCATATGCCTTTTTATTTCCATTTTTATATTTTTTGATACTGAGTTTTGCTCTTGTCGCCCAGACTGGAGTGCAATGGCGTGATCTCGGCTCATTGCAACCTCTGCCTCTGGGTTCAAGCGATTCTCCTGCCTCAGCCTCCTGAGTAGCTGGGATTACAGGCACCCACCACCATGCACAGCTAGTTATTGTCTTTTTAGTAGAGACGGGGTTTCACCATGTTGGCCAGGCTGGTCTCAAACTCCTGACCTTAGGTGATCCACCCCTCTCAGCCTGCGAAAGTGTTGGGATTACAAGTGTAAACCACCAAGCCCAGCCTGTTTGTATGTCTTCTTTGGTAACATGCCTATTTAAATTTTTTGCCCATTTTTAAATCAGGTTGTCTGTCTTATTAGAGTGGTAAGAATGTTTACATGTTCTAGATACAAATCTATTATCAGATATATAATTTGCCTAAATTTTCTCCTAGTCTGTGGCTTGACTTTTAATTTTCTTAATGGTGTACTTAAATTTTAAAGTGCAAAAAATCTTAATTTTGTCGAAGTTCAGTTTTTCTATCTTTTCTTTTATGAATCATGCTTTTGATATGGTATCTAAGAGTCCACCTAACCCAACATCACAAACACTTTTTCCTGTGTTTGTTTCTAGAAGTTGTATGGTTTTAGCATCTACATTTAGAGATAAGACCGATTTTGAGTTAATTTTTGTATATAGTATGAGGTAAAGTCAAAGGGTTGTTTTGTTGCTTGTTTGTTTGAAGGGTTTTTGTTGTTGTTGTTGTTGCTGCTGCTGCTGCTGTTTCGCTTATGGATAGCCAATTGTCCCAACACCATTTGTTAAAAAATTTTCCTTTCCCCACTGAATTGCCCAAGCTCCTTTGTGAACTATCAGCTAGCCACAAATATTGGGGTTTACTTCTGGATTCTCAATTATATTCTATTGACCTGTAGACCTATCTTTGTGCCTATACCATACTATCTTGATTACTATAACTTTGGAGAAAATGTAAAAATAGGTAGTCTGTAACTTTATTCTTTTACAAAATTATTTTGCCTATTCTAGGCCCTTTGTGTTTTTATATAAAATTTCAAATTAGCATGCCAATTTCTCCACCCCATAAAATGTTTCTGAGATTTTGATAGGAATCACATTGAATTTGTAGATTCATTGGAAGATAATTGCCATCCTGACAATATTGATTCTTTAACTTCATGAAAAAGAAATGTACTTCTAATTATTTATATCTTCTTAATCTTCTCTCAGAAGTGTTTTCTGCATGTCTTCACATCATTGTTAAATTTATTTCTAAATAGTTTATTCTTTTTGATATTATTGTGAATGGTGTTGTTTTCTTAATTTCATTTATGGAGTTTTTGTTGCTGATGTGTAGGTATACAATTGATTTTTGCTATGTCCATCTTGTATTCTGCAACTTTGAAAAACTTATTAGTTCTAGCAGATTTTTAAATTAGTTCTTGTGATAATTTTCCAAATACAGTATCATATCATCTGCAAATAAAGACAGATTTCCTTCTTCCTTTCCAATCTGGCTTTAAATTTTTCTCTGCCTCTCTTCCTCTCCTTCCCTCTCCCGACCCTCTTTTTTCCCTTTGTCTCTCACTGTCTATTGTACTGGATAGAATAATACAGTATATTGTTGACTAGAAGTGGAGAAAGTGGCTACCTCTGCCTTTGTCCTTATTTTAAGGGGAAAGCATTCAGTATTTTCATGGTTACATATGATATTGGTCTCTGGGTTTGTCATAGATACCCTTTAACACATTAATTTCCCTTCTACTCCTAGTTTGTTGAGAGTTGTTGTTTTTTAAAATCATGAATGGCTATTGGATTTTGTCAGATGCTTTTCTGCATCCATTAGATGATTATATGGGTTTTGTCCTTTATTCTATTTCTATTAGTAAAATATATAGATGTGTAATAGATGTACAACATTAATTGATTTTTTCAGGTGTCAAACTAATGTTACATTCCTGGGATAAATCCCATTGATTCATGGTGTATAATCCTTTTTATATCTTGCTGAATTTACTTTGCTAATATTTTGTTGAGCATTTTTATGTATGTTAATGAGGGATATTAGCCTGGTAGTTTTCTTTTTGTAGAAGGTCTTCATCTAGCTTTAATATCAAGGTAATACTGGCCTCATAGAATGAGTTGGGAAGTGTTCTCTCATTTTCTGAGAGATGTTGTGAAGTATTGGTGTTATACCTATTTATACGTCTGTGGCGGGAGGTGGGGGCACGTGCATGTATATGTATGATTATTTCTGTCTTTGTTGGCTTAAGGTTGTTCATAGTATTCTTTGATAAGTCTTTTTAATTTCAGTTGAGTTGATATTATGTCCCCTTTTTCATTACTGATTTTTTATTCTTTGTCAGTCCAGATAAAGGCTTTTCCATTTTATTAATCTTTTCAACAAGCTAGCTTTTTGTTTCATGGATTTTCTCTAATGTTTTACTGTTTTCTAGTTCATTGATTTTTTTATTTCGTTATTTTATTTCTCTTTATTCTTTCTTTTTCTGCTTGATTTAGATTTAGTTTCTAATTTTTCTAGTTTCTTAACATGAAAGCTTAGCTTATTGATTTGAGCCCTTATATTCTGATATACGCATTTAAAGCTATAGATTTCCCTATAGTGATTTTGCTGTATACCATAAATATTGGCATATTATTTTTCATTTTCATTCCATTCAAAATATGTTCCAACTTCCCTTCTGATTTCCTGTGTGATGTGTGGCTGATTTAGTAGTGTGTTGTTCAACTTCCAAATATTTGAGGGTTTCCAAAATCGCTTTCTGTTGTTATTTCTAATTTAATTCCAAGATAGATAATGTACTTTATATGATTTAGATTTTTTAATTGATCAGGACTTGTTTTATGGCCTACCATAGGTCTCTCCTAGAGAATATTCTAAATGTACTTGAAAATAATGTATATTCTGCCGTCATTGTTAGGAGTGCCCTATGTATGTTGATTGGGTCAAATTAGTTGATACTGTTGTTCAAGACTTCTATATAGTTGCTGATATTCTGTCTAGTTGTTCTATCAATTATGGGGATTGGGATATGGAAATCTCCAACTCTAATTAATTAGTCCTCTCTTTCTTCTTCAATACCGTCTGTTTTTGCTTCATGCATTTTGGGGCTCTCATGTTATCTCCATACATTTATAATTGTTACAGCTTCCTAATACCATTACTGTTTTTCATTGTTAAATATTGCTCTTTTTCAGAATGTTTCTTTTTCTTTCTTTCTTTCTTTTTTTTTTTTTTTGAGATGGAGTTTTGCTATTGTTGCCCAGGCTGGAGTGCAATGGCATGATCTCGGCTCACCGCAACCTCTGCCTCCCAGGTTCAAGTGATTCTCCTGCCTCAGCCTCCCACGTAGCTGGGATTACAGGCATGTGCCACCATGCCCAGCTAATTTTGTATTTTTAGTAGAGATGGAGTTTCTCCATGTCGTTTAGGCTGGTCTCGAACTCCCGACCTCAGGTGATTTGCCTGCCTTGGCCTCCCAAAGTGCTGGGATTACAGGCGTGAGCCACCACACCTGGCCCAGAATGTTTCTTTTCTTAATGTCTATTTTATCATATATTAACATGACCAGTTCCAGCTGTCTTATGTTTACTGTTGTGTGGCATATATATATATATATATTTTTTTTTTTAATTATACTTTAACTTCTAGGGTACATGTGCATAACATGCAGGTTTGTTACATATGTATACATGTGTCATGTTGGTGTGCTGCACCCATTAACTCGTCATTTACATTAGGTATATCTCCTAATGCTATCCCTCCCCCCTCCCACCACCCCATGACAGGCCCTGGTGTGTGATGTTCCCCTTCGTGTGTCCAAATGTTCTCATTGTTCAATTCCGACCTATGAGTGAGAACATGTGATGTTTGGTTTTTTGTGCTTGCAATAGTTTGCTGAGAATGATGGTTTCCAGTTTCATCCATGTCCCTACAAAGGACATGAACTCATCCTTTTTTATGGCTGCATAGTATTCCATGGTTTATACATGTCACATTTTCTTAATCCAGTCTATCATTGATGAGCATTTGGGTTGGTTCCAAGTCTTTGCTATTGTGAATAGTGCCGCAATAAACATGCGTGTGCATGTGTCTTTATAGCAGCATGATTTATAATCCTTTGGGTATATACCCAGTAATGGGATGGCTGGGTCAAATGATATTTCTAGTTGTAGATCCTTGAGGAATCACCACACTGTCTTCCACAATGGTCGAACTAGTTTACAGTCCCACCAACAGTGTAAAAGTGTTCCTATTTCTCCACATCCTCTCCAGCACCTGTTGTTTCCTGACTTTTTAATGATCGCCATTCTAACTGGTATGAGATGGTATCTCATTGTGGTTTTGATTTGCATTTCTCTGATGGCCAGTGATGATAAGCATTTTTTCATGTGTCTGTTGGCTGCATAAATGTCTTCTTTTGAGAAGTGTCTGTTCATATCCTTTGCCCACTTTTTGATGGAGTTGTTTGTTTTTTTCTTGTAAGTTTGTTGAGTTCTTTGTAGATTCTGGATATTAGCCCTTTGTCAGATGAGTAGATTGGAAACATTTTCTCCCATTCTGTAGGTTGCCTGTTCATTCTGATGGTAGTTTCTTTTGCTGTGCAGGAGCTCTTTTGGTGTTTTAGACATGAAGTCCTTGCCCATGCCTATGTCCTGAATGGTATTGCCTAGGTCTAAGTTTTCTTCTAGGGTTTTTATGGTTTTAGGTCTAACATTTAAGTCTTTAATCCATCTTGAATTAATTTTTATATAAGGTGTAAGGAAGGGATCCAGTTTCAGCTTTCTACATATGGCTAGCCAGTTTTCCCAGCACCATTTATTAAATAGGGAATCCTTTCCCCATTGCTTGTTTTTCTCAGGTTTGTCAAAGATCAGATGGTTGTAGATGTGTGGTGTTATTTCTGAGGGCTCTGTTCTGTTGCATTGGTCTATATCTCTGTTTTGGTACCAGTACCATGCTGTTTTGGTTACTGTAGCCTTGTAGTATAGTTTGAAGTCAGGTAGTGTGATGCCTCCAGCTTTGTTCTTTTTGCTTAGGATTGTCTTGGCAATGCAGGCTCTTTTTTATTTCCATATGAACTTTAAAGTAGTTTTTTCCAGTTCTATGAAGAAAGTCATTGGTAGCTTGATGGGGATGGCATTGAATCTATAAATTACCTTGGGCAGTATGGCCATTTTCATGATATTGATTCTTCCTATCCATGAGTATGGAATGTTCTTCCATTTGTTTGTGTTTTCTTTTATTTCGTTGAGCAGTGATTTGTAGTACTCCTTGAAGAGGACCTTCACATCCCTTGTAAGCTGGATTCCTAGGTATTTTATTCTCTTTGAAGGAATTGTGAATGGGAGTTCACTCATGATTTGGCTCTCTATTATTGGTGTATAGGAATGCTTGTGATTTTTGCACATTGATTTTGTATCCTGAGACTTTGCTGAGGTTGCTTAAGGAGATTTTGGGCTGAGACGATGGGGTTTTCTAAATATACAATCATGTCATCTGCAAACAGGGACAATTTGACTTCCTCTTTTCCTAATTGAATACCCTTTATTTCTTTCTCCTGCCTGATTGCCCTGACCAGAACTTCCAACACTGTGTTGAATAGGAGTGGTGAGAGAGGGCATCCCTGTCTTGTGCCAGTTTTCAAAGGGAATGCTTCCAGTTTTTGCCCATTCAGTATGATATTGGCTGTGGGTTTGTCATAGATAGCTCTTATTATTTTGAGATACGTCCCATCAATACTTAATTTATTGAGAGTTTTTAGTATGAAGGGCTGTTGAATTTTGTCAAAGGCCTTTTCTGCATCTATTGAGATATCATGTGGTTTTTGTCTTTGGTTCTGTTTATATGCTGGATTACATTTATTGATTTGTGTATGTTGAACCAGCCTTGCATCCCAGGGATGAAGCGTGTGGCATATATTTTTCCATTCTTTTTCTTTTAACCAGTTTGTGTCTTTGAATCTGTAATGTGTCTCTTTTAGACAGCATACTAATGGATCTTGCTATTTTATGGAGAGTCTTTGTATTTTGATTGAGGTATTTAGACCATTCACATTTAATATAATTATTGATATGTTTGAATTTACATTTGCCATTTTATAATTTGTTTTATGTATGTCTTCTCTTTTTTGTTCCTGTTTTTCTTTTACCATCTTTTGTGTTAGATAGATATTTTCTAGTATACCATTTTAATTTTTCTATTTTTTACTGTATTTTTTGTGTTGTCTTAGTGTTTGCTCTAGAGATTACAATATGCATTTTACCTTAATCTACTTCAGATTAATAATTCCAGTAAAATGCACAAACTTTTGCTCCAAGACAGCTTCATTTTATCCATTTTCCTTTGTGCTACTATTGTTTTGGGCTTATCATATATAACATTTATAACCCTTATTTATACATGATAAGCCCAAAAATACACTGTTATAACTATAGCTTTATACATACTATGTCTTTAAAAGATGTTAAGAGGAAAAATAAATTTATGGGACCTTCATATTAACCCACATGTTTACCATTTCCTGTGTTTTTCATTTATTCCTACAGATTCAAGTTACTGCATAGTGAAATTCCTTTCAGCTTAAAAAATTTCCTTTAATGTCTTATAACATAGATCAGCTAGCAAGGAATTCTCTCAGTCTTTGTTTTTCTGGAAATATCTTTATTTTGCCTTCATTTTGAAGGATATATTTTTTGATATAGAATTCTTAATTAACAGTTTGTATTTTTCTTTCAACACTTTGAATACATCCTCCCACTTCTAGCCCTCACTGTTTCAGATGACAAGGCAACTGTTAATTGCATCAGTACTCCCTTTCATGTGACAAGACATTTTTCTTTTGCTACTTCAAGATTTTCTCTTTGACTTTCAAGAGTTTGTCTCTAATGTGCTGAGGTATAGATCTCTTTGTATTTATCCTACTTGGGATTCTTTGAGATAATTATACATGAAAAATAATGTTTTTCATCAAATTTAGGAAGTTGTCAGTAATTATCTTTTTCAAATAGTTTTCCTGTCTTTTTCTTTTTTGTCTCCTCCTGTCTGGGACTTGCATTACACATATGTTGGCATGCTTTATGTTGCTTTACAGGTCTCTGAAAGTCTTTTCTTTGCGCTTCAATTTTTAAAATTGTTTTGTGTTCTTCAGGTTCGCTAATTTCGATAACTCTGTCTTTACATTCACCTGTTCTTTATTCTCCTTCCTCAAATCTTCTGCTGAGCTCCTCCAGCAAATTTTTATTTTAGTTATTGAATGTTCAACTCAAGAATTTCCATTTGGTTTTAAATATTTTCTATCTCATTGAAATTCTCTATTTATTGATTTATTATTGTCCTATGTCCCTGTAATTCTTCAATCATGTTTCTTTAAGTTTTTTTAAACATATTTACAGTAGCTATTTTGAAAGTCTCTGTTAAATCCAAAATCTGGCAATACTCAAAGAGACAGTTTCAATTGACTTTTTTTTTTTACATATGAGTCACACTTTTCCTTTGTACTTCCCTTTTGTTTTTGGGTTGTTAGAAAGTGGGCATTTTAGATAACATATTTTAAGAACACTGAATTCTGATTTTCTCACATGATTAATGTTGTTGTTAAATTGTTCATTTGTTTAATAACTTGCCTAGCCTAAATCTGTGAAATCTATCTCCCTCACAGAACATAGCCACTAATATCTGTTATATTTGCCTTTACTCTTGCTCGTACCTTTAAACCTGCCTTCCTAGGGGTCACTCTTGTTTCTGTGTAATTTAGTAATCAGCCAATGATGAGACAGATGTCATATACAAACCATGAGCCCGTAAGCCCTCTATTCTCTGCCCATAGATCTGTGCATGGGTAGGGAAATACTCTCAAAGTTCAGGTTGTTTTCAAGACTGCCTTGGCTTTTACTTTCTGTTGGACCTTTCATATAACCTCTGCACATGCCCTCAGTCTTAGAGTTGGCAAGAATGTGTGGATACTTTGAGCCATCTTTGGTCTCCACTGCACATGCATACAGTCCAAGCCAGGAATATATTTGCCCCAACCTTGACTGCAACCTCAGACTAATTGAGCATTGGCCCTCCCCATTCACTAGCTGCCAGTATTGTCAGTAGTACTGACAATCATAATTGAATAAGCAACTTTGGACGGCATGCGCAAAATTGCTGCTCCCCATGACAATGCCCCACCCTGACAGAACCTGTGTGAGGACTGAGCTTAGAGAAGTGGGATGGGAATTGCCCTAACAAACAGTACAACAGTGCAAAGCAGACTTGTTCTGTTCTTACTCAAAGTTTAGAAGTTTTTCAAGCATAACTACTTTTCTGATTGTTGCATGTCTTTGGTCAATTTCCAAAGTACAGAAATGGTTGTTTATGTCAGTTTTTTCAAGATTTATGGTTGTGTTTTTGGGGGAGAATTTGCTGACTTCATCATTTAGCCATAGCTGGAAGTCCTGCCTTTTACTTCTTTTTTCAAGTTTCCCATATCCGCTTTCTTATTAGGATATAGGCACGATCTTGCGGGCATTATTGCCATTATCTCTTTGTTCATTAAGCACCACTAGAATTAGGAGGGGAAGGGGAAGTTTAAAGATAGAGCTCTTTGCACAGTGCCTAGAATTATGCCTGGCACATAATATATGTTTAATACTTGTTTGTTGAATGAATGAATAAATAGCATGGAGATGGGACTAATGGTGGTCAGGTGACCTTCCTGAGGGCTTGAGTAAGTAAGAATATAGAGGGAAAATGAGGTTCAAGAGATACTGGGAAGAAAAATGGACAACACTTGACAGTACTGGGCAGGGGAGGCACTCAGGTGTCTGGGGTTTCTAGCTGGGTAATGAGATGATTAGTTTTAGTGGTACAAGGTAATCCTGCAGAAGCCAGGGCCCTTCATCATTAAGCTAAACATACACACACACACACACACACACACAACACACACACTCCTGGCCCGCGAGTTGAAGAAGCTGACCAAGGCTTCATGGGAAGGTGGAACAATGGCAGGCCCAGCTGCTGCTTCACACTGATGAGGTGATTCCACTGATCAGCAGCAATGTATGTCTCCCAAATCCCCCCAAGAATCTCCCCGTGGCACAGACTTATAGGAAAGATACACAAAAGGGAATCCTGGGAAGTGTAATTCAGCCTAGCCAAGTTGCATTACGAAGCAGCTACAAGACCTCATTCTGTAGTTTCTGTTAGGGGAAAACAGTGGAAGATTGGAAGCCATTCTAAGATTCTAAGAGAATGGCTCTAGGAGGGGTAGTGGATGGGCAGAGAGAGAAGAGACCAGAGCAGGGAGAGCTACTAGGCAGGAGACTACCTAAGCAGTCCAAGGGAGAGCTTATGAGAATATAGGCCAAAAAGTGGTGGTAGAAACATAAGAGTCTAAGAAGATGGAATGCACAAGTGGCTGGCAGCATGTGGAAAAGGGGGAGAAAGAAGGTAAGTTGATGCCAGCCTACTGGCTTTAGCAGCGAGGAGGATGGAGACATCCTTGTTGGGAGGGGAATGTAGGTGACGGGGTAGGTGAAGTGAGGATACTTTGTGCCTTTTCTTACTGACCCTTCCAGCAGGTTCTGCATTCTTTTCATCCCGTCTCACTGATCCCAGCACCATCCATTCACCCATTCATCCACAATTCATCCATCCACCCATCCACTCATCCACCATCCATCTATCCATCTATCCATCCATCTATTCACCCATTTGCCATCCATCCATTCACCCACCCATCCACCATTTATCCATCCATCTACCCATCCATCCATCCATTTACCCATCCATCCATCCATTTATACATCCACCAGTCATTCATCCACTCATCTCTTTACCATCCATCCATCTACCCACCCATCTACCATCTATCCATCTACCTACAAATCCACCCATTCACCCACCCGTCCATCCACCCACCCATCCACCCACTCATTCACCATTCATCCATTGGCTACTCATCTGCCACTCATTCATTCACCATCCATCCATCCATCTGTATACCTGTGTCCCCTGTCGGCCATCTCTGGACAACAGCTCTGTGAGTGATGAATGACACCTATTGTGTGGCGTCACACAAGCAATAATTCATGGCTCCTTTCTACCCCTTGCCCCCAACCTCGACACAATAGTTGGAGCCTGTCTCCATCTGCAGCTTCAGAAATATGGATGCCCAGGGCAGTAAACTGTCAGTGGCATTCATCTAGAGGCCTGGTTGGCTTCTGGGGAGATCAGCTTCTCAGAGACTGGCCTGGCAGGGATGGCAGCAATGTGTATGCAGGCAGCTTTTCTGATTGTCCTAACCACCCATTCTGGCCCTTCACGCTGGAGCTCTCAGAATGAAGCTAAAGTCCTGGCCATCATGAGAAAGCCTCTCAGACTCCGGCCCTCCCTGATATGTCTTCTGCCCACCCCAATGTACTATTCCAACTTGTTACCTTTTATTTTCATATCCTGATTCTATGAGTGGCTCTGCTTCCTGAACCCTTTGTCCTGTCCCTTCTGACTTCCCTCCCAGCACTCTGGGTTTTGCATGCCACTCAAGGTCTGGGCTTTGCCTGCCCACTTCGTGGCCTCTTTGTGGTGACCTCAGGTGAGAACTCCTCATTGGTCTCCCACTGTCCTACTAGCGATGACTATAGCCATGGGTCTTGAGCTGGTACTGTTTGCCAGCAGTCATGGCTCTAAAGCTTGGACACACATAACACGTGTAAAGATATATCCCCTCCTCTCTAGGAGATCGTGGTCTGCAAAAGGGCAGGGCTGTGGTGCAGGTGGTACAAGGAGCAGCAAGAAACAGGAGGACCCCGATGCAACCCATGGATTCAGGGCAGGGTCTCAGAGCAGGGAGAATCCCTGTTGGCTCTTGGAGCCTGGGCAGGAGCAGCCCAGTGGGCAGACTCAAGCAGACATTCCTGGAAGAGGACCAGGGCCATACCACAAGCTCTAAGGCCTCCATCCTGCTCACCCCAGTCTCCCTGCACAAGCACCAAGCATGGGACACAGGCACACAGACAGCATGGATGCAGGGCTGGGCTGGAAAGACCCAGACACCCTGAATGTCTCCTTCATGCAGTGTCCCCACAGCTAACATGCCTTTATCGACAGCCACCAGAGAAATGCTGAAGCTGTGCAGGGCAGAGGAAGAAGGAGCAGCCATGTCATTAACCCCTTAACCCCCAAGCCTCTCCAGGATGTTCACCTGCACCTGGCAGCACAGGACCCCTGGGAAATGAGTCTGAAGATGGAGATTTTCCTTCTTCTTTCTTTAATGAAAAGAGAGAGAGAGTAAGGACCTGATGCTACCACCAAACTAAAAATAATAATAAATAACAACATTGAGATCACCTTGCACGGTTTACAACTCTCTTCAATATCCACAGGGGTGATGTCATTTAATTCCTGTAGCCAGCTTGCAAGATATTAATGTTCCCATTTTACAGAGGAGAAAACTGAAGCTCAAAAGTGCAGTCCTTCCATCCTGCTTCCCCAGCCAGGAAGTGGTCTAAGTTTATGTTGTCCAATAGCAGAGCCTAAGACAAGGGCTTGGGTGCAGGTGGTTTATTTGGGAGGTGGTGCCAGGAAGCAGGACTGATGGGGCAAAGAGTGACACCAGGAAGGAGGGAAGGCCAGTATGAGGGGCATAATGAAGGTTGCTGCTGTCCCAAGACTCACTTCCACAGGGACTCTGGGAAGAGTGCAGACTCACCTGCCATAAGCCTGGAAGGGGAGAGGGTGGGGGTTACCCGGCCCCCTTTCTCCATTGGCTGAGGGCAACCCCAGGGGTGTGGACACCCAGCCCTTCTGGACTGCATTTGTTTGCCCAGGGCCCAGGGTCCCTGTGGCTTCAGAGAAAGCCCAGGGCTGAGAGCCTGGAGCGGGAAGCCATCAGTGGGCTCACCTAAGAGGGGACGTTTCACCACAGCTGTGGCTGAACTTAGAGCTGGCCAAGGGGCTGGGACAAGTTACAGAGCACCCAAAGCTGTGCTTCAAGCTATGACCTAAACCCCAGGCATTTTTCTCTTACCAACCTTGGAGGAGTATGAAACTAGTCATGCCTGAGGAGACAGGGAGTCGGGGTCCAGGGAAACACCAGGCCCAGTGCAGAAGTGGGGGTGGGGGCAACAAGAGACAGAGGCCCAGAAACAAGGTGAAGTGCTTCATTCACGGTGGATCCAGAAGGAGCCCAGCCTCCAAGAGCCTCCCATGGGTGCTGGAATTCCCTTGTTCACACTGAGGAAGAGGGAGGGCAGGTACATGAGTCTGCTCGGGCTGCCATGACAAAGCACCTCGGGCCCCAGGGCTTTCACAACACACATGTATTTTTTCCCATTCTGGAGGCTGGAAGTCTAAGATCAATGTGTTAGCAAGCTTCTTTCTCCTCTCTCCTTGGCTTGTAAATATCACCTTCTCCCTGTGTCTTCACACGGTTGGTGTCTGTGTCCTTATCTCCTCTGCTTATAAGAACTCTAGTCATATTGGACTAGGGCCCACCCTAATGACCTCATTTTAACTTAATCACTCATTTTAACTTTGATATTTAAAGGCCCTATCTCCAAATACGGCCACTTTCTGTATGGGGCGGTGGGGGTTAGGCTTCAGCATGAACTGGAGTCGGGGGACACAATTCAGCCCTCTTGCTTTCCTGGACTCAGAGCTGTCAGCCCTGAGAAGCAGAGGAGAGTCTATTCCAAGGAACAGGCTGGGCAGAGCCTCAGAGAGTGTCTAGACAGATGCCCTGCCAGCCACATTACCCTCCAGGGAGCCAAGCGGAAGCCCAGGCTCACCCACCCCCAGCCACAGAACCAAATAAGGGCTGAGTCAGCGGCTCTTCTTAGAGACCCAGTTTCCTACAATGGTTTCTGTTTCTGCACATCTGGGAGAAATGATTTGACTCTGGGAATGGTTGTGAAATGGGCAAACCACAGTGCAGGCTCACCGCCCTCTGCACCCAGCAGCTTATCCTCTCCTATGGCCCAGCTCTGTGGGGGCAGAGCACTTTTCCCTGTTGGCTAGATGAGGAAGCAGAAGATCTGAAGTTTACTGACTTGCCAAAAGCTCACAGCTACTTAGTGGCAGACAGGACTCAACCCAGATCTGAGCTGACCCATCTTTAGTGCTCACTCACAGCAGTACCTCTGCTTTTAGGGACATTGATGGCACCTTTTGGCTGCTCCCATCAAATCCGCCACCCAAATCTGAAAGTACCCATTCAGCTACCCATGATACTACTGAGCTACTAGTGCAAACTGGCTTCTCTCAACAGGTGAGCTGGCTGGCAGATAACACTTCCTGCCAGTTATCATAGAAACAAGCGTGGGAGGAAGCAGCATCCTGGTGGCCAGGAAGAAGGTGAGGGAGAACATAGGGCATAGATGCCCATGGTGTCAACTCTCAGACACCTGCCCCAGAGATTTCCAGGAGTCAGGGCATCCCGCAGCCAGCTTGGCCCAGTATTCAGTTAGGAAAGGCTCTCCCTCCTCCCATGCCCAGCCCTCTGCTCCCTCCTCCTCTTAGCCCCGTGGAATGATCCTGTCTCTATTAACCTGCCCATCTCCTTCTGCAGATGGATGTCAACAGGGATTTTCTTGTGGAAAGTCCACAGGGAAAGCCAGCCCTCCCTCCCTGCTGCTGGCATCATTTTCCCACAAAATGTAAAAACAGTCTAGAGAAAGCCAGGCCTGGGTGTGGATCCAGGTTCTACCACCTGCTTACTCTATGCCCTTACTCAAGTGATATAATCTCTCTGCTTCATTTCCTCATTGTAAAAGTGAGACCACAATAGGCCATATCTCACAAGACTGTAATAAGGATTACATGTCTAACTAAAAGAAGAGAGTTCAAGGAAAGGCACAGGGTAAACCCTGAATAAGTGGGAACTCCCTTCCAGACAAACAATCAGATGCCACTGTTAATCTCTGGCTGAGAATTGTTTCCTTTGGGAATTTTTTGAAAACCAAGTGGTATGATGGAGACTCTGGACACAGGAACCCTACATTTGGAGCTTTCTCCCAGTTTTACTTCTCCAGCATGCAGTCACTGCAAACCTCAGACCTGGGAGTCTCAGAGGAAGGTAGATTGTCTGCAGAAATGAGAGCTGACTGGGGCCATTAAAGGTGGACAGGCCTGGGAAATGATCTCAAAAGTTTCCTAAGGGTTGATAATTTATTCAGTCACACAGCAAACATGAGTTGTGCCAGGCACTGCTCTAGGCACTGGAATACAGCAGGCAACACAATTGGCAAAAACTCTTACCTTCTGGAGCTCATGCTCTTCTCATATCATCCAATGGGAAGGCCTGAGGGAACTGTCCACTGATGTCCTCCGTGTGGGTCACGGACCTCTGGCAGGTGACTCAGGATCTTCCAGGGGTAGATGAAGGAAAAGAATAATCAGCGTTGTGCAGTAGTGATGAAAATGGAAAGACTCTGGCTTCTGGTTTCATCTTTGACATGTGAAAAGCTTAGACATTTTCACTCTCATCCTTACAACAAGGTAAAATCTGTGCAAACTTAAAATCAATGATTTCGCTCTGGCATCTGCAGACACAGCAAATATTAAAGACAGCACAGCTCCTAGCCTGGGTGGTTTTGGGAACACCCCCCAATTTGCAGTTGGTGTTGGAAGTGAGGCTGGTCTTGTGAAGACCTGTGTGCCCTCTAAACTTGGAGTTGGCCAACTCCAGGCAGTGACAGACAACAAACCACAGACCTAAGCAGGATAAAAACAAAAAATATACACATCTTAGGTGTCTCACATTCAAAATGCAGAAAACAAAAGACAGAGAAAATCTTGAAAGAAGCCAGGGGTATGGTGATCACCTTTCCTTTAGAAGAACAAGGATAGGAATTATATCAGACTTCACAACAGAAGTCATGCAAGCAAGTGGAGAGTGAAGGGAAATATTTCAACTGTTGAAATAAAAATATGTTGAATAGTTTGTACATTAAAAGTGCTGCAATAAAACTCCCTACCAACATAGGATTGCATAACTACTGGAAGTTTTCTTCAAAAGTGAAGGCTAATAGAAAGGAATGAAATAATGTCTTTTGCAGCAACTTGGATGGAGCTGGAGGCCATTATTCTAAGTGAAGTAACTCAGGAATGGAAAAGCAAATATCATATGTTCTCACTTGTAAGTGGGAGCTAAGTTATGAGGATGCAAAGGCGTAAGAATTATATAATGGACTTTGAGGACTCGTGGGGAAGGTTGGGAGGAGGTTGAGGGACCAAAGACTACATATTGGGTACAGTGTACACTGCTCGAGTGACAGGTGCACTGAAATCTCAGAATTCCCCACTATAGAATTCATCCATGTAACCAAAACCACCTGTACCCCAAAAGTATTGAAATAGAAAAATAATTTTCATTGTAAAAAAAAGTGAGACTAAATAAAGACTTTCCCAGACAAACAAAAACCAAGAGTATTCATTGCTTGTCCTACAAAAAATGTTAAAAGAGAGAAAGAAAATGATGGGTGAGAAACTCAGATCTACATAAAGAAAGAGCATCAGAGAAGGAATAAATGAAAGTAAAACAAAGTCTTCATTTTTCTCATGCTTAATGGATCTAACAGGTAACTGTTTGTCCAAGTAACAATAGCAACAATATGTAGGGTGATTATAACACGTAGATAACCAAAGTGAATGTCAGTAATATTATAAGGAACAGGATGGAGGAACTGGGAATACTGATATAAGGAAACTGTACTATTTTTTAAGTAGTAGTGTTATTTGAGAGTGGACTCAGATTAGCTGTAAATATATATTGCAAAATCTACTGCAACAAGAATATATTTTTAAGAAGTATAATTGATATCCCAAGGAGAAATATATCATTTTAATTGGCTTATAACTATTAAAGAAGTTAAATAAATGACAATTTTCCAACAAAGTAAGCACTAGTTCTCAAATGGTTTCACTGGTGTATTCTACCAAACACTTAAGGAAGAAATTAGATAAATTCTCTACAGTATCTTCCAGAATATAAAAATGGAGGGAACAGTTTCTAACTCATTCTGTGAGGCTAACAGCACCCTAATACCCAAACCAGATAAAGACAAGAAAGAAAAGCTACGCATCAGTATCTTTTATGAATATAGATGTAAAAGTCCTTAATGAAATATTAGCAAATTGAATCCAATAATGTATAAAAAGAATTATATACCACAACCAAGTGGAGTTTATTCCAGATATGGAAGGCTGATTGAACACTGAAAAAGCTATTATGTGGTAGTTAATATGTGATAAACAATGTGGTAACCCACCACATCAACAGGCTAAAGAAGAAAAATCATATGATCATATGAATTAATGCAGAAAAAACATTTGACAAAATCCAACACTCATTCATGATAAAAACTTTTAGCAAACTAGAAATAGAGGTAACTTCCTCAACTTGATAAAGGACATCCACAAAAACCCTACAGCAAAATGTATACTTAATTGTGAGAAACTAGATGTTCTCCCACTATGTTGGGAACAAGGCAATTCACCACACTTATTCAACATTGTACTGGAAGTCCTAGCAAATGCAGTAAGACAAGAGAAGGAAGCCATATATATACAGAATGGAGGAAGAAATAAAATTGACTTTTTTCACAGAAGACAGGATTGTCTATGCAGAAAATTCCATAAAATTGATGGAAAAAACTCTTGCAACTTATAAGTGATTATAGCAAGTCACAGGATATAAGCTTAATATCCAAAAGTCAATGCCTTTTTTATACCAACAATGAACAGCTGGAATTTGAAAATAAAAGCACGATACCATTTACATTAGCCTAAAAATGAAATACCTATAAATCTAACAGAATATGTGCATAATCTTTATGCAGAAAAGTATAAAACTCTTGATTAATGAAATCTAAGAAAATCGAAATAAATGGAGAGATGTTCCACTGTCATGGATTAGAAGACTCAATATTGTTAAGATGTCATTTCTGGGCTGGGCACGGTGGCTCATTCCTGTAATCCCAGCGCTTTGGGAGGCTGAGGTGGGTGGATCACCAAGTCAAGAGATCGAGAACATCCCGGCCAACATGGTGAAACCCCATCTCTATTAAAAATACAAAAATTAGCCGAGCGAGGTGGCGGGGGCCTGTAGTCCCAGCTACTCAGGAGGCTGAGGCAGGAGAATCACTTGAACCAGGGAGGTGGAGGTTGCAGTGAGCTGAGATAGCGCCACTGCACTCCAGCCTGGCGACAGAGCAAGACTCCGTCTGAAAAAGAAAAAAAAGTCACTTCTTTCTAACTTGGTATATAGACTCAGTACAATCCCAATCAAACTCCTAGCAAGCTATTTTTTGCTTTTCCATACACCAGCAATGAACAATTGAAAGTTGAAATTAATTTTTTTAAAATCTGTCATTTAAAATAGCACCAAAAGAATGAAATATTTAGTTATAAAATTAACAAAACAGGCATAGGATCTATTGCAGAAAACCACAAAACATTGATGGAAAAAAATCAGAGATTGAAATAAATGGAGAGCTGTTCTGTGTTTGCGGATTGGAAGACTCCATATTATTTAAATGTCAATTGTTCCCAAATTGATCTATATAGATTCAGTGAATTCTCAATCAAAATCCTAGCAAGCTATTTTATAGGTATTGGCACACTGATTCTAAAATTTATATGGAAAGGCAAAACATCTAGAATAACCAACACAGAAATGAAGGAAGCATGCAACCTAAATTCAAGACTTACTCTAAAATAAACATGTAAACAAAACATGGTGATATGAGCAAAACGATAGACACGTGGATGAATGGAATCAAATAGAGAAATAGAAATAGACCCACACAAATGTAGCTAACTGACCTTTGATGAGAAGCCAAGGTAATTCAATGGAGAAAGGATAGGCCTTACACTTTTTACAAAAATCAACTCAAAATGGATTGTAGAACTAAATACAAAAATACAAAATATGAAGTTTCTAGAAGAAAACAGGAAAAAATCTAGAAAACCTTGGGATTGACACCCATGGAGAGGGCAGGAAGCAGGAGTGAGCAAAAGGCGAAATCAGACTGCAATGCAGGCACAACAGCAGCCTCAGTAGACTCCATACTTAGCTCTGAGGGTTAGCTGGGCTTTCCAGGCTGTCCTAAGTTGGGGCAAGAAGACCAGGCCTCTATGCCCCCATAATGACCAGCCATTGGTGGTGGCTGCCCCTAGGAAGGTAGTGTGTCTCTGAGAAATTCCCAGTGGAGGCAAAGGCTGAAAGGGCTGGGTGTTAGCAGCTGGGAGCTAGTCCTGGGCCATCTGGGAAGCACAACAGAGCCCATTCCAGGTGTTTCTAGATATTTACTGTTACACATAATGCTGTGAATGCACCTTTCCCTGCAAGATAAACTCCAAGGAGCAGACACATTGGTCAGGGTTGTGCACTGTGTTCTTCCCTTAGTCACAGCAGTGGCCACCACTGCACCTTGAGGGTGGTGGCCTCTCTCAGCTCGGACTCCCCAGGTTGATGGATGGGAAGGCAAGCTTTGCTCCTCTTACTGCAAGATATGTCACTGTGGCCCCATGTCCTATGTGCACCAAAGATGATGACTCCAAGGGGCCACCTGGGGAATGGGAAGGTGTTTAGGTCCATTTTGTGATGAAATCCTATTGGTTTAATATACTTTGACTATATTGTCAAGGCCATGACTCAATAACTTGCAAAAAGTTCATATGCTTTAAATTTGCTAACAGGAGTCACCACCAGGCGGAATCAAATGCCTTGAAAGCAGATTTCTGGACCTATGGAGTGGTTTGGACCCTCAAGGTGGTAGGGTAGAGCCAACAGAACAGGCAGTCAACTCCATCATACAAGCAGCATATGGTGGACATCTGTGCCCACATCCTTGCTATGGAAACAGACAGGAGCCACCTGGTGTTACTCAACCCAGCAGACTTAGCCATCTGCTAGCCAGTGACCTTGCACACACTGGCTCTGAGCCTCACTTTTCTCTTAAAATAAGAATTAACAAGACATCTTTGGGTGGCCATATGTGTGAATCAAGATACTGGGGCCTGGTGTGTGGTAGGTGCCTGGTAGATGCTCAGCAAATGGTAACTGCTAAAACAAGGACTGTAACATCTGCACTAATGGTAGACCTGCCACCAGGCACAGCATGCTCCTGGCCACATCAGGGCTGGTTCTGAGACTGCGTGAGTGCAGAACTGGAAGGCAGGGCCATTCTGAACAGAGGGTGGCCAGTCAGACACCCTGAGGACTCCCAAGATAGACTCACTCACCCACTGCAAGGAAGAGAAGGAGGCCAGATGTCTGTCCCTGTGATGCCAGCTGTGGCCATTGCCCTCCTTTCTTTGAGTCTCAGAGCACTGTGTTAATACGTTTTACTTGGGACTGATACTTCAAGCAACTCTTGTGCAGGGTAAGGAACCAAAGTATAGATAGTACCTTTCTACAAATCACAAAGATGCCCCTTCCTCTGGGCTAAGCCAGCCTCACACCAGACCCCATAGCTTGTCCAATAGAGCACCTGGTGGCCTGAATGAAGTGCCCACACACCTCAGCCAGCCACACCAGAGGCCGGGCCCAAAGTGACCCTCATCCAGGGGCCCTGAGAATGCATGCCTCACATTATCAGTTGGGATCTTTCATAAAGCCCTTGGAATATCAGAGGAGACTGAAATTCGAAACTAAAACTTGACCAGAAGAGCAAGATGCTGTGGGCATGAGCCAAGCTTCCCAGTGGCCTGCCCTGTGCAGCCCTGTGTCCCTACTCAGTGTGGAGTGCCGGCTCTCTCCCAAACCCTGCCCTGGCTGCTAGCCCAGATGGGAATGGGACAGGCCCTGCCCACCATGCCTTGAACCTAGAGTGAGTACAGACATCCTTGGACACCTGTCTTGCCCTCTCTGATTCTCCAATACAAGCTGGGTGTCCAACAGTTCAATTCAATTCAATTCATTTCAATTGTGACATTAGCTCTCCAGAGCTAGTGCAGACCACACTGGTTAGGGCTCCGTCCCACAAGACCTCCCCGACTTCAGATGCAAATGGGTACCCAGGCCATCCACACTCCGTCCTACTTGGCTATGCATTAATAGATTCCCGCAACCCCTCCTCAGGTTTGATAATTCACTAGAATGACTCACAAAACTCAGGAAAACACTACTGACATTTGCAGGTTAATGACAAAGAACGCAACTCAGGACAGCCTGCTGCAGGAAATGCGTAGGGCCAGGGAAGAGGGAGGGGCATGGAGCTTCCATGCACTCTTCATGCACAACCCGCTCCCAGAACCTCCATGTGTTCACCAACCCGGAAGCTCCCTGAACCCCATCATTTAGGGGTTTTTATGGAGGCTTCGTTACGTGGGCATGATTAATCAAATCATTGGTCATTGGTGATTGGACTTAATCTCCAGTTCCTCTCTCCTTCCTGGAGGTCAAGGATAGGGCTGAAACTTGTAACCCTCTAATCACATGGCTGGTTCACCCCCCATGCCCAGCCAGTTCCCACTCTCCCACAGTCACCTCCTTAACCTTGCCTCAGGTGCCTTTGAAAGGGGCTTTCTCTGAATAACCAAAAATGCTCCCCTCACTTCTGTCACTCAGGAAATTCCCAGGGTTTTAGGAGCTCTGTGCCTGGTACAAATATCAAATATCTAGTTCCCATCGTACCACACCCTCCACATGAGTGTCCTGGGGACAGGCGGCTCTGTCTCCTGGGAGGGCACCTTCCACAGGGCTGGATATTGGGCTTCATGCAGAGTTCGTTATTAGCAAATGCACATGGAGGGAAAGGGTTGAATATCTGCCAGGATATTCAGGAAGTTCCGAATGTGCCATGGGTTTGGAACAGTGGCCAGAGCTTCAATTCTGAAGGCAAATGCTTAACAAATATCAATGTAGCACCTCCTAGCAGCCACCATTAACAGCTTACTGGATTTCGGCACCATCTAGAAGCTCCATCTGTTTTTCACAAGTTTTCACAAAGACACTGAGGGGTAGATGTCCTTGGTCCTGATGAGGTCCCCAAGATTAAGACCCTGGGGACATCAGAATTCACAATTCACACTCAGCATGTTTCTTGACAACACCTCTCCAGTTTCCATGCCGGGCTCCTGGTCTGGAATCAGGACAAGAAAAAGACAAAATCAAGAAAGCCCCCTGGGTGAGTCTCTCTTATAATTGGCTCTGATTTAGGGGTGGGATAGGGTTAGTGTAAGAAACCAGCATAATATCAAGGCTTCAAATAGTATGCTAGTATCCATGCTGCTGGGCCAAAAATGGGGTTGATGGGACCACATGTCTCTCATGGAGACTTTTACAGTCAGTCTACCAAAGAAGGGACATGGCTGCTTTTGAGAACTGGATGTTGATTTGCCCAGGTCTCTCTTGGGACTAGATATGCTGGTGGTGAGCTGAGCATTTGGGGAAGCACTTTGTGTTCTAGGTGACAATGGTGTCACAGGGCTAAATCCTGTGCACATATAAACACACTCCTTTGCTAGGGTCCTGGGATGGCTGGGTGTGGATATGTGTGGAGCAGAGATCATCCCTGGAAGCATGGAAGCTGAGGCACATTCAGATCTTCCCTCCTCTGAGTTTGACCTGACCCAGAAGGAAAGCCCAGCAAAGCAGGTGGGTGTGTGTGTGTGTGTGTGTGTGTGTGTGTACATGTGGCAGGGAGGCCCTTCCTTTGCAAAAAGGGGCAATGTGAGCACGGTCTGGTCTATCTCCTGCTAGAATCAGACATCCTTAAATGGAAGAAAAGTGTTTCAGGGTGAAAATGCAAAATAACGGCACTAGAAGGCATGGCTCTTCACTTGAGTGTATTGCAAATATCAAGCACATGTTTTTAAAGCTGGTCATGAACTGCAACGCAGCATAATGGGGCAGCCTTATGCATGATTAGGGTGGAAGTCCTGGAGAACCTTACAGACCTGAATTCAAATCATCACCCCTCCCAAACTCTCTGTGGGACTCCAGCCCCTCAGCTAGACAAGGGGGTCACGATCACATCTAACTCTGAGAGCTGTTTGAGCTAAGATACTTATAAGAGTTCCCTGGCACACAGTCTCTGTTCCATAAATGTGATTTGATAAACAACATAAATATTCATCCCTGCTGTTAAGGGATGAGTCAAGGGAAGGGAGCTCATGATCTGGGACTTCCTCTATGACCTCACTATGAGGTAGGTATTGTTGTCCCTATTTTCCATATGAGGAAGCAGAGGCTCAGAGAAGACAAGAGACTGGCCCAAGTTCATGGAGCCAGTGAACTGGCAGTGAAGGATTTACACTCAGGTCTCCTGGGCCCCAAAATCTAAGTACTCCACATGACTCTTCAGACCTCCATGGAGTGACTCTTTCTAAAAAGCTTTATGCCAACAGACACCAGAGGAGGAAGGTGGTCACCAGGCATCACTGTCCACCTTACATAGGTCTGCCGTCTGCTCTTCCCTCATCTCTGTAGCTTGGGTTTCCCTATCTAGAGGATCACCATGATTTTCAGAGAAGCTATAACTGTTGTTAGGACTGGAACTTGCCCTTAGGGTTGGAATGTGGTGGAATCACTTCACTCTTACTGAGCTGATCTCCAACCTGTGCTGCTTTCCTCGTGGCATGAGAACTTATCTTTCTTGGAGTTGGCTCAAAATAATAGCTGTCTTCTGGTTAACCCAATCATGTTCTCTTACACCTGAAATATGCCATGGAAGTTATCTAATCCAATGCCTGCAATTTCCAAAAGAGAAAACAGATGTATTGAAGGAAAGGGACTTGGGCTGGATGGGGTGCAAAACATTGGGATGGAGCTTAAATGGGGCCCAAAACATTGGGATGGGAGACCAGGAGTGTAAAGCCTACATATTCCCGGAAAATGACCTGAACAGGTTCTCTCTCTTTCTCTCTCTCTCTCTCTCTTCTTTTGGAGACAGAGTCTCGCTCTGTTGCCCAGGCTAAAGTGCAGTGATGCAATCTTGGCCCATGGCACCTCTGCCTCCCGAGTTCAAGCAATTCTCCTGCCTTAGCCTCCTGAGTAGCTGGGATTACAAGCACACCCACCGCGTCCAGCTAGTTTTTTTGTATTTTTAGCAGAGACAGGTTTCACCATGTTGGTCAGAGTAGTCTCAAACTCCTGACCTCAGGTGATCCCCACTGCCTCAGCCTCCCAACGTGCTGGGATTACAGGCATGAGCCACTGCGCCCGGCCTAGGCCCTCTCTTTTGATGATCTCAACAATCCTTGCCAGATGGTGTTCGTGTCCCCATTTTAAAGAAGAGAAAAAAAGAGACATGGACAGATTAACTGATTCATCAAGGGTCAAGCCAAGCTCATCAGTGGCCAAGCAGGCATGGGAAGCCAAGTGTGACTGCAGAGGCTGATTCAAGAAGAGTAACTAAAAAATACACTCACCCAGCCTGATTTTAAGGAATTTAGTTTCACATGGCGAACAAAGTAATTTCAAGCACTAGTAATTTCAGGAAGTCATATTTTGTCACCAATTTGAATTTCTCTTGAGAGGAAATGTGAGAACTAATGAGTCACAGTGACCCCCTGTGCCAATTGCTATTTCAGGATGTGCTCCCCAAAACATTCTCACTGCAGCAGCTTCCATGCCAACCCCAGACCTGCCCTGGAGATCGGACATGGGATCCTCTTAACCAGGAGCTTGGTGAGGGGTCCAGGGTTCTTTAGCATCCAGGTCACCCTTTTACTTCAAAGGGCTTTGAGGGATAGAGGTGTTCCCTGACCTGGACAATCTGGGTGCCTGATGTACTGTCTGTCCTGCAGCCCACATTGTTGCATTTGGAGAGAAGTGATCACTCAGTTTTCGTGGCCACTTCCAATCCAACCTTCAACTGAGGCACCATTGCAAGTATGCCCTAGATGACAATCATTCACTCAACAGATAACTAAGTGGATTAAAGCCCCTGGAGACACAGAGCCATAAGAAGGATGAAATCTTTTCTCAACAAAGACAGTAAGAAAGCTAAAATACACAGAGCTAGAATCAAAACTGTGACCACGCAGCCCTCCCTCACATTGCCAGTCAGACCCAGGCTGCCCTGGCCAGTGCTGGCTGACCAGCTGGGCAGCAGAGAACAGTGGGCACTTCCTAGGTCACTTGAACCAGGGACTGTCAGCCTTCAACCATGGCAGGCTGGTTAAAGGCAGGAGGGTAATGCCAAGCTCCTCACTGGAGAACAAGATAGGACTGTCTCCAGAGCTGATGGCTATGTCTGCAGGCTGGCAGTCCCTGGCATGGGTCACAGAGGCACATTTTTAAAGTAGCCACCCTAGGACCAGAGGCTTTTGATCTTTTAAAGAACTGAAAAACTAACTAGATTGTATTATTGACCAGAGTAAAATATTCTGAGAATAAGCATTGAGTATGGGGAGGCAGGGAGTTGTGTCTGCCCAGTGGGTGATGAGGAGCCTGCCTGCATGTTTCCCTCTCCCACTACTTTAGTGTCTCTTAAGAGCAGGAGACCTGCTTCTCCAGTTATCTGTTTAATAACCAGTGTAAAGGCAGCCATATGCCTATATTTGGTAGAGGGCCAAATAGGTAACAAGTATCATGCTACATGCTTTAAATTCTTGATCTCATTTAATCTCCAAAACACCCCTTGCAGGTGACTATTACTACCCTCATTTTATAGCTGTGGTAACAGAGGCACAAAGAGATAAAGTGGCTAGTCTGATCCACTCAGCCAGTATATGATGGTCAGATTTTGATCCCAGGGCTGTCTAATTCCAAAACCCAAGTTCCAAACACAAAGAAATGGTAAGTGTTTGAGGTGATGAATATGCTAATTACCCTGATTTGATCATGAAACATTGTATACATGTATTGAAATATCACACTGTACCCCATAAACATATACAATTATGTGTTAATTAAAAATAATAATAAAAGCAAAAAGAGGGTGCTCAACCTCATTAGTAATCAAGAAAATGCAAATTTAAAAACTCAAACCCAACCAAACAAAAGAAGATGTAATCCCCAAGGCAACCACTAAGAAAATAACCCAAAAATATACAGTAAAAGAAAAAAAGGTCTTAAAAGGGTATGACAGAAAATGTCTTTTTATCACAACAGAAGGCAGTAGTTGAGCAACAAAAAAAGATACATCACACATAGAAAACAAGCAGCAAAATAACAAAAGTAAGTCCTTCCTTAACAGCAGTTACATTAAATGCAAATGGACTAAACTCTCCAATTTAAAGGCAGAGACAAGCAAGACGGATTTTTAAAAAGTCACATGATCCAACAATATGCTGTCTAGGAAGACTTTAGATTCAAAGACACAAATAGGTTGAATGTGATAGAAAAAAAATACTCCATGAAAAGAATAACCAAAGGAGAGGAGGAGGGGCTACACTAAAATCAAACAAAAGAGACTTTAGGACAGAAATTATTACAAAAGAGAAAGAAGGATAATATATATTAGTAAAAGCATTAATCTTTCAAGAAGATATAACAATATAAACATATATTCACCTAGCTAGAGCACCAAAGTCCATGAAGCAAAACCAGAAAGACTTAGAGAGAAATAAATGGTGCAACAATAATAACTGGAAACTTCAGTATCTCAATTCCAATAACAGAATAACTAGACGAAAGACCAGCAATGAAATAAGACTTCAACAACGTTATAAATCAACTAAACCTTTTTTCTACAGCCACCACTCCATGCCCCAACATGCCCTGAGTTTGAAGGCTGAGGCCACCCAGGGTCAAATGTAATATCTAGGGATGAATAGATTTTAGATGGAGGATACTAGGATAAACAATAGTGTGATTTATACTTTTAACAAATCTGGCATATCTAAATCCTCCACCATTTGGAGTACACAATAGTTACCATTTACTTAAATTATTTTCTGAATAAGAATCCAACTTAAAGTATTCAGTGTGTAACTGAATAAATATTATAATATGAATTGCATAGGAAGCTGAGTAAATAAGATTATAAATGACCTGAAAAGTATTATTATCAAAATGACAGAGATGACAACATGTTTACATGAGGCAAGTTTAAACCAACCAAAATAAATGAGGCAAAAATGTAAAAATAAGGACTTCTTGCAAAAATTAAAGAAATATAAAGCTGTAATGGAGATGTACATGCCTTTAAAAAGATAACTTACTAAAAATGCAAGTATAATGTACTTTCATATACAATGAAAGAGTCTTAAACAAAGGTATGTAGGAATAGCCTGGATGGCCATGCAAAGGCAATCATGTATTGGGCTTTCTGGAAAGAGCAGTCATCAGTTGCGAGTAACACACCAAGCTTGCTAGAGTGCTCTGCACATCCTGCTCTTCACCTCTTGATGTGGGCCTCCCACTTTTGTGAAGTGACAGTGAAGGCCATGGTGTTCGTAACTGGCAGCCTGAACTCCTCCCTCTGAGGAAGGTGAAGCAGCAAGGCCTTGGAGCCTGGGCTTCAAGTCCCAGTGCACTGGTGAATTTGGCCAGAGAGTGGGGAGACGTCTTGTCATGGATGTTGAAATTAATGTGAAACTCCGACCTAAATGTCTTTGTCTATGGGCAGAGGGGTGGCTCCCTACTCCGCACCCTATGTACTTTGTTCACTACCTCTGTGAGAGAACTAACATTTCCTCTCTCCACCCACAGCCTATGGGCCAGTTCATCTCCCCATGCTGGATTTCAGCTCATACCCCAGCATGGCTCCTGAGCAGTACAAGGTGGTATAGTCAGAGCTTTGGGAGGCTGGGAACTGAACAGAAGAGCTGGATAGTCTAGGCAAGGAATGATCAAGGCCCCAACTGAAGCAAAGTGGAAATGATTTCCATGGCCAGGTGAAAAGAACCCTGTGGCATTGCACAGTGGGAATCCATGAAGATAAAGAGCCAGAAGATATGAGTGTGACTCCTGGCTCCGTCACTCTTGATCTGAGTGACTCGAGAAAGTCCCTTAACATCTCTGAGCCTGCTTCTCCATCCAACCAATGGATATGATAATGTCTGCCCTACCTATCTGAGATGGGAAGACAGTGTATGAAAAACACTTAAGAAACTGTCAAAACTTTAAGAAAAAAAATGTACAAGTGTGTGTACAAACATACAGCTCTGTGGCTCAGGATGAGCAAGAATCAACTGTGCTCCAACCCAATAAACTCTGTGAGGAACTGTATTGATTCATTCTTTCCCAAGACTTTGGCCCAGAAAGCTCTATTTTCACAGCTTGAAGTAAATCTATTTTCTTACTGATCAAAGGTAATACACTAAAGTGTATCACACATTAGAATAGTTTGCTCATTAGCTTTCCAGGTTGTTTGCAAATCAAATTATTTGGTGTTCTTTTGTTTTTGAGGTATTTGAGTTCCTTGTATATAATGGATATTAATCCCTTGTCAGATACATAGTTTGCAAATATTTTTTCCACTCTGCAGCTTGTCTATTCATTCTTTGGGTTGTTTCCTTCGCTTTGCAGAAGCTTTTTAGTCTGATGTAATCTTATTTGTCTATTTTTTCTTCTGCTGCCTTTGTGTTTGAGGTCTTCTTCATAAAATCTTTGCTCAGACCAATGTCCTGAAGCATTTTCCCGATGTTTTCTTTTGGTAGTTTTATAATTTTAGGTCTTACATTTAAGTCTTTAATCCATTTTGTGTTGATTTTAGTATACAGTATGAGAGAAGTCTAGTTTCATTTATCTGCACATAGATCACATAGATATCCAGTGTCCCCCAACATCATTTATTGAAGAGAGTGTCCTTCCCCCAATGTATGCTCTTGTGCCTTTGTCAAAAATCAGTTGGCTGTAAATCTGTGGATTTATTTCTGTGCTCTCTATTCTCTGCCATTGGTCTATGTGTTTGTTTTTATGCCAGTATCATGCTGTTTGGTTTCCAACACTTTGAGTTTATTTTTAAGTTCAGTAGTGTGATGTCTCCAGCTTTATTCTTCATGCTCAGTATTCCTTTGACTACTTGGGGTCTTTTGTAATTCCATACAATTTTGGGCTCATTTTTTCCATTTCTATGAAGAATGTCATTGGTATTTTACAGAGATTTCACTGAAACTGCAGAGAGTTTTTGGTAAGATTGCCATTTTCACAATATTAATTATTTCAATTCATGACTATGTGATGCCTTTCTATTTTTGTGTGTTCTTTTCAATTTATTTCATTAGTGTTTCATAGTTTTCCTTGTAGAGATCTTTCACCACCTTGGTTAAACTTATTCCTGGGTATTTTTTTGTAGCTGTTGTAAACAGGATTGCTTTCTTCATATCTTTTTCCACTAGTTTGTTTTTGGTGTATACAAATGCTATAGGCTTTTGTATGCTGATTTTGTATCTTACAAATTTACTGAATTTGTTTATTAGTTCTAAGAGTTTTTGGTGGGGCTTTTAGGGTCTTCTAGATATAAGATCATGTCATTTGCAAAGAGGAACAATTTGACTTTCTCCTTTGCAACCTGGATGTTCTTTACATCTTTCTCAATTTATTCCTAATTGCTCAGGCTAGGTCTTCCAGTACTATGTTAAATAACAGTGGTGAGAATGGGCATCCTTGTCTTGTTCCAGATCCTAGAGGAAAAGCTTTCAACTTTTCCCTATTCAGTATGATGTAGGCTGTGGTTTGTCATATATGGCCTTCATTGTGTTGAGGTACATTCCTTTTGTACCTAACTTGTTGAGAATTTTTTATCATGAAGGGATGTTGAATTTTATCAAATGTTTTTTATACATCTATTGAGATGATCACATGGCTTTTGTGCCTCATTATGTTGATCTAATGTATCAAATTTATTGATTTGCATATGTTGAACCACACTTGCATCCCTGGGATAAATCCCACTTGATCATGGTGAATGATCTTTTTAACATGCTGCTGGATTTGGTTTGCTAGTATTTTGTTGAGAATTTTTGCATCTATTTTCATCAGAGATAATGACCTGTAGTTTTGTTGTTGTTATTGTGTCCTTATCTGGTTTGGGCATCAGGGTATAGCTAGGCTCATGGAATGAATTTGGGAGAATTCCCTCCTCTTGTATTTTCTGGAATAGTTTAAGAAAAAAATTGTACTATTTCTTATTTAAATGTTTGGTAGAATTCTGCATTAGGTCCTGGGCTTTTCTTTGATGGGAGACATTTAATTACAGATTCAATTTCATTACTCATAATTGGTCTGTTCACGTTTTCCATTTCTTCTCAGTTAAATCTTGGTAGGTTGTATATGTCCAGAAATTTACTTATTTCCATTAGGTTTGAAAATAATTTATTTATTTTCATTTGTTGGTATATAGTTGTACACATTAATCTCTAATGATCATTTGTATTTAGGTGGTTTCAGTTGTAATGTCTCCTCTTTTGTTTCTGATTGTATTTATTTGAGTCTTATTTCTTTTTCTCATACTTGGTCTAGCTAATGGTTTGTCCATTTTGTTTATTTTTTCAAAAAACCAACTTTTCATTTTGTTGATATTTTGTATTTTTGCCTCAGTTGCACTTATTTCTGCTCTGATATTTATTATTTATTTTCTTCTACTAATTTGGGGTTTGGTTTGTTCTTGCTTTTCTAGATTCTTGAGAGGCATTACTAGGTTTATTTGAAATCTTTCTACTTTTTTGATGTAGCATTTTTTGCTATAAACTTTTCTCTCAATATTGTTTTTGCTGTGTCACAAAGATTTTTATATGTTGTACTTCTGTTTTCATTTGTTACAAGAAAGTTTTTTAAATGTCTTTATCAATCCCTTGGTTGGTCAAGAGCATGGTGTTTAATTTTCATGTGTTTGTATGATTTTGAAAGCTCCTCTTATAATTGACTTCTAGCTTTATTCTAATGTGATCAGAAAAGATACTTGAAATAATTTCAATTATTTCACATTGTTGAGACTTGTTTTATGTCCTAAAATGTGGTATATCCTGGACAATATTCCACGTGCTGATGAAAAGAATGTATATTCTGGAGCTTTAGGATGAAGTGTACTGTAAATGTTTGTTAGGTCCATTTGTTCTAAAGTGCAGTTTAAGTTCAATGTCTCTTTGTTAATTTTCTGTCTAAATTATCTGTCTAACACTGAGACTGAAGTATTGAAGTTCACAATTATCATTGTATTTGGGGTCTATGTCTCTCTTTAGCTTTAATAATATTTGCTTTGTATATCTGAGTGGTCCAGTGTTGAGTGCACAGGGGATCATATCTTAATTTAGGACACTCTAGTTTGGACTAATACCAACTTAGTATCAATAGTATTACAAAAACTTTTTTTCTATATATCTCTGTTCCCCCCTGCCAAATTTATGTTATTACTACCAGTTACATCTGTATACATTGTGGGCCTATTAATGCAGGTTTATAATTGTTGTTTTACATAGTTGTCTTTTAAATAACATGAGAAAAAGTGAAGTTGCAAAAAAATTAATAATTACGTATTTGCCTATATGGTCATCTTAAGTACTATTTTTATTTCTTCATGTGAATTTCAGTTACCCTCTAGTGTCTTTTCATTTAGCCTGAAGGACTCACTTTAATAGATCTTGTAGGTTAGGTCTGCTAGCAATTAACTGTCTCAATTTTTGTTTATCTAGAAATGACTTGATTGCTGTTTTACATTTAAAGGATAGTTTTGCCAGATGTTGAATTCAGTTGACAGGTTTTTGTTTCAGCATTTTGAATACATCACTCCACTGCCTCTGGCCTCCCTAGTTTCTGATAAGAAATTAGCTGCTAATCTTACTGAGGATCTTTTGTGTATGACAAGTCATTTATCTGCTTTTGGGATTCTCTCCCTGACACTGGCTTTTGACAATTTGATTATAATGTGACTTAGTACAGATCTCTGAATTTATTCTATGTGGGATTCATTGAGGTTGTGATATATACAGTCATGTCTTTCATCAAATTTGGAAAGTGGCCATTATTCCTTGAAATATTCTTCTTCTCCTTTTCCTCTTTTCTTTCTTGGACTTCCTCTATGCATATGTAGGAAAATCTAGGAGACATTGCAGGTTCAATTCCAGACCATCACAATAAAGTGAATGTCACAAAAAGAAAGCCACATATATGTTTGGTTTCCCGGTGCAAATGGAAGTTACCTTTTCACTATATTGTAGTCCATTAAGCATAAAATGTATATAATTTAATTTAAAAAGACTTTATTGCCAAAAAATGTTGACACCAAGACACTAAGTGAGCACATACTACTGGAAAATTGGCACTGATAGACTCACTTGACACAGCATTGCCACAGATTTTTAACTTGTAAAAAATGCAATATCTGCCAAGTGGAATAAAGTGAAGCACAATAAAGCAGAGCTCAATAAAACAGGGTGTTCTTGTACTTGACAATATCCCACAGGCATCTTAGGCTTTGTTCATCTTCTTCATTCTTTTTTTTTTCTGTTCCCCAGACTGAATAATTTCATTTGACCTTCTTCACATTTACTAATTTTTTCTTCTGCTAGCTCAGATCTGCTCTTGAGTCTCTCTAGTGAATTTTTTATTTCAGTTATTGTACTTTCCCAACTCTTAAATTTCTGTTTGGTCTTTTTATATAATTTCTCTGTATCGAAGTTCAGTACTTGATGATACATCATTCTCCCAATTACCTTTAGATCTTTGTACATGGTTTCCTTAAACCTTTAAATATATTTTAAATAGCTGATTTAAAGTCTTTGTCTAGTAAGTCCAATATCTGAGCTCCATTATGGACAGTTCTACTGATTGATTTTTCCCATCAAAAAAATAAGCCATACTTTGTGTAGCTTTGTTTCTGGACAATATTTTTTGTTTCTTTGCATGCTTCATAATTTTTTGTTGAAAACTGGACACTTTGAATTGTATAATATGGCAATTCTGGAAATAAGATTTTCTCTTCTTTCCAGGATGTGTTGTTGCTGCTTGTCGTAGTTTCCATCTTTTATTTGTTTAATAACTTTTCTGAAATAATTTTTGTGAGTTATGTATTCTTTATCATCTGTGGTCATTGAAGTCTTTGTTCCATTAGCTTAAGGGTCAGTTAGCGATTTGACAGAGATTTCTTTAAATACCTGGGGGCAAGGGGTGCTCCCATATTTTTGCTGTGTGGGTGTGTTGAAGCATGCCTTCAAGACTCAGCCCAGAAGTTTACAACCGTGTTTTAGCTTTCACTTTCTGCTTGAGCAGAGTCTAGAGGTTGGCCTTAGGTTAGAGTTTCAGGTCTTTTTGGGTCTTTCCTGATCATTCACACAACCTTGGCATGTGTATGTGTATGTTAGAGCTTTTCAAAGTCCTTACTCTTCAAAGCATCTTGTTTACCAGCCTTTTCTCCAGAGCTTTAGGTTAGTCTATTTTTTGCTCCAACTATTATCCACCGCCTGAGGCAGCAGTGAGTAAAACATTTTCCTCTAAATGTTTTTGACAAAATTCCACAGATATCTGCTTTAGCATTGGAAGAGTTCTGGGTTAGGTGAGATGAAGGCAAGCCTTTGAACCAGCTTTTGGGTAACTACCAAATAGGTCAAAACAAATAATTTTAGCTATTTGCAAATTAAGTCCATTGTGCTTCCTACAGTAATGATACTGTCACCAGGGCTGTCATTTGCAAGACTCTTGCTAATTGGAGAGCTGGAATGGGACTAGGGTAAGTTAAATTGCAACAAACCTTGCTGTTCTTACTGAGACTCAGCTGGGTTTTCCTGATTAAGCATTCCCCTGGCTGATGCAAGCTGTCGGTTAGTTTCTAGATTCCAAAACACTGATTTGTCACTTTTTTGTTATTGTTGTTGCTGCTGCTACAGGAAACAGAATTTTGAAATGTCTTACTCTTCCATTTTAACTGACACCGTTTTCCTCAGCTATTTATTTTAAAAATGAGTGTTCTGTATTATATTTAGCATGCTGAGTATGGGGCTTTTTTCATAAGCAGATTTGGGGAGCATGTAATCCATAATGTTCCTGGAACTGGAATTCACCAGTCATTTTCAATCCACTTCAGTTTGGCACCCTACTCCACTCCTACAATGAATCTATTCTTGTTAAGGTTATAAACAACTCTCCTTTGCCAAATCTGTTAAATACTGTCCTCTTCTCAACTGTCTAACTCTCTCATCAGCATTTGACAGAGTGAGACACTACCTTGTGAAAACACTAAACCTGTTTTGGCTTTTATGTTACCATATTCCCCAGGGTTTTCTCCCATCTCTCTGCCCATATTTGATTAGCTCCCTATTTTAGTCCATTTTATGCTACTATAACAGAATACCACAGACTGAGTAATTTATAGTGAACATAAATGTATTTGGCTTACAGTTCTGGAGGACGGGAAGCCCAAGAGCATGGCACCAGCATCTGGTGAGGGCCTTCATGCTATGTCAGCCCCAGGCGAAGACAGAAGGGCAAGTTAGGGCAAGAGAGAGCATTCAAGAGAACATCAACCCTGCTTTTATAACAATCCAATCTCACAATAATGACATTAATTTGTTCATGAGGGCAATGTCCTTATGGCCTGATCACCTCTTTAAAGACTCACATCTTAATACCATCAAAATGGCAATTAAATTTCAGCATGAGTTTTGGAGGAGACACTCAAACCATAGCACTTCCTTGAGTAAACTTTCGTCCTCCTTCTAACAATCCTTAGATGTTGGAGGTTCTCATAGTTTGGTCCTGGCCTCTCTATTTTTCTATTCTTTTTTTTTTTTTACATTCTTCTCAGTGGTCTATAAAAGTTATATTCCTAGCCAAAACTCTCCTCTAAACAATATAGTCTTACATCCAATTCTCTTCTAAACTTCTCCACTTAGATGTACTTCTGTCATATACCACAAGGGCATGGCACCATGAAGTCTGGCCTAGGTCTAAGAACTAGCAAGACTGGAAACTTGGGTTTGGCTTAAGTTTCCTTCTATCTGGTTCCAATAATGGTCCAGAAATTAAGAAGATCAACTGATACAGTGAATGCTTGGTTTAAGAAATTCAAACCAAGGGTTCTTCAAACGTACCATCTTCCTACTAAACTATAAAGCCCTTGTCTTTTTTTAACTGGGATAGATGAGTACTGAGTGTATTTGGCAACTAGATGCTCATCAGTGACCTCCAAGAAAACAGTTTCTGTCACATGACAGTGGTAGTGGTTACTGAGGCCATATCATGATGACGAGTATTAACTGCTCCATTAAGAAGCATGTGACACACAAGAGAGCCTTAAAAGAAGAGTCACTGAGGCCTCACTAAAGCAAGGCAGCACATGTGCACGAGACTCTCACAAAGGCCAAAGGTGTACACTGAGATGCGAGCTGGATTTTGAAACAGATGAGGACAAAAAAAAGGTTGGGAGAAAAGAAGTGTTGGTCAGAGGTAGGAGGGCATCATCCAGCAGCACCTTCTGGTGAGCTGAGATTACTATCGGTCCTGACCAAAAGTCCAGGGTTTTGAAGGACGACCTGTGGTTTCCAGCCTGAGACATACAGTGATGAGGCTGACAGTATAACTGGGGAGATAGGGAAGGAAATGCCATCAGTGAGAGAATGGAAAAGTGGGGGACTGCACCATCTGTGCCAATTTAAAAGGATTAGGAAGTGAGAGAGGAGAACAGGAATGGGGAACATGGCAGAGAGGCATAATGTGGGCATCAGTTAGAATTCTGTGGGTTGTGAGTCACAGAAAGGAAATCCAAATCAGCTAAAGCCAGAAAAGAGAATTTATCGGAAAAATCCTTTGTAAGCTGGAGGACCAGGTTAGAAAATGGACAGAATGATAGTGGCTCCAGAGAGCCTAAAAGCAAGAAGCACAAGTATAGTCTTCTTGCAGGAAGAGCCTGGGGAGGACACCCCTGCAGAGTGCCACCTGTGGAAAAGCCTCATCATCACAGCAGGTGTCATCACTGCCACCAGTGCTGAGAAGTCGACTCTGTCCATCTCTGGGTCACACTCAAGATGAGATTCAAAACCCAGGCAGGGTCATCTGCTCAGCTGAGCCTCAGCCACATGACCATATCCAACTGCCTGCCAGATATAGAGCAGATCCATTCTTGTAGCTTCCGAAGAGGGAGATGGGGAATTCCTCCAAAACAGGGAGGGGCTAGACATGGTACAGCCAAAAAACAAATTCCATTCCACTATAACAGATGAGGTGAAGAGGAGGCGTAATCTTGAGAGCAGGAAAGACTTGAGGGAGTTTGTCAACTTGGAAAAAAGCACCAATGAGGGAGGGATTAAAGATGCAAAAGGAGGGGAAATGGATAGAAAAGCAGGAGGAAGTTGGCTGGGTGTGGTGGCTCACGCCTGTAATCCTAGCACTTTGGAAGGCCAAGGCAGGTGGATCATGAGGTCAGGAGTTCAAGACCAGCCTGGCCAACATAGTGAAACCCCGTCTCTACTAAAAATACAAAAAGTAGCCGGGTGTGGTGGCACGCACCTGTAGTCCCAGCTACTCAGGAGGCTGAGGCAGAACAATTGCGTGGACCCAGGAGGCGGAAGGAAAGTGAAGGGGAGGGGAGGGGAAGGGAAGGGAAGAGAAGTGAAGGGAAGGGAAGGGAAAGGAACAGGAGGAAGTTACAGGAGGGATCGAGGGTGTGGCATCTGCTCAGAACAGTGGGGCAGGGAAGAATTTGACTGTGGTGAGAGGTGTGAGCAATGAGAGAAGGCGCCTGGGAAATTTCCACTCTTTCTATCTGTTCAACAAGCAGGTATTTTCTCGAGGTAGAAGGCTTGATTTTCAATAGTGCAAAGCTGATCAAAATGGTGATTTATCATTTTCTAAAATCTGACTCTTTACCTAAAATCTGACTCTTTACCTAAGTTTCAGGGAAGGGAATCATTTCAGACCTGCTTCCTTGTTGGTACGGTTGTGGAAGGGCAGGGGTTGCCTTTGGAGCCTGGGCAGCTGATGCAGCGACCGCCCCCCTTCTCTTCTAGGAAGGGGGGCAGCTTTTGGGAATCTCAGTGCATCATGTTCCCAGGACCCAGAAACAGGACTGCCATATAGCGAGGACATGTTTCACTCTTTCATCTCAGCCTCTAACTCCTGAAAGCAGGGACCCTGCCTAGCACAGGGTGTCAGACCTGGTAAGCTAGGGTCCCTCCGAAGCTGCTTTCCAAGGTACCCTGTGAGAACCCAGCACTCACAGGCAGAGCCTGTGCTACTATCAGTCCCACACTCACTCTAATACAAGCTTCCCCTTGTGAGAAACCCACAGACTTTACAGCTGAATAAATTCTTTACCTGAAAGCTGCTCAATTCAATGAGCAGCCCAGATAGTTGTCCAAGTGGATCAAAGAGTCCTAGGTGAGTAGTATTTCCATGAATCCAACATTTACAGAGGCTTAAAATTGAGTCTGCAAGCTCTAAAGCCCAAGTGTGGTAGGCATGGAACTAAGCCGCTCTGAGCCTGCTTCTGTAAAGGACTCATTGCCCAACTGCAGGAGTGAAGTCAGCTGACAGCTGCTAGCTGTTAGCTCTTTTACGGTGACCCTTAGCTTTCCAGCCAACTTCACCTGCTTCTGTAAAGGACTCATTGCCCAACTGCAGGAGTGAAGTCAGCTGACAGCTGCTAGCTGTTAGCTTTTTTACGGTGACCCTTAGCTTTCCAGCCAACTTCACTCTCTTCTTGGGTGGCTCCCAGCCAATGACTGCACAAGTCCTGGCCACCTCTGCCCAAACCCAGACCCCTCCAGTGGGTCATCTGCTCAGAGCGCCAGTTGGGCTGGCAGCAATACTATCAGGTATGCAGTGTGCTCTGATACCTTCCTCCCCGTCCCTGCTTCCCTCCTTTCCTGAGCAAAATGTTAATCCCTAAAAAAACTCTTATCTCAGCATCTGCCACTGGAACCCAGCTGAGGCACCACTCATTCATCTATTCAGCACACACTAGGCATCCTCTGACTTAACTGTTGCAAAGTTAAAGGTGATGTGTGACAAGTGCTACAACAGTGGTTGGAACAAAAGGTTATGGTTATGGTGCCTGAGCCAATGCAGTGCCCCTAAGTCACCTTTCCCACAGACCAGGGCTGAATGACTCTAGAAATCATGCCCAAGGATACAGGTTGCAATCCAGGGGCTTTCCAAGCAAAGCCTCTGTGCTCCGGTCTGAACTCTCTTGCTCGGTATGTCTGGATGGTTTCCTAGTGCCTAATTCTGCGTCTTTGTTCTTCTGTCCAGGATCCCAAGACAACAAAGACCCCAGATAGGTAGAAGTCCAGGCTTTAGACCCCTTCTGGGGTCCTGGGCTGTCAAAGGGAGGGTATGCCATGGACTGCAGGGTGTGGGCAAAACTGAAATGAAAAGCCAAGGCAAGGGGACAGAGATGGTGGAGCCAAAGGGCAGAGACAGACTTTAGGCCCAAGGCAGCAGAGCTGAAGCCAGGAACAGTGGGTGGAGAGAAAGGCCATTCCCTCTATGACAGAGCAGCCTGCAGTGCCCAAGTGCCCAATGGCAGGAAGACCAAGGACAGGCTTACAGTACAAGCAGGGCAAGGCCACCAAAGTGGCGCAAAAGTTCACTTTTGATGAATCCCACAGTTTCCCAATTTAAAAATCTAGGAAGAATTTTTTTAATTCAGCATATGATAGGTTTCGTATATAGATGATATTTAAATTATGGGTGAGGGGGCAGGAAAAACTCGTACTCCTCTAAAGATCTCGCAACAGGCCTTGTAGAAGGTCCCCGTGGCCTTGGGCATGGAAGAAATGGGAAATGTTAAAGGTGCCGAACTCCATACAGCACTGAGTGAGGAGGTGGTGCTGGAACAAGGTCTAGAGGGATGCATCAAAGTTCAAGAGGCAAAAAAGGGCAGGCAGAGTGGAGTGTGTACCCAGTGAGAATGTCGGCTATAGTAATGAAGAGGACCAACTATGAAATGACTCAATACAGTATAAGTTAATTTCTCTTTCTCTCAAGATGCTTCCAGGTTGACAGTGAGGGCTTGGCTCCATGCAGTCATTCAGGGCCCCAGACTGCAGGGATTCTACCATATTCTACATGGGAATTCCAAAGTGGTCCCATCCCAGTCAACCAGAAAGGGAAATGAACTTAGAAGGGTAGCAAGAGAAGGAATCCTGGAAGCCAGGCCTAGAAGTAACCACATCACTTCTGCTCATGTATAATGGCCAGGATGCAGTCACACCTAACTGCAAGGATGCTGGAAATGTAGAACATCTGTGCGTTCCCAGGAAGAAGGGGAGAACAGATCCAGGTGGAGAGCTGGCATCCTCTGCCTAGAACAGGGAGTCTACAGTGACTGGGGCAGACAGAGTGAATGTGGTAGAAATGGGCCAGAGGTGTGCTGACAAATGCTTAACAACCAGCTCTGTAGAAGAAAAACAAAACAAAACAAGACATCTAAGCTCTGATTTACTGCATTTGCTAGTTTTCTTGGTGTAAATACTCCCACAACATTCAATTTCAAACTACCAGCATGATGTCATTGAACATTAGAGTTGAGAAGAGATGCATGGCAGCAACCCAGTATATATTATCCACCATGTAGAAACAATAGATGTCAATTACCTGAAGAATAATAAAATGTAGTAAAATGATTTGGAAATTATGAGTTTTTAGTGCTTGTTACCTTTGTCTTAAATAGTTTATTTAATTATAAGTTTATATACATTAATTTCTAATGATCTTCTTGCTAAACAACTGGCTTACAAAACTCCTGAAAAGTTAACAATCAGTTATGTCATTGGTACTCTCCAGCTGGTCCGGCCCACTACTGGGATAGACAGAAGAAGAAACCAAAGTATGAGGGTGGGAGCTGCCCGTGAAGACCTTGAGTGACATGCAAGGGAGCTGCGGCATCGACCTCCTGGCAGCAGGAACAGAGAGTGCGCTAAGCAGGCAGGCTGGGGACCCAGGTGCTGGTGACCCCTGGGCAGGCATCACAAAGCCAGAGTAGCATTGTTTCTCTCCTCTGCCTCCAGAAGGGCTTACTCTGGTCCTCCATGCAGCTTCTGGAACAGGGGAAGCAGGGCTTTGCTATCTATATGTCGCCTTTGTGCAAATTAGAGGAAAGCTCCCTCTTCTAGCTGCACACCTCCCCACCTCCCTGTGCTGGAACACAGGGCTTTGCCAATGGAGCCCAAATTCAGCCTCCTTACCTCCCTCTACTGGACACCTTTGCGCAGTGCACAGACCATCCAACAGCACCTGTGGCTCTGGGTGGAGTTGTCTCAAGTTGGGGCTTGGAACAGATGCCCTTTCCACTTTCTGACCAGGAGATTTATTCGCAGATGTGCCTCTCCCTGAGAAGAATCTCCCTTAGGATGGCAGCCAGCAAACACCCCATGTGCAGTTGTCTTCTAAAGCTGTGGTTCTCAACCCTGGCTGAATCCCTAGACGAGCTTTTACAACTCCCAATGACAATAAACACTGCAGACTAGTTAAATCAGAGCCACTGGGGGTGGGACACAGGAATTCACTGTCAGAGCTCCCTAATGTGCAGCCAAGGTTAGGAACTACTGTTTTGAAGGTATCCTGGCTCTGGGCCAGTTGATGCTGATTGGCAGCCATCCCACCAACAGGTGTGCATTTCAATAGATGCCTTCCGGAGACTTCTGTCCATTCAGTGCTCAGCTTCTGTCCCTGAACAGCCCTTAGAAAATACTGAATGATTCAAGGCAGGATGCCAGGTGAAGGCAGACCTAGGACCACTGCTGGAAAGGGGCAGCACCGTGCAGGCAGGCACAGGGCAGTGGAGAAGGAGGCATCTGTCTCCGCTGCTAAGCTAGACCTGTATCTCCCACTCCTTGGTCTGGGTGTCCCACTTATAAGTGAGAAGAGTAGGGCTGGTTCTTCAAATAAAAGCTTATAGGAGGTCACATGTTCAACAGATCCCCTTGCGCTGCCCTTGTCCCCACTCCATCCTCCCACAAGCCACCCCAGAGGAAGTGGGAGGCTCCCAGGGCCCTGCAGATCAGGGCTGGTAAACTTCAGGATGAAGGGGCTCCAATTCCTGCCTCTGTGGACCCTTCATCTCAGAAAGTACTGAGAGCACAGTCTGAGGTTGGAGAGGAGAAAAGAGCTACTTTGCCCACCTGCCCCATTTCCCCAGCCTTCTCAGACGCAGAACCTAGATCGACTCCTGCCCTTTTCCCAGCCTGACTTCTGGGGTGTGAGCCCAGAGCCTGTGGTTTTGTCCACTTCCAGCTCTGATCCCCAGAAAAGCAGGCGAGTGAACACAGTGACTTAATATCATCAGGGAAAACAGCTGCACAGGAAAAGCGCCTGGGGGTGGTTTCTTAACCAAAACAAGCGTGAGTGGACCCAGACTAAGTCTCAGGGCATTTCCTTGCCTCTGACTTGGATGAAGTGGTCCAGCCTGCATTACTCACATATGGCTTCCTGATTGCTCAAGACATTGTCACAAGCCACAGGACTTGCCCTGTGACCCTGGTGTCGACATGAGATTTTCTAGCTTGATATTCTCCCCACTCCTCATGGGTGGCCCCTGTCCCAACCAGGGCTTGTACCTCGCCTTAAAGGAAAAGGAGGTCAGTTCTGTCATTCAGTGGTGTTTCTTGGATCTGCCCATGAAGCCAGAGTTTCCTGTGAGGCTTCTGGCCTGAGTCAGCCTGGGGCTCAGGGAGGGCATACAAGAGGGGCAGTACAGGGACATAGATAAGGGCCCAGGGGAAGTGCTTAGTGGCTCATTCTGCTGGTGGAATCAGGAGAATTTCACTGGGGAATTGCCCAAAGAGGACAAGGCAATGTGAGGAAGGGCATTCCAGAGAGAGGGAACTGCACATGCAAAGACACAGCTACATGTGCAAAAACACAGAGGCACAGGAGAGCAGGGGCTGCACATGCAAGAACAGGAATACACAGGAGCAAGGCATGTGCAAAGTCACTGGGGCGCACAGAAGCAGGCGCTGTATGTGCATATGGTTGTATAGAGCATCGGCAAGAGATAGGTCAGAGAGGAGGCCACGGATGCTACCATGAAAGAACCTGGAATGTTATGCCAAGGTACTCATTCATCCCTCTGAGGAGCAGCTGAAGACCAGAACAAGTGACTTGATGCTGAGTAAGACAGCTTTGTGTCCATGGACTCTACCTTCTCCCACCAGCTTGGCCATGTGGCTCACCACATCCTGGTGAGTCTTTCTTCTTACTCTGCGGTCCTCCCCTCTCCATAGGGCACACTCTTCCCTAGGGAGGACTGCCACAGTGATCTCCTGGTGGGCTCTCTCCTTCTACAGCTGCTAAAGTTGATTACATACCAGTAGGACACTTGGGGATCTGTGGACATGGGGCACTCGAGGGAGTGTGGAGGGTCAGATGGAGGCCATGGCCATCTGAGCAGGGGAGGACATTGTTCAAATCCCTCTTTACCAGCTACTGAAAGGGTCACACAGTTCTCAGGCCCAAATAGCCAGACCCAAGCTCAGATGCCTAAGAGGATACACGGAGTGATTATCAGGGGCACAGAGGCAGGTCACCGTTCAGCAAGTTCATCGGGGGCTCAAGCCAGGAGCTGTTACCATGCAGTGATGGGAATAGGGTGGAGAGGCTGGCATCACAGAGCAGCAGGAGCTGTAGACACAGCCCTGGGTTCTGGTGACCGCCCTGCTGCTCAGTACTGTATGACTTTGGGCAGGTGATTCAACCTTGCTGTGCCTTATTTTCCAGATTTGAAATGCTATATATATAGCACCTGCTTCAGGAGTTTGAGAGTTAAATGAGATATTGAATGTAAAGCACCAGCCTCAGTGCCTGACACGTAGTAGGTGCCTAATAAATGATAGCTATTGTTATGATTGCATTCCTTGGGTAATTTTTAGCATCTTGAGGCTGGATTCCCCTCCTCACAAAGCCCCAGTATACATCCTTTAAAATTATGCCAGCATCAAACAGAAACATGGCATTTTAGCAGAGATTCACTATTCAATTCAGATCTTCCTATGAAGAGCCCTGAGTTAAGTGCTTCCTGCCCTCTTATTCCTGTCACCTTACTAAAGAGGCATAAATAGTATCCCTAACAGGCATCTTCCTGTTGGGAGTCTCCTGAGGAGTTTACATTGCCGGGCTGCTTGCTCCTTCCCAGACACACCTGACTTTCAACACGTAAAACAGTGAGCAGCTCATAAGCGGGTCCCCGTGGGCTGGGCTCTGGGGGGGTCTCGGCTACCTTCTCACCAAAGCGCTCTCCCACCCGGGCTTGGCAGGGAGTGCGGCTCCCAGGCGGCGGCTGAAAGGCGCATTTCTTCCAGCCTCAGCAGAGGATGGCCGGAACCCCAGTACCCTCTCCCGGGCCAGGACCGCGCCCGGCGTCTCTGGCTGGCCCCGCCCCTCTCGGCCCTGCCCCGCCCCCGCGCTCAGCTTGGACAGCCACGCGTGCGCCCAGGCCAGGCGGAGGGACTGCCCCGCCCTGGTCCAGTGATTGATCAGCAGTGATTACTGAGGCTTTAATGGTCCGCTTGGATGGGAATTAATTCTGGGATGGATAAATAATGCATCGAGGTTTATGTAGTCCAAGGCGAGCCGTCCGTCCGGAGCCGGGAGAGGTAGCCGAGGGAGCCTGACGGGTGACGCCAGCGGCCACGGGGCCCCGAGAGAGCAGGACATGAGGGGCGACTGGGCGCGAGGACGAGCAAAAGCAAGTGGATGACAGCATGAACGGCCCTGCGGGGCTGGCCGGACGGCTGCAAGAACATGCTGAGCCCAAAGATCAGGCAGGCCAGGAGGGGTAAGTCCAACTTTCTGGGGTTTCTCTGGGCACCGCATGTGCCTCTTGGCAAACGTGCGCGGACACTTGGCCAGCTGTCACGCCGTGTGTCACATGGGGCGGGCGTTCTGGGACCATTGCCGCTGAATAGTGAGCATCCTCCTGAGGAAGTGCCCTTCCTCGTGAAACTCCTGGGCTGGGTGGGGACGCGACCTGAAGTTGCAAAAGGGCGGTGGCCGGCTTAGTGCCCCAGTGGGTGTGCACACTTCGCCCCACATTCCACATTTTACAGAGGCCCTCGGTCGCTCCAGGTGACCTGGTGGCAACTTTAAGGAAACTTTGCTTCTTTACTAAAAAGGAAATGCCCAAGATTTGCCCTGTGGCCAACACAGAAGCACCCCTTACCAGGGAAGGCAATGCCCTGGCTTCTAGAGACAGCTGGGTGCAAGCGAGGGTCTTCATTCCTGCTGCTTTGCAGACAGTATTTCCTCAAGCAGGCCAGGGGCAGGCAGGCTTTCCTGCCATAACACTCAGAAAGCTGCAGGGTCTAGGGGCAGGACGGGTGGATGGGGGAGCAGACTCAGACCAGCAAGAGATGGGGGTCAGGAGAGTCCAGGACTGGGCTAGCCAGCCTGTGTCCAGCCAGCGACCCAGCACAGTGACCTGAAGACTTGGCCACTGTATGGAGCTAGAGACAGCATCTCCATGGACAACAACTTCTTAGCCACGGAAAGTGTCATTTTGAATGAGAACATCTGTCTTTTACAAAAATAGAATGTGTCTTTTCAGGTGGCCAGTATCTGGGAGGGCTGAGCTCCTTTTGTAAACAATGAAGTGGAGGATGGGTCTTTGGAGGTGGATGGAGCATTTGCCTGGGAGCTTGGAAACAGTTTGTGTCTCACCAGGTGTTTGCAGCTGGGGGCCTCCAGCCTCCTGTGGATTCACAGGGAACACACCCATCTTATTAGCACACTGCAAGCACTTGGATGATTTTCCTGGATGGGACTGGCCTTCCAGTGTGTTCCACAGACGTCAGGACCCCTCTGTGGGGTGCTTTTGGATGGGCTGAACCCTGTGTACCCCAATGGGCAAAGGAGGAACTTGCATGGCTCTGCTGAGGAGGGGGCAAGTCTAGTGATGACCCAAGGGATAGGACAAGCCAGATACCTCTGCGAGAGCTTAGTTCCACCCTCCCACTCCTGTGTAATGAGCTGGCCACTGGCCACATGTGGTTACTAAGCACTTGGCATGTCACTAGTCCAAATTGAGAAAAAGACACACCAAATTTTGATGATTTAGTACAAAAAAAGAATGTACAATATCTCATTAATAATTATTTTACTGAAATGGCAATATTTTGGATATATTGGGTTAAATAAAATCTATTATTAAAACTAATTTTACCTGTTTTACATTATTTTACTATAGCTACTAGAACATTTACAAGTACATATGTGACTCATATTATATTTTTTATATTTCTATTGGACAGTGCTAGTAAGAGACCAGTGCTTCAGCAAAGGGGCTTACAGGCAGCCTGTCTTTGAAATCCAGGATTTCTCATAAATGTTTGTTTTAAGTCAATGGTTCTCAACCAGGAGCAATTTGCCCCCCTAGGGAACATTTGGCATTGTTTGGAGTATTTTTGGTTATTCCAACTGAGGGGTGCTACTGGCATCTAGTGCGTATAGGCCAGCCATACAGCCCTCTTCCAGTCCTCAGTGTTCCATGAGCCTTCCACCATGGGGCTTTTGCACATCCTTCTTTCCCCTGAAATGCCTCCCACATTCACATGTGCGCACATGCATGCATGTATGTGTGTGCACATGCGTTCATGCATGCAAACATACACACACACCTTAATTCCTATTCACCCTCCAGTTACAGTATAGTTCAAGTGTTGCCAGCCAGGGAAGTCTTCCCACACACCCCAGTCTAGGCTGGATCCTCTGCTCCATCTCTCCTTTTCTTTATGGTATTTACCATAGGTTGCAGTTGTATACTCCTGAGTGTGACTCATTGGTGAATATCTGTCACTTGCATTGCGCCATGAGTTTCATGAGAGCAGGAACCATTTCTGTTCGGGGGCATCATTTTACCCCCAATACCTGGTGGACACTCAACCTGTGTTTTTTGAGTGAGTGGATGAATAGCTGGATAAAGGAGAAAGCATTTGCCTGGGTGGCTGGAGCACTGTCTCTACCCAAGCTGGCCCGGTACTTAGGAAATTTGGCCTCATCTTTCACTGACTCATATGTTGCAAATATTTTCCCAATTTGTTGCTTGCCCTTTATTTTTATATTAGAGTGGTTTTTTTTCTAGATTTACCTGTTTTTAACTCGTATATATTTTCCTTTTAGAATTTCTGTCTTTGTTTGCAATATTTCAAAATAAAATTGTTGATGCTATTAAGGAGGCTCCTTCTTTTAAAGGAAATCATCAGACTGATGGGCAAAGTTATAGGAGCTTTAACCATCTCCTGTAGCAGGAGTGTCAATGTCTCAGGAGCCTTGATGAATGTTCAGAGCCTGGTCAATACTTTGGGGGTGGGGAGAGAAAGCTCTATTAGTATGATGAAGTACCTTCAATGGCCTTATTCTTGTGATTGTCCCACAAGAAAGTAAACCAACATTTATTGTGCACCCATGCTCCAGGCACTTTTGTTGTACCTCATTTAATTCTCATGACTACACTATAATGTGATATCATTGTTACCATTTTGACAGATGTAGAAGAATCATGGTCACCCAGCCAATAAATGTGGGATCTAAATTTGTCTGTCCAATGCTAAGGCCTCTGCCTTCTCTCTAACCCAACACTATCTGAAGACCACTGCACCTGGCCCTGTACATCTCCATGAGAGCTGTAGATTCTTTCAGTGATAAAATGCAATGATATTTTTAAGAAGGTGCATCTAAACACATGGAGATTAGATCTAGACAACTCATAGAATGTTTGAGGTTGGATTATTGATACCTAGCAGAAAACTAAGCAAATAAAAAAGCAAGGCAATTATGAACTCCACAGAAAACAAAAGTGATTTATGAAAGAAAAATTATTATCATATATAACATACCTCAAGTGGGACTAGCAATTAAACGGTGCTAATAATGGAAATTCTGTTGTTAATCTAACCAAAATTTTAATATAACTAATTGGGAGGGTGGAGTGGGTGCTTATGGATGGTGGGGGAAAGTGTGTAGAAGAAACAAAATCTTCATCTTCTATAGTAAGAAGTTAATAGATAACACTTAAAAGGAAAAAATCAAGAAGTGGTAATAAATAAATACTATCTGGAAACATAGAAGTAATACCAAAAGAACCAATGACAAATGTTGAAAGTGGCTGCCTCTGTGTGGTGGGGAATGGAAGTAAAGGGATAGGACACTCCTGGGTTTTGCCCCAAGGCTGCAGGACTACTTGAAAAGTGGTTAGGGAATCACAGCCCAGAGGTCAACTGACCTCATACCTGCTCAGACTGGGGGATCCTTCAGAGCCCTGGAAGATTCTGCCCTTCAGGGACACTCATAGGGTTAGCAGGCCTCCTGGGATTGCTTAGTTATGAATGTTGTGGCTCCCAGGATGTGCCCTTGGCAATGCTGTGATGCCCCTGCCCAGGTTTGTCAGGTACCATGATGGCTCCCTATGACTCTCACCACCTTCATGGCTCTGAGAGTGAAGCAGCTAAGGAACAGTCACCTAATTAGGTGACACAGCATCTGGCTTTGCCTGATTCAGAGAGAGGACAGAGGTCTAGCAGAATGGTCAGTAAGGTATGCTGAGGAAGGGGCGTATTAGAACTGCTCATGGAAGGGTGCATCCAGGCTGTGGGCTGGAGCTTAGCCAGGGACTAGAGGCCTCAGAAGAGCCTGCTCTGGAGAAGGAGGACCAAAGGGAACTCACCCAGCAGTCTCTACTTCCAGGCCAGGCCCTGGCACCGCTGTTTGTAGCTGATACCTTCCGTGACAGCAGAGGTGCCCAAGCCTGGACATCCTCTGCCACTAGCCAGGTACTCCACCCCATGGAGAGAACCAAGCTGTCTCTTGTCAGTCCATTCTAAAAATTTGCTCAGAAGTGAAATGAAGTTGCAGAGGCCCTCAGATCAGCAAAGGGTCCAGGACAAACCCTGGGGAACCTGATTCAAGGAAATAAAAGTTTGCAATTTGGGGATCTTTGAACAAGAGTGGCCTCAAATCACATTGCAGCCTGATTTTTTTTTTTTTTTTGAATACTCTTCTAGGATTTTCATTGTTTATTTCTAAAATTTTTAACATTTTCTTATTGAGGCATAATTTACAGAGTAAAATGCACAAATCTTAAGTGTTCTCTCAGTGACCAGCCTGAAGATCAAGATATAAAGCATTTTCCTTAAGCCCAGAAAGTTTTCTCCTGTGTCTTCCCAGTCACCCTGGCTCTTCTCCCAACCAGAGTGACACTTTTCCGATTTCTAGCACCCTAGAGTGATCTCACCTATTCTTCAATTTTATATAAATGCAATCAAGGATATGACTTTCCACTATTAGTATATTAAAGGCCACAAACAGTCCTTCCACTTTCCTCTTTAAGGAAGGAAGGAAAGTGAGAGAATCTCTGTTGAGTGTTTAGAATGTGCCGGATGCAAGCTGGACCTTCCGTTACATGCAAATGTCCTATTTTAATCTTTACACCAACTCTGTGAGACAAGGGAGAAAACAGAGGCAGAATAATATAAGTAAAATGCTCAAAACTGCACCACTAATAAGAGCAGAAGCAGCTTAAACACAAGACTCTGAGATCTGAGAAGCCTCCCTCCCAAATCTAGTGCTGCACAGAGGCAGATGGAGGCTGACGTGTCACTGAACAGCTCATGCCCCCAGGGATGCCAGCAATACAGAGCTGTCAGATCCTGTCTAACCCTCACAAGCACCTGTCTCCATGGCAGGTACGCACAATGCTATCACTAGGTGCAGGGGCCAAAATGAAAGGTGGAGACAGGCCACTCACTCTGTGCTGGCCTGTCCCAGATTTGTTCCCCTGAAAGTCAGCCTGGCCAAGCAGCAGGCTAGTGGGAAAGGGGAGGGGAACTGATGGGACACAGAGCAGTGGGCACCCTGTGGAGTTAGCCCTCACCAGTGGTGCCAGGTGTGGGCCATGGATACAAAGGTGTGTGGTGGGCTCAGATGGGCCTGGCCCCTGCCACCTGGTGATGTTGAGGAATCCCAGATTTGGCTGCTATTTTACTTCAACTCCCATATTTCTGGGAAAAAAGATTGGCTATTCCAAACACTGCAGGCTCAGATAGCTTCCCCTCCCTGCTCACATGAGGAGTCAGACACTGATTTAACTCTTCATGCACTTACCAAGTGCTTAATAATCGCAACAACCACACTAATGACTGTTGAGCTCATGGGACATGCTGTCAAGCAAGCACAGCACATGAAATGACTTTACTTGTGTCCTCCAATGTCCCCACGTGGCAGTCCCTGGGTTAACTCTGGGCATGCCTGGATAGAGGTGCCCCAGGGTCACTTTTGTTTGCAACATATAAGACCAGGTCAACATTTCCAGGTCCATGGTAGCTGGCTTTGACCTACCTCTTTGAAAGCATGCTTCCTGGTTTGTCCCCTCACTTTAGAATGTCACATCCTATGTGGCTTGGAGCCCTGTTGGAACTTCCTGCTTGAAGTCCTATTGCACCTATCATGTGCAGTCACATGCATTATCTCCCTTCATCCTCAAAAGATTCCCATTGAGAAAAAGACCACTATTGCCCCATTTTTCGGATAAGGAAATTGAGTCCCAGGAAGGATAAAGAACTTGCCAGCCAGGAAGGGTACCCAACCAGGAAGGGGCACTGCTGGGATCAAGAACCCAAAGGCTTCTGAACATATAGTGCGTGCCTTCATATTTACATGCCAGGCTTGGATCCAGGCAGCAAGATAGGAAAGCTGCCCCAGGTTGTGAAAGCCTCTGTGCTAAGGCCCAGAGGTGGCAACCTGGGGCAAGCGGTGTGCCCCTGTGGTGGCTGCAATGCAGGAAGGCAGTGGGAGGACAAGGTGATGTGAGGGAATGAGCCTGTCCCACATCCAGGCAGGGTTTTAGACAATGGAGTGGCGTGCCTGTCTGGAGCCTTAGTCAATGATGCAGGCTGCAGTGGGGGCAGCAGGTGCGCAGGGAGTGGCCCTGAGGGCAGGGAGAGAGGATAAATGCTAGTGGGAGCAATGGTGTTTCCCGTCTGCCACCTGCAGAGAAGGAGAGGGAGACACAGGGGCCTTTGTTGAAGCAGATCTATGGAGAGCTGGGCTCCTCTGCTTCCAGACACTCTTCCCCCAGTGCCAGCTGTGTGCTGGGCAGCAGCTGGCACCTCCCCACCCTGCAGAGTTTGTAAGTACCAGAGTGTTTCAGCACCACAAGCTGAGAACAAACACTCCCAGCCACCACCCTCCACCCAGCCCTTAGGCCACCAGTCCATCTGTTGCTGCCTGAGGTTCATGCCAGGAGATGAAGGTGGCTGTTTGTACCCAGAAGAGGGGCGCTGTGAACTCAAGCCTCTTCCCCCACCAACCCTCATGTTCTCTTTCTTCCCAGATAACTCCAACCAACTGATGGGAAGACAGAGTTTCTCTTCCCACGGAAGATGTTAGACATCCATAAGTGCCCCCATCTGACCAGTGCTCTTAGACACTCAGAACACACAGTGCTGCTAGGTGCTGGGCTGGAGCAGCTCCAAGCTGGCCTTGTAGCCCCAGACAGCTGGAGAACTGGCCATGACCTTATTGTTTGAAGGTGGGGATAAATGATTTATTTGCAAGACAGGCCTGAACTGAGTCCAGGAGGCCACCTTGGACTCCACTATCCAAGGCAGCAAGGTAGTCAGGACCCTGCCCTGACTCTGCTGAAATCCTCACCAGCCCCAGTGATTACTTAACCAAGGGTAGAGAATATATTGATCTAAGCTAATGGCTCATAGGCAGACAGAAAATGAAATTTATAATCGACATGGAATTATATTGATTTTACCGATCCCAGGCTCTTGGTGAATGGCCTGCTTATCTGAACAGAGCAGAAACAGCAAGCACCTGGGGTCCTGGGCCATCAGCCCCTGAACAAAATCCAGAAGAGAGGAGAGAGGCTTCCAAGGGGCACAGCCTGCGGGAGCAAGAAGCGGGCCTACACTGTTCACTCAGCACTTAACTGCTCTCAAAGAAAATTGCCCATTGATTTCATCCTCACCACAGTCTAGGAAGCAGCAGGATCCATATCTGGCCCCCATTTATAGATAGAAACCTGAGGCTCTAAGAGGCTAAAGGGCCGGCCTCGGGACTCGGAATCCTGTGCATCTTCCATGACCTCCCACTGCCTCTCCACACCCACTGCTAAGCTACAGTTTTACTTTTCCACTCTCCTGCTTGCTGCTTCTCTGATTATGGGCAGAGAATCAGTAATCTCATGCCCTTTAGCTTTTCATGTGTGGAAACAGGCCGTGGGTAGGAGAATCCTGTTGGCAGATTTCTTCCAACCCAAGCAGATCATCTACAGAGGCACAAAGTCTCTTGGATTTGATGAGTTCCCGTCCTCTTCAAACTTGAGGATTCCTGCCTCACATTCGCAGACATGAGACACATGTTTATGAAGGAGAGGTGCATGTCCAGCCAGAGGTGTCAGCAAGGTCCCAGGGGCAGCATAAGGGATGGAAGTCAATTATTCTGCGTTGAGAGCCTACCAGAGGGGTCTTCATACCTTAGGAAGTAACTGCACTGACACTGATGCTTCAAAAGTGAGTCAGGATTCACCAGCAGAGTCATGAGTCCAGGGAAAGGAAAAGGCAGACATACAGGGGTGGAGGTGTGGCACAATGGCCCATGCGGGACCTGTCAGCTTGGAGAGAACCAGGTGTGTGGTGTGAGAGGGAGGAAGCTGGGCACCAGCTCACAGAGGCCCTCCACATCACAGCCACATCAGACCCATGTCTCTGATGGCTAAGGCTGTAGCGAAAACTGTCTACACCCTGTAAAGGGGGCACGGTCTCTTCCAAGGAGCCACAGCGAGAGAGACCCCAGAATGGGTTGAAGGCAGAAGTTGGAAGAGGTCCAACAGGCTGCTTTTTCTCAGAGGGTGGGTTTTCATTAGTCTGGCAAGGGCTTAGGATATGGTCTCTCCTAAGGCAGGAATGTGGGTCCTATGAGAGTCAGGGTGAAAAGCCTGGGAGTGGAGCCATACTTCCTGGTCTGGACTCACCCTCTCACTTTCTGCATCTTCCTGTTCCCCTGCTGGGCACACTCCACCCCTCAGTGAGGCTCACCTCATTCATTCATCCCTCCTCACCTCACCCCGGCTCCCTGCCCCCTCCAGCCAGCCCCACCCCAAGCCCGACTGTCTCACTGCTGCTGCTGCCTTCACACTCCCCTCTCCCTTTATAGATGACAGCAAGATCTGGTGTTGGGGCATCTGTCCCCCGTTAGCTCTGCCAGGGCAGGTGTGTGTCTTGCATCTCCATATGCAGTGGCTCTCACAGGTGGGCATACGGGAGGCCCCATAATCTCAAGAATGGATAAATGAACACCAGATCCGCTTGAATCTAGGGCTGCATCCTACATGGAAGTAAAGAGCAAACACTTCGGGTGTCTCCCGGCTTCCCACTGCCCTTGCTGAATACCAGCCTCAGCTGAGCCAGGAGGCAGACCCAGGAAGCATTGATTAAAATAACTTTCAAGAATGCAATCTTTTATATTGATTGTTAAATCATTAAAGTATTCACTATGAAAAAAAAATCCAAACTCTCTAATCTACCTAATCACTACTTAAAAATTAATATTTTCACTCCTGGGGGCAGGAATGGATAGGCTGTGCACTTTATTGGCTCTAGTTCTTCACCCCGAGGTGAGGCTCATTAGGAGGGCCTGGCTCATTCTCTAGACCCCCTGAGATGGAGACCTAGGAACAAACAGGTGGCCAATTAGGGCCAGGAAGAATGCAAGTCACAAATTAAGCTGGGTGTAGTAGCTCATGCCTATAATTCCAGAAGCCGAGGCAGGAGGATTACTTGAGGCCAGGAGGTCGAGACCAGCCTGGGCAACATAGCAAGACCCCATCTTTACAAAAAAAAAAATTAGCCAGGCATAGTCATACACACCTGTAATCTCAGCTACTCAGAAGGCTGAGGTGGGAGAATCATCTGAACCTAAGAGTTTGAGCCTGCAGTGAGCTATGATCATGCCACTGCACTCCAGCCTAGGTGATACAGCAAGACTCTATCTCAAAAAAAAAAAAAAACAAATAAAATTATACACATATATATAAACAAGTTTTTAAAAGTAGGGGCACTCAAGAACCATTAGGTAATAAATCATCTGATGCTTGTGCACAATTCCCAGGACAGTGTGGGACACGGAAGGAGGTCCCCTTTGCCCTTGGCGGCAAATTGCATTAACTTGATGAAACCTTCTCTTCCCGGCCCCTCCAGAGTGCCTCTTCCAATACCCCATCTCTCTCTCCTCAATCAATCTTTTGGCTCAATACTTACCCTTTAAATCAATTCAGCTCTGAGATCCATTTTGCTCTTTTCCCAGCCCGGCTTTAAAATCTCATTGACTTCTATAAATCAATTGTGTTTTAGCTCTCTTGTCCTGCAGCCACTTCTCCATGCTCTAGGGGCTGCACTCACAGAGCTGCAGATAGGAAACATCCCTGGCCCACGGCAGGGCGCCTCACCCCAGGGAGCATCTCCAGAGCTGAGAGCCCAGCAGCTGCTCAAAGGCACAAGTCTATTCAAAGGCTGCCACAGTCTATTCAAAAGATCCTGAAAACAATGAATATGTTCAGTGGGGATCTCCAAACCAAAGCAGACCCTGAGATAAGGATTCACATGCAGTAATCTATTAATGAGACCCTCAGGGGACACAGTTGGGGGGTAGGGGGAGGGGGATCCGAAAGCAGGACATGAGCAAAGTCCTGTTACCCTTTCAGATGTAACAGGAAAGGGAGGTCTCAGCCTGAGCCCCCAACTGAAGAGTGAAGTACACCCCTGTACCTAGCTAGAAATAAGGTTGGTTAGGGGTTTTTAAGCTCCTAAATTGGGCGAGGGGTGGATGATATAAACTCCTAGGCACTCCCAGTCTTCCCAGTACATGGGCAAAACAGGCTCCAGTAGCCCAAGGCCGGTCTTCCAAAACCTGTCAGCAATCCTGAGAAACCACCACCCACCCCTGGGAAGACTGTTGGAAGGACAGCACAGTTGGGGGTGGGGAGGGAAATAGACACAGGAAAAGGGATTCAAGAGAATTTGGGCAGAGCTCCATCATGATCCATATGATCTCAGAGAGCAATGCCTGAGCTTTGGCAGCTGCCAGGTGCTCTTGTCAGTGCAGGGCTGGGCCCATGAGTGATCCACACACCCTCACTGAGCCCCTGGTTGGCAAGAGAGAGACAGGGTGGAGGAGGCAGGCTGGAGCCCCAGGCTCACCCAAGCAGCTCACCTGCAGAGAGGGACCAGTGTGCTCACTCACAGTTCCCTGATGGTGGTCCCATGGGAGGACCACAGATAGGCTTGGTCCAGGCTTCCACCAGCATCCTGGCCTGTTCGTTGTGGGCTGATCGGTGTTAGTCTCTCCCACTAGCTTGGGAGCTCCATGCAGGCAGAGGCTCTGACCTTCTTGCTTGCTGTGGTCCAGAGCCTAGTGTGATGCTTGTCTCAGATAAATACTCATAAGCATGTATCAAATAATGATCCTTTAATTGCTATTTTAGATCTCCTGTAAGGGGATCCAGCTCCACTCCAAAAGAGCTCTTTCATTTAAAACTTTTAATTGTAATTTATATAATAAAAAAATTCATTCCCTTCATGAAATGTACAATATAACAGCTCCGGGCTTCCCTTTAGGAACATTATCACCATTCTAGGTGGGATATGTTCCTTCCAGACCTAACTGTGTACAAACACGAGCACCCGCTGAGAATACATTGCAATGTCTTTTGTTTAGGATTTTTGTTTTTCTTTCCTTTTATATAAAGTGGTTCCCCATATCCACAGTATCGTGTTTGCAGTTTCAGTTACCCATGGACACCCACAGTCCAGAAATAAACGATTCATAAGTTTTAAATTGTATGCTGTTCTGAGTAGCGTGGTGTCCCACTCTGTCTTGCCCAGCACATGAATCCTCTCTTTGTCCAGCATCTTCACACTGTCTAAGCTACCTGCCTGTGGTCACTTAGTAGCCATCTCAGCTGTCAGATGCACTGTCACTGTATCACAGTGTTTGTCTTCCAGTAACCCTTACTTTACTTAATAATGGCTCCAGAGCACAAAAGTGTGGTGCCAATTTAGTAATTAAACTTTGTCATAGATATGTATGTATAGGAAAAACTGTATACAGGGTTCAGTACTACCTGCAGTTTCAGGCATCCCCAGGGGTCTGGGAACATCCACTGGGGGTCTAAGAATATATCCCTGGCTTGAATAAGGGGAGACTACTGTAGTTTTATATTTTGTAAATTGTTCTGCAACTTACTTTCTTCCACTTCTATAATATAATTGAAGTAAATGTTGTTGAGGTAAAGCAGGAAGGAGAAATGGAGCAGTGGGGGAAACAGTTTCTAAAGAGTGATAAGAGAGGTGTCATTGAAAAAGTAATGTTTCAGTAAAGAGTGAAGGGGCTGAGAGAGGAACTCTAGGGCATCCGGGAGGGCCCAGAGAGCAGAGGGCATATGGCAGGTGTAGAGACAGATGCTGGGCACATGTCTGTAGGAACAGCAGGAGACAGTGCGGCCAGGACAAGAGAGGATAAAGGAGGCCGAGAGGCCATGTGGCCGGTCCCCAGGACCCTCATAGGCCATAGTGTCAGATCTGACTGTTGCTCTGAGGGAGCTCAGGAACCTGCAGGGTTTTCATAGGGTGCAATGTGATCTAAGTCCCACATTTAAGAACTCTTGCTGGCTGCCCTGTTTTGAAGAGGCTGCAGCAGTAACTCGGGTGAGAAACAAAGCAGCTGGGAGCAGGGAATATCTGAGGATGGGGTATCCACTGGCTGAGATGGGAAAACCATGGGAGGAGTGGGTTCTGGGGCAGGGAAAGACCAGGAGTTCTGCTTTGGACATGCAGCATTGGCAGGGTCAAGGCCAGGGTTGAGCCACATGAGGGCCTTCTGTGCATGGATGGTGTCCAAACCCATGAGGCAGAGATATAGACAGACATGGGGGCCAAGGACTAGCCCTGAACACTCAGCACTGAGAGGTCAGGAAGACGGGGAGATGGGAGTGACAGCCGGTGAGGGAGGGGAGAAGCGGGGGAGTATAATCTTGGAACCCAGGAGTACAAAGTGGTCCTGGGACAGGGATGGATCAGCCTCACAATCAAGTGTAGCCAAAGGGCCAAGGAATGGGAGGACTGACTGGATGCTTGGGTTGAACAATGTGAGAGTCATTGCCAATGTGGTAAGAGCAGTTCTGGTGGGACGGATGTTGGGGAAGTCTGACTGAAGCTTAACAGAGAACAGAAGCCAGGTGCGGTGACAGATACCCGTAGCCCCACCACTTGGGAAGCTGAGGATTGCCTGAGCCCAGGAGTTCGAGTCTAGCCTAGGCAATGTAGTGGTGAGACTCTGTCTAAAAGAGAGAGTGAGAGAAAACAAGGCAGGAATTGGAGACAAGGATTGAAGACAGTGAGGTGCTGGATAAAAGAGAAGCTAACCATGTTAGCTTGTATATTTTGATCTCATTCTTTTCAAGTCTTTTCTAATGTGAATATAGCACAGTTTGTCCATTTTCTTACTAACGGGCACTCAGGTTTTTACGTTTTTAGATATCAATGGGCATGCTTGATTGTGACTACCCATGCATTTGTAGTTCTCTCTGCAGGACAGAGGTGAGCAGCACAATTGTTAGATTGCAGAGCATGCATGTTTTGTTGTTGTTGTTGTTGTTTTGGGGTTTTTTTTAGACAGGGTCTATTGTCCCTATTGTGCTCTATTGTCCAAGCTGGAGTGCAGTGATGCAATCTCGACTCACTGCAACCTCTGCCTCCCAGGCTCAAGGAATCCTCCCACCTCAGCCTCCTGAATAGCTGGGACCACAGGGGCACACCACCATGCCCAGCAAATTTTTGTATTTTTTGTAGATGTGAGGTTTCACCATGTTGCCCAGGATGCACGTTTTTAATTTTAATGAATACAGCCCAATTACTCTCTATATGTGACTTAGGATTACTCACAGTCTTGCCAACATGTGATATCGCCAAACTTTAAAAAAAAAGTACCTATCTAAATGGTACACAGTGCAGTATCTTATGGCTGTAGTCTGCATTTGCCCTCTCACTGCTGAAGTTCAGCATACCCATACATGCTGGTAGTTATTTGTATTTCCTCTCCCTCCCATTGCATATTCACTTCTTTAATTTATTCAATTCTGAGAAATGAAGGATCCCTCCTGGATGAGAAAATGGCGTGAAATGGTTCCTCCTCTGCTGGCCCTGTGCCTCGGGGTGACTTCGCGTTGCACAGTCCTTCTGCTCTCCTCTAACAATGAATGAACCTTTGGGTACTTGAATTCCATTTGCCTACACCCAAGGTTTTGACCTCTTGTGTTTGTGTTAACGTGTTTTCATCTCAAGCTTCATTTCTTTTTGAGTCTGCGGGCTCGCAGTCACCCTCCCTCTTAGCCTGGCGCTCCTCCTCTCTGGTGGCTCTGAGCTGAAGCACTTAAGGGCTACTCAGGCTCCATTTGCAGTCTCAGAACTGTAGTGTCCATAGTGAGCAAGACCAGCCAGGGCTTGAATCCCGGCTCTGCCACATAAGAGCAATGTTGTGTGACCTTGAGGAAACTCTTCTCTCCTCTGAGCCTCAATTCGAACATCTGAGAAATCAGGGTTGCGCTGAGAAATAAGTGAAATTATTCAGGTCACCCACCGGGCCCTAGCTCTGGCAGTCACAGGCTCTTGTGAACGTCCATCCCTTCCACTGCCCACCCACCCCAGCCCTACCCTGCCCATGCGCTGAATTTCTTCTTTCTCTCATCTCACCCCAAGAGGAAGCAATACCCCCATGACCACCTCCAGAGTCCCCAGGACGGCCAGGCCAGAGTCATGGAGCAAGCGCCAAGTTTACCATCCTCAGTGACTGGGAAGGCGTGCAGCTCACGTCCTCCCTCACAGGCCGGATGGCCCGGCTCAGCGCGACCTGTAGTCTGGACCAGGCCACTCAAGGGTTTATGGGCACCCTGGCACAGATGCAGCTCAGGGCCGCAGCAATATAGAGGCATGGGATGGGGACGTTGTCAGAATGAGCACAAGGAGGGCTGTGGGGAACAGGTAGACTCTCTAATCCCAGCAGGTAGGGCCTCAGCTGGTGGGGCACTTCGGAGCAGAGGAAGGCCTCATTCTTGCTACAGGGCACCTCCTTGCCCCCACCACAACCGAGGAGAGTGTCTTGCCATCTCATGCTAACCTCTGACCATCTGAGCTCAGGCTCCACATCCTGTCACCTCCCAGGAAGCTCCCTCTTGACTCATCACCCTACCTGACCCTCACCCACAGCCTCCACCTCTGCCAGTCCAAATGCACTTAAACCGGCTCAGGTCCCTCCCGTTCTAGCAAGGGGCACCCTGCCCCTCCATACCACTCTCCCCTCTTCTCTCCTGCTTGCAGGGAACATTCCTGAAGGAGTTCTCTAGGCTTCTTTGCTGTACTCCCCCTCCTGTCACCCCTACCCTCTCTCTGTAAAGTGGCCCTTGTGTACCCTCACCCCTCCACCCATGACACTGCGACCTTAATTCTCTTCCCTTGGTGTGGTTTACCTGCTTTTGAAAATTTTATTTATAATTGACACATAATAATTGTACATGCCCGTGGGGTGCAGTGTGGAGGGAGCTACACACAGGAAAATTCTGTGCTGTGGAAGGGTAGCAATTGCCAGGCTGGGGCTGGATTTTCCTCTGTGTGTAGTAAATACCATAACTACTTCTGTGAAAAGAGTAAGATTTTTTAGAACTGTGTGTAGGAAGATCTGTGTGTAGCTCCCTTAGTAGCTGCATATCTATTTTGGAGAATCTTGTGGAAGGCAGGAGCTAAGAGTCAGGAAGTAGCCCAGGCAAGGGATGGTTATATACAAATCAGTTCAGTAAAGGGGAGACGAAAAGAAGGCAGAATGCACAGAGAGAATCTTCAGATTTGGAAACTAAGGGACTGTAGGGCTTGACGGGGAGGGATTTGTCTGAACAAGTCCAAGCTGTTAAGTCCGCTTGGTCATGGAGCCCTGGATGAGAATGGGGAGGAGAAGTGGGTTGGGGAGAGACATGTTGAATTTGGACATAGGCCCAGATAACCATTAGACATTTCTCTGGAGTGTCCTGCAGATGGTTTGACACATGAGTCTGAAGCTCCTGAGTAAGATCCGGGCAGAAATAACGCCCTGGGATTCATAATGAAATAGAGACAGCTGGGACAACCCTGGACAACAGCAGGATTTGGGAGGATGGAGGAAGTTGAAGCCAGAAGCAGGCTGGGGAAGCGGAAAGAAACTTGGGCAAAAACGCTGGTATTTGGGCTCTGCAGAGGGGAAGGAAGGAAGAGCTTCCAGAAGCAGAGGGTGATTAACAGTGTCTGAGCCACCACAGGGCATCGGAGGATGAGACCCTGAGATCCAATTCAGGTTGGATTTGGTCAGAGCAATATCAGGAGAGGCCAAAATCTCTAAATGCAAGGAGTTGGTGGGGACTAGGGGGTGAGGAAGGAGAGGCGGGTATGTGGGCCACCCTCTCAAGATGTGCCTGTCAGCAAGAGTAGGTGACAGTGGCCCCTCAGTACACGCAGTCATGTGAGCCAAAAGATTGCAAGTGCCAGGCTAGCTTCTTCCTCCCAAGCCTGAGTCCCACCTCCCCTGAGGTCATCCCACACTCTAGTATCCTTCGAGGCCTGGCCTGGGGCCTCCCTCCGCGGGGTGGAGGGACCTCAGCAGAGGTCTATAGCAGAAGGGTCGGCACCTCAGGGTCAGCATCCACAGCCTTTGCCTGCCCCACAAGGCCTGTGCTCTTTCATCCCTCCGTGGTGGTTGTGATTTACTTCCCCTGCCAGACTGCGGGACCCCACAGGGAACACCATCAAGTCAATTGGGCTCTGTACCTGGAGGAGCTCCATAGATTTGGAATAAATGGATGAGTGAATGGATGGTCCTGCGTGTGCATGGAAGAGCCACCTTTGGGAAGGGTGGAGGTTGAAGGGCACCTTCCTCCTCTCTGGGTCCTGAGCTTGCCTGGGCCTGCTCCTGGGGACCCTCCAGAAACTCCGATCTGTTCTGGAGACTTAGAATGCCAGAGCTGTTTGACTTGAGGCCTGGTTTAAATATTAACAGGACCAAATAAATTGATTAAAGGAAGTGCTGAAGACCGGAACAGCAGTTATTAATAAATCATAGCAATGATTATTTTCCTTTCAAGAAGCTCCATCAGCCTAATATGTGTGTGATTGATCAGCTGGGGAAAATCCTAGGCTGGTTTTGCAGCTTCAGTAGCATCTGCAGGAAGTGCTTCCTTGTCAGAGGGACTGGAGCCAGCCTTTCCTATCCTGCAGGGTGGGGCAGGTGGGACTCTCGGGGATGACTACATCTCCTGAAGTAGAGACCACCCAGAGCTTCCTGCCTACCAGCTCCCTTGCCCCAGTGACCATGGCCCCCCATACCTGCTCCCTCCTACATGAAGCTCTCAGGAGGCCTGATGCCTGGGCCTTGGGCATCAGGGCACAGAATGTGCCCACCTTCTTTGTCTTGCCACATTGACTACAGGCCAGTCCCGCAGTCAGCCATGTATTGATTGTGCAAGATCCTGCTCTCAGCCAGGCTCAGCGTCCATGGTCCTATGCACAGGGAGCTCACCCTTCTTGGGGCAGGCATGCCTGGACAGAGAGCACCTCACAGACATTGTCCACCGCTGGGACAGAGGGTGCAGCAGCGCTCAGAGGAGCTGGACTGTGCTGATGAGTCACCGAGTTTTTGTTGAGCTCCTAATGTGCACCAGCCCTGCACAGGATGCTATGGGGGATGTGGAAAGAAGAGCAAGTGCATTTAATGAGACAGCTTCAGGCCCTGTTGTAATAGAAGACAAGAGACAGAATCAGGGATGTAGCTCTAGAACATTCCATGACTTCAGTCCCCACTAAAGACCCCAAAGAGTACTTTGCAAACATCTGTGGAAGGACAAAATGTTCTCCATAGCCCTTGAAGATTCTCTGATAAGAGATAAAGGACAATTCAAGAATAGACAGTGGAGACCTAAGCCAACCCACCAGCTCCAGAGACTCCTCACTGCCAGGGGAAACAACATCTGTCAATTCTCATGGTAGGAATCTCACTTGATTAAACAAAAAAAGCCCAGGCACTGGTGACCTAATTTGACTAGCAATTCTCAACCCATTAAAGGAATTTTAGAGATGAGCAAGTTGAGACCCAGATAAGAAAACTCAGTAATCAAAGGGGCACACCTCTCCCTGTCCTCCTTAGTCCCCTGCCAGACTCCTCTGAAGCCCAGGGGTCCTGATAACCCTTGTCAGCTCCACCTCCCAGGGCCTGATGCAGCCCCAACCCTGGAAAGGGACTGGTGAGTGCTGCTGAATCCAGCCCTGCTCAACCCCTCGCTGGCTTGAGATGGAGAAGGTGAGGCAGCAGCCCTGGAGCAGAAAGGCCCCTTCTGATGCTGTTGGGTCTCTTCTGGCACAACCCCACCTGTCTTATCAGAAGCGCAGCTCACCCTCATCTGGGCAGGGTGGTTTCTTCCAAGTCTGTGTCCTCCACACAGGGCTGCTGAGGTTGCAGAGCAGCCAGGGCTGTGCAGCACAGATGCGGGATAGGGTGCTACAGCTGTCTGGAAATACAGGTGTCTGGAAATTCCAGGCTGTAGGAAGACTTGCAGGGAAGGGCTGGGGCTCCTATGGAGAGGGAAAGGGGGCCCAGTAGCTCTGGGTCTCCAGGACTCCAGGATTGTATGCCACTGAGTTTGACTCAGTGCTCCTCCTGCTGTGGGCAATCAGCTAAATGGGCAAAGGGAGCGAGCAGACGTCTCATACAATTGGTAGAAGCCCGTGCAAAGATGTTCCAGCTGATTAATCACCCAAAATCAGAACAGCTAGGACAATAACTACGTGCCATTTTATACCTACTAAATTATGGAGTAGGAATGCTCAAATTATACTATTTTATGTTGGTAGTGATGGGGAAAGTGGCACATTGGCATAATTGTTTGGTGTAATACAGCCAAACGCCATCTCTAGAAGGCAGTGTATAGTGGCATTTAAAGGGCCAGGGGCCAGAGAGTGGTCCATTCTCTGCCCTGTGACCTCACTGCTGGGAGCCCAGCTTTAGGAAACAAATTCTGCACGGAGACATCCACTGCGCCATCTCCATTATCCTAATCCTCATCACCATAGTAACCCATTACTAGGCACCCATACGTCTAAGCACTCTGCAGTTATGCTGTCTCCCCTCTGCCAGCTTGCCCTGCTGGGTGAGGTGTTGTTATCTCATATGGGCCCAGTTTTCTGACTGGCAAACTGAGGCACAGAGAGTTCACAGAGCTGGCAGTGATGCAAACTCAAACCTTAGTCCAAAGCCTGTATTTCTTCAGTTGGGTCCCAACGTCTTTTTAATTAAATAACTCACATTGAGGAGAGTGCCAATACCCATCAATGTGAGAATGTAAAAGCAATGTATGGTGTGTCCATTTGCAGGGATAATAACCAGCCATAGAAATAAAGGAGGGAAGCACACTCTAAATCCACATGAACAAGTGTGGGGACCAACCCCACAGAGAGGAGGGAAAAAAAGTGCCGATCATTCTGAAACACAGATAAGGTGAAGCTCAAGCCCAGTTTCAGGGCGCTGTTGGGCTTCAGAGGGGGCTGCTTTCCTTGAAAGTCCTGGGCCATGTGATCCACACTCAGCTCCCTGATTTGCCTTCCCGTTAGTCTCTGGAAAAAACCCACTGTCCTGAGGAATCACCAATCCAGCTTCAGTGTGCAGGGGCAAGCATGCAAACAACACACTTCCTCTCTGGGCCAAAACACAGCCAAGGCAAGGCTAGAGCATTCAACCCCAACCTCTCCAGCAGCAGAGGGACAGCAACAGAGAATCAAGGTGGAGCGGGTGAGGACCTAGACAGTCTGACACCAGGGTGGCTAGTGGTACCCATAGATCTATCACAGCTACTTGGGTGCCAGAGAGAAGAGATGAGGCCTCCTGTGAATGCTGCTGTTGTCCATGAGCAGGGGCCTGTCTGGAGGGGACAACCCCTTCCAGAGCAGAGGCCTGTGTAAAAGTGATAGATTCAGTATTATACCCCAGGCCATATGACAGTTGAGGTGAAGGTGTGAACATCAGTGTTGGGGTGATTGGACCCAACACCAGGCTGTGGGAGCAATGAAGTCCAGCAGAGTCAAAGGAATGAGAAAAGACAAGTTAAGAGAGAAAGTGGGATCAGGGGGCCAATGTTAGTACGGAGGCTGCGAAGGCCCGGAGCTCTGGGAGCCCACACCATTTATTGGTGATCAAACAAAAAAACAGGTGGTGAGGATGTGGAGGTTGAAAGGAAGCAGTGTATCAAGCAAATGTGCTACAGCTGTGATGGTTTAGCATTTTCTTTGAAACATATGGCTATTGAGATAATGGGAGTGCTAGAAGCAAGGAGCCAGCAAGTCTAGACACATTGCAAAGTCCACGAGGGGTTTTAGACCCTGGACCCTGGACATGTTCCAAGCCCTGCCTCAGCTTCTCTCTCAACACTCAGCTTTTCTCCCAACACACCAAGCTTATAATGTGTCCTCGGACAGTGCCTGAGTGCTATGTAATTTTTTTTTTTTTTTTTTTGAGACTGAGTCTTGCTCTGTTGCCCAGGCTGGAGTGCAGTGGCGCAATCTCAGCTCACTGCAAGCTCCGCCTCCCGGATTCAGGCCATTCTCCTGCCTCAGCCTCCCGAGTAGCTGGGACTACAGGCTCCTGCAACCATGCCTGGCTAATTTTTTGTATTTTTAGTAGAGACAGGGTTTCACCGTGTTAGCCAAGATGGTCTCAATCTCCTGACCTCGTGATCACCCATCTTGGCCTCCCAAAGTGCTGGGATTATAGGCGTGAGCCACCGCGCCCAGCCAGTACTATGTAATATTTAATGTCATGTTAAGATACAAAAAATAGCTAACAATAAGGGTGACCCTAAGTATCCAGTGATGTTTGACCACCATGACTTACGTCTATTCCTTGCCCCCCACAGTAACAAGGACACGCATGTAGAAGTGGGTAAGACATCATCTCCTCCAGTCCCCACCCTTCAGTCCAGAGTGGCAGAAAGACAATCACAGAGATAATCACCAGCCATGGGCCACCTGTCCTGGTAGGGGAGGGAGTGACTATTTGGAGGAGATTCAGAAGGAAGGCTCCATGGAGGAAGTGTCCTTTGAGTTGGCTCTTGAAGGATATATAGGAGCTCACCATGCAGCTAATGCCAGGGTATGGATGGAAGAGGGATGGAAGAAAAGTCCAGGCTAGTGGGACCACATGGGCAGAAGTAGGCCAGGCTTAGAGAACTGCAGTCACTAGTGTAGTGGGAAGAGCTTACACCCACACACACAGAATCACAGATACAGTGCAAGAATTGTAGGTCACAGGCACTGTGCTTTCCAATCACAAGTTAGAATCCATGGCCTAAGAATTACAGGTGTGATTACATTTGAACTCAGAATTATTTCTCCAGAGTTCAAGATGGCCCCTCCTAGTGATCACTGTGGCAATGGCCTTGATACTGGCCAGAGAGAGGAGAGGAGCTTCCCTGGGGACAGAGGAGAATGAAGGAGAGGGACAGAAGGGGAAGGAGTAGGGGCAGAGGGGACAAGAATTCAGTCATCCCTGTGAAGGGCAGCACTAACCTCAGTGGGGTGTGGCTCAGCACCATCAACCAGAATAAGGACCTGCAGGGCTCATGGGCACTCAGAGGCTCTGGGGTAGGAGTGCTGGCCCCTCTGCCCTGCCAGGAAGCCACCAACAAGCCACAGCAAACAGCTGAAGAAGAAGCCCCACTGTGGGATGGTCCCAGGGAACAAATACAAAGGCTTTGGGGGCTCGGATGCCTCCAGAGTAGAGGGGCTAAGCAGAAACCAGATCTGGGTGGGGCCAGTTCCTTCTGGACCTGAGCAACAGGAACCCTGCTAGACTGTGAGCTCCAGGAGGATCCAGATGTTTATCTGTTTTTTATTTCACTCCTTTGTCCCCTGGAAAACTGGAACGGTTCTATGCACATAGTAAGAAATCAATAAGCAATGGCTGAATGAATAAATGAATCATTGAACAAATGAACGGGTGGATGGATGAATCCGTGGATGAACAGATGGATGCATGGATGGATGCATAGATGGATACATGGATGCATGGATGAACAAACGTGGAGGAATGAAGAACCTAGGATCCCAGAGACAGAGCAGAAACTAACCAGGTGGGCAGGCTGTACCCCTACCCCAGGGAGATCACTGCAGGCTGCTGCACAGATGCTCCAACCCATGCCCCTTCAATGCCAAGGGGAAGTAGGCCCAGCTGCTCACATCCTGCTGGCCTGGGCTCCCATGCCTCAGTCACGAGGCAGCTGGGACACCAGGATGGGGGCAGGACTGATAGCAGGCACGCTGCCTGCGTGCTCACTCTGTGTGTCCTTGGCTTTCAGCCCGCTCCAAAAGCCTAGTGATGGGGGAGCAGAGCCAGAGCCCTGGGCGGACGCCGTGCCCTCACAGGCTGGGCCCCGTGCTGAAGGCGGGCTGGCTGAAGAAGCAGAGGAGCATCATGAAGAACTGGCAGCAGCGCTGGTTTGTGCTGCGTGGGGATCAGCTTTTCTACTACAAGGACAAAGATGAGATCAAGCCCCAGGTGAGAAGTGCATGTCCGGTGTGCCGTGGGCATCATGGCAGGTCTCCACAAGAGGGAAGACCATGCCCAGGAGAAGGGAGGAAGGCACAGAGCCACTGACTCCATCACAGTGATGTTTTGCCAGGATTTCCAAAGTAATTTTCATTCTTATCCCCCATGTTCCTGGTATCACAGCCTGTTTTACTGGAACATGTCCACAACTTCTGCAATGAAAATGTTTCCTTAAAATGTTGATAGAGAATGTCCCTGCCCAACTTAAGAAAACAACTCTTCCATGTTCTTTTTGGCCCCTTCATGCTTCCAAGAAGGACATACATGCACATATTTCATTACTTCTATCTTGCAGGAAAATGGGTCACCAGACACATCTAGCCTCAAACTGAAACCTGGCTCACTCTGAAGCCCTTGCGCCCATCCCACATAGGGTTTCTGTGTCCAGCACTGTGAGACCCACATTTTAAGAAGGTGCTTTAAATATCTGCCTTTCATCCAAATTGCACTAAGTTTACTCCCTCAGAGCAGCTAGTAGCCTCGCCCATCACAGTATAGCCTCGTCACAGCGGCCCATGCAAACGTCATAATGAGGTACTCTGTGTGCTGCCATCCAAGACACCTGGGCCAGAAGCACTTGGGCAATCCAGTCCCTGTGATGGGTTTCAGAGAGAGAAAGGGTATCTCTTGGGGAAAAAACAGGAAGGGACCTTAAAGGACTTGTCCGAAAAGCTGCTTCTAGTCGTGGGTCCAAGTCAGAGAGGGCAGATCCCCTGTTTGGGGTCACAGGTCACGGAATCTTGCTGGGAAGGGACCTGGTTCACATCCCAGCCATCCCCACAGCTTGGGGGCAGAGAGGGGACTCTGGGATGGGCAAGGGGTGAAGGGGGAGCTGGGCATGAGAAAATGTCCCTTTCCTCTTTCAGTTCTTCTAAGCATGTCAAGGATGAAGTGTCAACCCTGTGAGCCTACCTTTGACACTTCTCAAACACTTAGATCCTCCTTTTAAACAAAATATGGGGGCACGGGGGTGAAAAGGGAACAGGCCTCATCTTACTTAGAGCCTTCAGTGCAACAGGAACTGGCTGCTCATGAATAACTTTCTGTCTTCATTCTGTCCCTTCCAATAGCTACCTCTATGGAAAGTAATTCCAATAGCTACCTCTATGGAAAGTTCCCACTTGTGATAGAGATACCAAGTTTTCCTTTCTAAAATACTGTATATTGACACTAAAACCAAAAGTGTTTCACAGCAACGTGAATGCACTTAATGGCACTTACCTATATATTTAAAAGTGGTTCAAATAGTAGACTTTGTGTTACACATACATTACCACAATAAAAATAAATTAATTAGAAGTAAGACTGCTTCAGGAAAACTTTTACACAAATAATAGCACAGATGAAATGTGAGTATGACAAAAATCATGAAGGTGGATTCAGAAAACCCTGATGTTGTCCAGCCTCCTTGATTGTATGAGAAAGGAGAACTCTAAGTAGTTAAGTGAGCCAGATAGGAACTCTGGAGTCAGCTAGATCTGAATGAGACCTAGCATGCTAGCTGTGCAGTGTGAACAAAAGTTTTCTGAAACGGAATATGGAGGAAAGAGACTTTATTCCAGTGAACAGTTTGCAAACTGGGGAGACACAGCTTCCATGCAAAAGGTGAAGGTGTGTTCCAGAGAACATAAAGGAGGGTTTTATAGCAAACGTGCCGGCCCAGGTTCCCAATCAGGTCTGTTTATGCAAATGAAGGATTTGGACTTATTTAGTTCTGAGGGATGATACAGCTGAGCTCTGGAAGGTGAGTTCTGATGGGTTGGTTCAGGAGAACTCTGATTGGTTGGTTCAGGTGAGATCTGAAAGTTCCAGAATTAAACAGGAGTCTGGTCTTTGGGGGAAGGCAGAGTATATGTGTGATCCCTACTCAGTCAATGTCCACTTGGCCCGATTTTAAATTTAGGTCCAGTTAGCCCCTGGGGACTCATCTTGAAGGACTGGCTGTTTCAGGTTCACATTTGTTTACAATGGGGAGTCCATTTTTTTTTTTGACTTTAGATTGTATCATTTGTAAAATGGAGACAATATTACCTCCATCACAGGGATGAGCTAGGGGTTAAATTGTATAACATACACATAACTGGATACAAATCCTAGCACACTGGATACTCAAATCTGAGCCAATAAGCCCACCCAGCCCTGCCCTCACCTGGCCACCAACTGCCCCTCAGGCTCACTCCTAGGCTGGGCACCACACCTCTGGTTCCCCACAGTCATTTCCTTCTGGCCTCCCAGTTTTGTAGACCAGCCTTGGCCCTTCAACAGTGTCTTGGCTTTCCTGGCTGACCTTTTGGTGATCTGTCACTCTGATTACTGTGAACAGAGTTGCCAGAGTTGCTCCCAGCCTTTCAGAGCCCTGCCTGGACCCTTACTGTCACCCTCCTCCTGTACCATCCCACAGCACTGCCTCCTGGGAACAGGACTTTGTGATGCTGGGAGAGCCCGGGTGCTCATGACCCTGAGGCCACCCAGGCCACACATGGACAGAGCCTCCTCTGCCACAGGCTTCCCCACGTATTCCTTATAGTGAGCCTTGAAGTGGCCCTGGGAGCCCTCACCCATCAGCTAGCTCCATAAGGAACCTCTATCTCCTGAAATTTCTGAGCCAGACACTCCTCTCCCTCCCCTGCCATGTTTTCCAGACCTCCACATCCTCTGGTGGAAGCAACTAATAAAATGGAAGCATGGACATCTGCAGTCACAAGCCTGGACACAAGAGCAGCCCTCAAGCCCAATCTAAACTGAAACAGGGCATTTATTGCCAGGGAGCACGTTGAATCATGAGAGGGGCCAGTATCTCCCAGCAGATGCCAGCATCTGCCCAGAGCTCTTGTGGCCTTTCTGGGTCTGGCTGGCACTCACTCCCAATTCCTGTTGGGACAATAAAACTTCTTCCCATTTCCCCCAACAAAGCCTGGCTTCTATGGCACCCCACTGCCCAGGTTCCCAATCTCAAGGCAACTGTCGGTCAATTTTGATTCATTCAGCTTATACAGTATGATCTCAAACTTGCACAGCTGCTGGCAACATAGCCTCATAAATTTCTATTTAATTGCATGAACGGCATGTAATAGACTAATTCTCAATATCTGGTTCCTGGAAAAATATGCCCTGCTCACTGTTCTCAGTGACAGGGGGCCCAGGCGGTCAGCACTCTCCTGTAGGACGGGCTGCACCAGCAGATGTAACTGTCGGGAAGAAGGATATCCAGCCACGTTTGATGCTGCGCAGAGCTCACAACACAGGAGGAGAATCACTCCCAGCCCACATTCCTTGTTCTCTCTCCAAAGCCCTATCTCTTCCCCTCTCCCCATCTTGCTGGCAGGAGGGTCAGCAGAGGATAGAGAGCATAGATACAAGACAGTTCAAGACGGAGAAAAAGGAAGCAGCTTGCACAAGCTCAAATGGAAAGACCAGGCAAAGGCATGTCACTGCAGAGCCTGGAAGTGCACCCTTGATCCTCCAGCTTTTCCCAGCACCTGTCCCTGAGGGTTTCCAGCAGACAGATCCCACAGTTTCACAAGTAAAGGCTTCCAGGTTTTTTAAACCTTAGTGATTTTAGCTTGTGCTTGGAATGTTGAGTCGTGAAAACTCCTGCCACATTCTTTGTTGATCAGCCTGGTCTATTTCCACTGTTGGGAACTCATTTTAAGTCTAGTTATCTCGGTCCTTTATTTGTTGTGGGTTTCTTGGCTTTGAATTGAAATGGAACAAAATAGACATGGAAAGTATAACTTCCGAAACCTAAGACCAAAGGAAAAGTAAAAAATTAAATGTGATCAGTTGAGCAAATGGGACAAAATGGGGGAAAGGAAAAAAAAAAACCAAGAAAGAAAGACAAGTAAAAAACTAATAAATAAGACGGCAAAAGAAGGTACAAACATTTTGTTTCTCATAATAAACATGAATAGGTTAGATTCATCTATCCCTTAAAATAGAAAGTGTGAGATTGGGTCTAAAAAAGAGAGAGGAATAAACAAAAAGATTAAAAAGCAAAAGAACAGAAAAAAAAAAGGTAAGCAAGTAAATGTGAGCAAAAAGAAAGCAAATTTAGTAACATCAAATAAAGTAGGATTCAAGATGCTAAGAAAAAAGGGGAACAGAGAGATATAATTCCTAATATAGATAACCTAGTGAGAAAAGAGAGCAGCTGTGAACTTTTATGCTCCTAATGACATAGCTTTGAGGAAGACATAAACAAAGAACACTCATTGTTTCTCTTTAAAAAAAAAAAAACTTTTTCAAAAAAATGAAATCAGAGACCCAATCACTGTCAATAATGCTAAAGCAAAAAAGACAAGTTAATAACAAAATGACATTGAGGAGAGTGTTCAGGCATGAGAGAGCGAGGATCAAACACACACACACAGACACACACACACACACACACATACACTGCATAATACTTCTGTAGTTAATGAGAAAACCAAAACTCAAATTCAAACTTCCAGTTAAGGGTGACATTTAAAAGTCACATTTGGCTCTTCCACATCACAAAACTTCATGATACAGCACTAAAGGATGTTTTTAAAGGCACAAGCACAACTAGATGGAAAGAACATGAGGGGAGAAAGCATTCTGGATTCAGGAAAACAGATGAGGGAGAGGCTGCTGATTTATTTAGCTGATCCAAGACAGCTAAATCCCAAACCAGCACAAAGGAGAGCATGGAAGCTGTCTGGTTTGCAAAACAAAACCCCTCAAAGACTTGGGGCTTGGCAGGACTAGATATCTCTGGAAATGAGGGCAAAAAAGGAGGTCAGGACAGGAGCACTGGGTGAAGGTTAACTTAAAAAAAAGCAGTTAGGGCCAGGCACAGTGGCTCATGCCTGTAATCCCAGCACTTTGGGAGGCCAAGGCAGGCAGATCACTTGAGGTCAGGAGTTCGAGACCAGCCTAGCCAACATGGTGAAACCCTGTTTCTACTAAAAATACAAAAATTAGCCGGGTGTGCTGGCACATGCCTGTAATCCCAGCTACTCGGGAGGCTGAGACAGGAGACTTGCTTGAACCTGGGAGGTAGAGGTTGAGATGAGATAAGCGCCACTGCACTTCAGCCTGGGCAGCAGAGCGAGACTCTGTCTCCAAAAAAAAAAAAAAAAAAAAACCAAAAAACAGTAGTTAGATCTCAGATTTTCTGAATAATCCAGTGCCAAGAGGTGACTGCCCGCCCCCACTCAGCTGTAAGACTGGAGTTGTATTCTCTGAGAATAAAAGGGAGCCCTTTATAATGGGGACTCTGGCCCTTTCTTGGTGAAATATCTTAGAGAACAGGAAGGTTGGGTGAACATCAGTGTGCAGACCAGTTCCTTAGGCCCCAGTCTCTATCCACATTTGGTTTCCAAGCCCCAGCAGTCAGGAGTAGCCCCCAGGAAGGAAACTGATGAATTTTCTCCAGTAAATTTCTCCAGAGGTTCTCCAGTAAAATGGCGGAGGTGGACCCTCCTGTGTATGCCCTCCCCATCCTCCGACGCCAGCCAGTCAGCTCCATAGAGAACCATTCTCAAGTGGGAGTGATAGGCCTGGTTCAGCAGACATTTGAGAAAAGTCTCATTTGAGGAACCAAGACAAAAAGAGGAAGAAAACAAAAAGCAAGTTGCAGGCAGCAGATGCTGTGCAGGGGGAAGAAAACTGTTATACAAAACTACTGTAATATCCTCAGAGAGAATCTCTAAATACGGAAAAGTCAGAGGAGGAACCGATCCCCAGAAGTCAGAAATAAGATATCATGAATAAAAAACTCCAAAGAAGGGTTGGATGAAAACTTGACACTCCTAGGAAGAAGAGGACAATAAGAGAGACAACCCAATGTCCGAATAGAAGGAGTTTTAGAAAGAGAGAAGAGAGAAATGAAGGAAAAAAAGTCTTTAGAGAAATGCTTGAAATAAACTCCCCAGGATGGGAGTGTAAACACTAAATACTAACTGAGATAACCAAAATTACCGTGGAGATTTGGGAAGGTGTGTGGTTGGGTGGCGGTGGGTGGCGGTGGGGGGAGGGGCGGGTGAGTGGAGAAGGGGCAGAAAGCAAAATCTCACTGCCCATGCTAGGATTTCCACAGACAATGACTAAAATGTAAAATCAAAAAGGAGTAACATAAGCATACTAATTAGAAATAAATATCTTTAAAAAAGGAAAAAGATAGAAAAGAAACCTCATCTGAGAGCATTGAACGTGGTGACAGATTCAGGCAATGGCAGGGGAAGAATTTGCTGCCTCATCATGAGCCGTGTAGAACTCTTGATTCTTCAAACTATGTGCAAGTGTAAACTTTCATTGTAAAAAAAAGTGAAATAAGATGGAAATAATTTATTTTTGAGATTTTGAGCATACAAATAAGACAAATCAGAGCCATGGGGCAGGGATGTGAGGCAGGGGAGTGAGTTGGTAACAGGGTCAGCTTGCATTTTTTCTGTGTTATTGTAATTTCTCACGTTGAGATTATCTTCGTGTAAGTCCATATTTTAAAGTATTTTAAAAATTTAAACAAGAAAAGGAAAACTAAAACCAAAAAACGGAATGCAGCAGGGCCACAGTGCTCGAGGTTCTTTGGATGACCAGGAGGAGAATGGGGAGGCCAGGCCAGGGGCTCCCTCTTCTAGAAAGGGCCACTGAGCCCTACGCTGGCCTCTGAAGAGGCCCTGGCATACTGGAGGTTCTTGGAAGATGTGTTTAGAATGAACCTAGGAATGGGGTGGGAGGTCCATGGATGCTATGTGTCTGGCAGCCCGCACCCCGTGGGGAGCCCATAGTCTCTGACGTAGGGCATAGGATGCTCATCCTACAGGCAGGAACACAAAATGCAGATGTGGGACTAGAGGACACCTGTAGAGGGGCTTCACTGCCACACCCAGAATCTAGGTCCTCACTTTGTGGGCTGCGATAGGGGTCAGTGAAGGTTGTGGGTTGCTTATACTTGGCCATCAGAGCCCCAAGAGGAGAGTCATCCTGCAGCAGCACAGATAGGGGCTGGCCAGGACCAGGCTGGAAGCAGAAAGGCCACTTAGATGGGGCTGGTGTTCTAATATCAGCTGAGGCCAAGAAAATCCTCACCATGCTGGAACAAGGGCTGGGGGCCTTGGAAGAAGCAGGGGAGGGAACATGGCAGGTGGAGTTTGGAATCCACACTTCCCCCTCCCACCTACCTGCCATGGCTGATGCAACATTATGTTCTAGAAGAGGCAATTTAAAAATCACTTTGAGAGCAGGCTAGGTTTCTGTTGTATGTTTTATTTTTTTTCCAGGAGAATAAGTGAGGGAAGCTCAGTAATAAGGAGCCATAGAAGATTGACTTAAAGTTTGATGTGATTGAGTAAAAGCTTGAGACTGGTGGGGAGAAAGTCAAGATGGATGGGAAAGCACATGCACTTCTAGGAGTGGAACATTAATATTGGACAGTCGGAAACCAGAAATCTTTAAGAAAGAGGAAACCTCAGGGGAAGAAAGAGAGGCCATCCTATCCCATAGCTTGAAGGTCACAGGAATATTTCAGCCTGCAGGGAATGTTCATTTCCCAGCCCATTGTTTACCAAACTTGCACGTCAAAAACAAAAACAAGAAACAAAATGTTGCTTTCATGAACTCTGTGTTAGTCCATTCTCCCATTGCTATAAAGAAATACCTGAGACTGGATAATTTTTTTAAAGAGGTTTAATTGGCTCATAGTTCCGCATGCTGTACAGGAAGCACGATGCTGACCTCTGCTCAGCTTCTGGAGATGCCTCAGGAAACTTACAATCATGGTGGAAGGCAAAGAGGGAGCAGTCATGTCACATGGCCAGAGCAGGAGCAAAAGAGAGAGCAGGGAGGTGCCACACACACTTTTAAACCACCAGATTTCATGATAATTCACTCTCTATTTTGAGGACAGCACCAAGAAGATGGTGCTAACCACTCAAGAGAAACCGCCCCCATGATCCAAATACCTTCCGCCAGGCCCCACCTCCAACACTGGGGATTACAATTAAACATGAGATTTGGATGGAGACACAGAGCCAAACCATATCACGCTCCTTCCCTGAGTTCTTGACCTGGAGTAGATGCCTGGGTTGTCTCCATTTCTCAAATGAGGAAACTGAAGGACTGACATCAGGCCAAGACTAACAGGTACTCACTCTCAGATAGTGCCTGAAGGCTGACACGAGTTCAGTGAGACTGCTAGGACAACCTCCTTCTGTGCCATTAATGTCTGCCCACAAAAACCTCACACCTTTGGCTGGCTCTATCTTCCATGGCCCTCATCTCAGCACCACCTGGGGGTACGATGAAGATGCCATCAGGTGTCGGAGCTCATCTTGTGCTCACAGCTCACAGGACCGCCCCTGTGTCAGATGCCCTTCACTTCTAGACCTCATAACCTCCACCCAGCTCAAGTTGATTTAGCAAACCCTAACTGTGCATCCTTCATAAGCTGTAAATTGTTACTCAAACCAGCCAAGAGGATGTCACTACTATTATTATTACATTACTGTTTTGATATTGCTGTTGTTATTTATAACACTTCCTCAATTTAATTTCTGTTCTCCATTCTATATCATAAACCTCATTCAGGTGGGGCTTCAATCTGTCTTATTATTTCTCTTTTCCTATCACCTAGCAGTACTTGACACATAATTGGTATCCAGTAATATTGGGTGCTTACATGAATAATTGAATGAATGAATGAATAAATGAGAAAAATAAATGGAATGAATGAGTGCATAGTGTGACCCATATTTGTATTAGATCCTCAATGGAAAAATAATTTATTGCTTTTGTAAAGTGCCTGAGAATTGGCAAAGAGCTTATTGACTGCCTTCCCTATCAGACTGTAAGCCCAACAAGGCGAAGTTTTTGTCTATCTTGTTTATCTTTGTGTCTCAGTATCCAGAACAATGTCTGACACATAGTAGAAGCTCAATAAACACTTGTTCAATAAACAGTCACACAGCATCTCCACAAGGCCAGGCACAATCAATTTCCACTGTACTGGTAGAGAATGTGGGGCTCAAAAAGGTAGAATGAAAGCTTGCATACTATAATGGAAAAAACCATAATATTTGGAACCAGAATACCTGGCTTCAAGTCCCATTTATACCACCTACTAGCTATAGATTTGGGAAGATCATTGAAGCCCTCTTGTTCCTACTTTTGGTGTGGTCCTTTGAGGCTGTGGCTTCACTAAGCATTGGACAAATGGAAGTTGCTGTGGTTGATAGTGTTGTCAATGCTGCCTAAACACTCAGAGATAAGACTATTACAATTCTTAGAATGGGTTCTGAAATGAAAGACCTTCAAGAAGCATGCGAAGGCATCTAATATGAATTACAAAAAGGAAGTTGCAGATCTAGAAAACAATGATTGCCTGAACATGCAGAGCTCCCTGAGACCAGCCCTTCAGATGGTCTTCACTCCCTTTCTTGATTAGGAGTCCAGACTCGTGGGTGGTAAGTCTGCCACGAATACCTGGTGTCTAAATTTTAGCATGTCATATTACAGGATCTTGCGTGATAGAGAAAAATGGCAGATTTCTTGTGAGTAACCAGGATGGTTCTAGCTGGTAACTAGAGAAGATATTTCACTCTCTGAGCCTCAGTTTCCTCCTTGTAAGTTGAGAATAACCACACCTACCTTATAGGACTACGGTGAGAGTAAACTCATGCGGTAAACCATGTAGGAAATACCCTAGTTGTGGCCTTCTCCCCTGGGTGGAACTTTACCCTATGAAGGTTTAGCAAATCATTCAACACAATCAAACAGTGGAGTCTAGGGGCAGGCGACATGGCTCCAATCTTGCCTCTGCCTTACTTCGTGAGTTTGATCAACAGTTTGAATCTAAATAAAAGCTAACTTTTATATATCTGATGAACCAGGCTCTGTTCTAAGTGTTTTGCATGTATTAACTTGCTTTAATTCCCACAGCAACTCTGCAAGATACATGGTAGATAATCCCAAAGATGGCTGCCACTTATTCCTGCCCCTTCTCCCAACAAGCAGAGCCTATTTCCTTTCCCCTTGAATCTGAGCTGTCTTTGTGACTATTTGACAAACAGAATAAGACAGAAGTGATGCTGTGCCATTTCCAGGTTTGGTCTCTGTTAACTTAAAAATCACACAGTTTATAAATTTAGAAAGGAGATCTTATTTTTCGTAAAGCATTGCAACCTGCAGGCTGGCCATCTGCAGGTTGGGAAGAATAGCCTCTGGTAGACCCGGAAAGGCAGGCACTTTGAGGGAATGGATGGTAAGGCAGGAATTTGTCCTGAACAGATTAGCTAAGTAGGGTTACAGGAGGAGCTATGAATATTCACAAAGAGGGTCCTGACGCATGCCTACTGAACATCCATATTAAATGTGACTCATATTCACTCTGGAGCAGAGGCTTAACATTTAAATGCATTGCAGGTAGGCCCTATACAGCAATAGGTGAAGCAGGGACATGAAGGCCCTCTGTGTGCAGCCTCTTGTTAACCGGTCAGAGCCAGCCTATGGTTGGTGGTCTTTTATCAGGAGAAAGTTACTGACATCCATCTCTTGTCCAATCAAAGCTGTAGTTGTGACTTGTGGACCAGGGGTTGGGGGTCAGTTAGTCAAGGTCTAACGGTGAACTACAATTGTTTTAGCACTTGTTTCTTAGGGCTAGTGCCTGTTTAACTGCTAGAGAAAAAGAAAAACCTGTGGCAGTTAGAACATTGTTTATTCTTTAAGTGTACAGGTGTATGACTTAAGTGTTGGTTGGAATGGCCTTGGGTCTTATTTATAATTTGGTATCTTATTGCCATAAAGTCAGTTGTGTGATCACTACTGTAACATTATTGCTGGTCAGATGTGGTGTCTAAACTGAAGAAGGATATAGCAAGGCATGTTTGACCTCCTATCACAGCCAGGAACTCAGTTTTTAAGGTTTCCCTAGGTTCCCCTTGGCCAAGAGTGTATTTATTTGGTCAGGTGGGGGCCTTAGAGTTTAATTTTAGATCTCATCCCTAAGAAACCAAGCATGTTTCTGCTTTGCTCTGAAAAGCCGCCACCATTCTGTAAGAATGTCTGAATGGACCACAGAATCATGAGGAAGCGTGGACGAGAGAAAAACCACACAGCCTAGATGAATGAGTGAGGCCTTCCTTCCTGGACCTTATAGCCCAGCTCAGCTGCCGAATGCAACTGTGTCAGTGACTCTGGACCAAGCTATATAGAGCAGAAGAAACATCCACTGATCCCTGCCACGGTATCATGACAAATAACAGATCACTATTTTGTAGGCAATAAGTTTTGGAGTTTTCTTACACAGCAGTAGATGATTGAAACAATTTAGGAATGAGTACTATCACCACTGTCCCAATAAGGAAACTGAGGCACAAAGAGATTAGGTGACTTTCTTAAGATGCATAGAAATTAGAACAAGGGAGGGGAAGCCCCACCAAGCTTTTCCATGGTCAGACCAGGTCACTTCTGGAGAGTGATGGTCCCCTCAAGGCACTATATTTTCAAGAACAGGGCAGCAAGGATGGAGAGGAGTCCAAACTCATGTCCATAGGAGGAATAACTGAATAAGTCATCTGGAGAAAAGAAATCTTGCTAAGGGGCAGTATATGAAGCTCTGAATCCTTATATGAACAAGACCAGAAGACAAATGGACAGACTGCCCGATTTGTCTTCTACACTCCATTCCACACTTCATTCTGATGGAGTGGTCTACTGGGTGGTAGCGGGCTCCAGTCCCTGGTGCTGGACAAGTAGAGGCCAGACTATTAGTAGATTAAGTGGCTTGGAGAAGAGCTGACCACTGGGTAGCAAGTTGGCCAGAGATGATCTCCAAGAGCACTCTCAACTCCAAAAGTCAAAAGTTCATCCAAGACCTTATAAGGAAAAGAGGAATGGAGGAACAAGAACTACATTCAGCCAAATCCTAGCAGTTTTCAGAAGTTCCACCCTAGATGAGTCAAAAACGAGGCCAAAGAAGCAGGCATGCTCTGGAGGTCTGGCCAGAGCAGGGCAGTTTCCCAGAAGTCCCACTGTGGGCACCCCTGGCAGTCCTCAATGGCCGTTTCGTGCAGAGCGTTTGGAACCCTGGCTCCACTATTGGGCCAGGTGAAGGTCTCTGGGGAGACACAGTTGGTGGCAAGAAAGCTGATGGATCCAGACCTTGATGCCATGGGGCCCTTGAAGATAGGGTCACTCATGGATCTCATTGCTCTTGGTGAATTTGCCCCTGACCTCCTGAGAAGCCCTGAAGAGTCTGACTTCAATCCCTCCTTCCTACTTCCCACCTGCAAGTCTCTGTCCACAAAAGAACAAGCAACTGATTACCTCCCAAGCTGCTCCCATAGATCTTGCCACAGCAAATTTCAGTCAGTCTGTCTACACTCAGAAAAAAACAAACCTGAGCATAAAAGACAGGCTCTGATGCATCCCTCAGACCCTCTCTGCCCCAGGATAAGCCAGCGATGATTGAAAAGTGTCTTCTGCAGCACGTTAGAGAGCACCTTGAGTTGATTAGGAACTGAGCTTCACACTCCCATTAGTGCTGCAGAAGAAAAATTAAACAACAGATATTTCCTTTTTTAAAATGTCCTGGGGGACAACTTGAAATGCTTCTTCTGTGAAGAATTACTCATTGGAGTCATAAAAAGAGAGAGGGATATCATTTATTTAGATTCAACTGTGAGACTTTGTGGCTTTTTTAAAGGGATGCTGTATTTTTGCAGCTATTTTAGAACCATAATTCCCCACTATTAAACATATCAAAATGAAAACTCTATTCAAGCAAGTTATTTTAAGTCAAATATAAATTTATTTACTAAATTGAAATTGGCAGTAGCAGCTGTGTTTTTAAACAAATTTCAAACAATATTTAGTTAAAACCATTTTTTCTGCATGTCAAAGAAAAACACAAGATTTAAGTAATCATACAAAATACATTTTAAGGTTTGTTTTATACCATCCTGCAGGGTTCTGAGAGCAGGCCCCTGAAATGACAGCATCAGCAATGTCTGGGGACTAATGTATGGACAGCAAAATTCTGCCACTGTCCTAGGAAAAGGAAATCAAGTTAGAAGAGGCCTGATGACACCTCAAGACCAAATAAATCACAAGTGACAATGTCTTGGTTGCCCCCGAATTGTTTTGCACCCAGAGCTATACTGCCTACAAGACGGATCTTCACCTTCTAAAAATGACTTTCGTGTTCCCTCCAGTGTTACCGGTAGTAATGAGCTTCTCTCAGGGTCTGCTAATTTAAGTCAGCATGGATATTAGTTTACAGCACTTAAAGGTCTCACACTTATAATAGAGCAATCCTTTGGCTTTCATTGCAACCCAGTTAATTTACAGTAATAGGTAGAAAACTGATAGTTAAATTATGAGTTTTATCAATCACAAGGCAGAAAAATGAATCAAGTAACATTGAAGCAGCATGGGAAACATATTTTATTCATTGTTCAGAAGAGCATAACTTATGTTTCATTGTGTTTGGAGCATTCTAGCTCCTTAATGCATTGGTGGAATACTGAGTTACAGTTGATCAGCATAATGGAGGTGGTTTGGAAGGGCTGCCGAGGACGATGGGTACATTTCCCAAATGGACTGTGGCCTTTGCTAAAGACAGGGATGAGGTGTGCCTTCCTCAGCAAAATGCAGCCAGTGCCCCTTGGCAGTAGTTGGCTCAGCAGATCATCCTGGCACAGCCAGGGCAGGTCAATGCAAAAGTGTCTATACCATGTTACTCAGGCTAACCTGTGCTCAACTAAGCAGCATGGCAGCCTCTCTCACAGAGACACCATATACCCCAGAGCATAGCACTAGTTTCAGGGCCTCCCAGAAATAAGACAGAATCAAACCATTTTCAGCCAAAGGAGGGCCCCACCCACTCCAAGGAGGGGCCCTGGACCCAGCATCAACATGTCCCAAAGGTGTATTCTGAGCAGAAAAAAATCTTCCAAGAGTGTGCTCTTAGGCTCAGGACAAGACAGGACAGCACCAGCACTCCCAGTCTGAGTAGCTGGGTCTGTTCATCGTGGACAGAGAAGACTGGAAACACTGTGCAACCCCGGAAAACATGGCAGGGACCATGGCATGGAAGAGCAGGCCGGTGGTTCAGTGCTGCCAACCCAGGCAGTGGAGAGGCCCTGTGTCCCCAAGGGCTCCTCCTGGTGGGGGTGGGGGCCAGGCAGCACCTACCAAGAGCTCCCAGTTCTGGAGGAACAGGAGAGGCTGTTTCACACCCAGCCGGCAGGCTCTGAAGAGCAGCGGAGACGGTGAGCATCACAATGGTGCAGCAGTCAACGCCCATATCCACCTGAGTCCCAGATCAGAGAAAATACTAAAAAGTGGGCTGTCACTCCCTCTGGAGAGGCTCAGAGCATGTGCCCTCTGAGGGCTGGTTCCCTGTGAACACACCTGCCTCAACTGCAGTGTCTTATGCAGCCACCAAACGCCATGGGCAGCCAGAGGGATTCAGCTCATCTGAGTTTCCCCCTTAGCCCCTCTACATGGAACACCAGGTACTTCAGAGGGCAAAGAGGCCTACCATATGGTCCAGTAAGCCAAGGAGGAAGCAGGGTCATTTGCAAACTCCCAGGATCTCATGCTGCCCAGGACATGTCATTCAGCCAGGAATGGGCATGGGGTCCACAACCCCTCTTGGACAGTGATCTAGATCAGTCTTTTCTGGGCTCCCTCCAATGCTCCAGTCCAAAAAGTGAGGCAGGAAGCATGTACTACACGGCCATCACAGCTTGAGCCAGAACCTAGACATGCCATGCTCAGTGCTTCTAACCATCAGAGTAAGACAGCTCCCAGCAGCCCAAGGCCCCCAGAGTCAAAGTAGATGAGACTGACCTCTCCTTTCTTTTTCCTTCCCAACATCCAATCCAAGGAGCAAGGAAATCATCATTATTAGTTAAATGGATTTACCAGCATGGAAATACAATGTTTAATTAGTGCTATGATTTTATAACTTCTTTGTTCATGTGGCCAGGTGATCAGCTAAGGACAAAATTCTCTAACACTTGTTTTCTCAAAATAACATCTAATTAGTAAAATGAACAATGTTAAATGTCCTTGAGATCCCAGCAGCTAAACATAATAGAAGTTTACCTCTCACTGTAGTAATGTCTGTGGTGGGCCAGATGTTGGCCTCATCTGTCTCTGTGGTCACCAAGGTTGACTCAGGGGGAGAGATAGGAGAGAAGACTGGAGGTCACTGGCAGTTTTTAAAGGACCAGGCCTGGAAGTGGATGCTGTCACTCCTGCCCAATCCCACTGGCCAGAACCCCATACCATGGCCCCAACCTAAGCACAAAGGACACTCAGAGAGCAGCCCATGGAGATTTGAGGACACTAATGGTCTGCCCCAAATGTGTTGTAAAATCACGTGCACCTTGGCCTCTCCTCCCTTCTCCCAGGGCAAGCTAAACACTAGAGGATTCAAGAGCTCCCCTGGGTAAGCATTCTGTTCACTAGTCACTTCCACATTAATCCTGCTGCATCCCTGTGGCACTGCTCAGCACCCAGCCCCGGGCTGCCACCAAGGCCGGGGCACTAGTACTAGTGACTCTTCCCAACGTGGCATGGCATCTCATTCCCATGAGCATGGTCGCAGGCATTAGAATGTTCACATGAATGACAAGACTGAGGGGAAGAGAGGCTGAGCCCAAGGCCACTGGGTGAGGACCAGTAGTGCAGCCTCAACCGCAGGGTCTTCTGCAGGGCTCAGGAATACAGTGAGATGAGGCTGCCTGAAGGGGTAGACCCCAGGAGTGACTCAGGGCAAGTCACAGGCACTCTGTTTGGCACGGAGTCTAGAGCAAGGTCCTGGCTTACCGCAGAGCAACCAGAACTTTGCAAAGAGGACCCACTCACCCTGAAAAGGGCACTCCCTGGGGTTTGGAAGAGGCCGTGAGCTCTGAGACCTGAAGGTCCTTGAGGGCTCCACCAGAGTTTCCAGCTTAGGCTGCAAGTCTACCCCAGGTCTCAGGCCCCAGGCCCTGGGCTCATTCATGGCTCCCAGCTGGACTTCCACAGGCTCAGGGCCTGAGCTGCGCAGCCCTGAGAGTAAGAGCTTTAGGGGCTGTGGCCAGTTGGGAGGGATAGGGAGGGTGCAGGGAGCCGGTGTTCTGAGTTCAAAGCCCCTGCTCTCTGCAGAACATGGTGCTGACCTCAACACACTGTCCCTGTGGCACACCACATGTGCTAAAGATTTTCTAAGAGGACCATGGATAGCCTCATGACACAGTGAAGAAGCAGGGCGTTCCCAGGTCCGATCTGCTGACTGCAGACCTGTGGATCATAACAAGAGCATTTGGAGTTCACAGGTTCACAGGTGGCAGGGTTACTGTGGAATCTGTTGGAAGAAGCTTCAAGAGAAAGTCATCAGCAAGGAAAGAAGCTGGACAAATGATGTATCTCAACTCCTTAGGGAGGGAACGTTCCTTTACCAAGAACTCAATTATCTCCAATTTTCACAATGCCTTTTTAAATCTGTATTCTGGACAGTCATGGGGCATGGCTACAGGCTTGTGTGATAAGGAAGCAAGGAGGATGCTTCCCTCCTTGGCACTGAACTTCATTCTGATCTGTATTATTTATGTACAACTCAGAGACATTCAGTTCCTGGTTGGGTGTCAGGTGGATAAAGGTTTTTAAGATTGATCTGAGGCCCCAATCAGAGTTAACAGAGGTAAGGAACCCTGAGCGATTGCTTTCTAAAACATGCCTGCCGTTTTCCAAGATGCTGCCTGTGGAGGATTTTATCAGGAGACTTGGTAAAAAGAATTGCAGAAGTTGTTTCTTCAGGCAGTCTCCTAGACAAGGTGAAAAATGAAGACTTACCAGAGAGCCAGTCTTTGATCATGTTGAAAAGAGCTGAATTCAGACTGCAAAGACCTCAAACTGTCACAAACTCCAAAGGCTGGCCAATAGGAGGATTACAGACATCCCAGGCCCTGCAGGAGGTCCCCATGGACTGTCATCACACACTAGGAAGCAGGGCCCTGCCTTCACCATGCTAGGACTACTGAAGTCTGTTTCACACCTCATTTCATGGCACAAGCAATGGTATTATTAGGGGAGGGGAGATTGTTTCTACAAACAGACCAAACAAATGATACAGTGACCAAAATGAGTTTTGAAGTCATAATTATGATAATTCATATTTATATAGGCCCCTAGTGCATATACAGCACTATCTCAGATGGCCCAGTGACAAATCTGGGACAAATATCTTCATTTTTACACATAAAGAAACCAGGCCTCAGCCTGGTGGAACAGGCTGGAACACACCTGTCTGTGTTCTACCTAAGCGGCAATGTCACAGTAATTACAAACCCTATAATAATTCTAAGTGTTTCTATCTATTCCCACTCCTATAAAATGTTCATGCACAGAGTCTACTCCTTGGCCCTATAATAATGCATGATCACAGCAATAGCACTTACTCTTACTGGGCACTAAACCTGGGGAAATCCTCAAAACACCTCCACATTGCAGAGGAGGAAACGGAGGTTCAGCCGGGTTGGTGGAGGACCTGTCTGACCCTGACCCCCAGTCATGAGCTCACACAAAACTTCTGCAGCACTGCCCTTTCTTAGGATGCTGCCATCCTGGGTACCTGCTACAGCCCAGCTCCATTCCACACCTTCTACTCACTTGATCCCGTTTAATTCTCAGAGATCTGTGAGGGAGATGCCACTACCCCATTTAACAGAGAGAGAAACTGAGGCTAAACTTGTCCCAAAGTTTACTATCACTAAGCAGTGGTGTCAGGATTAAAACCAGATCCGTCTGGGGCTAAAACCTGTGAGGTTTCCATGACAGTCTTACAGGATCTCGGATTTATTATGTAATGGGTGCTTATCTTTTTACGATTTGGGTGAGTTCTGGGTGTGAGACATCTGACTAGAGACATGTCAGTAGAAATCATTGTTGCTGTTGCTGTTGTTAATCTCCTTTATTCCCCTGGACTTAGCTGAGGCTTCCAGACCATCCGGTGTTCTGGGAGCTGTTCCCAAGACGGATCATGCTTTGCAAAATGAGCTATGGCAGTCTCCTGATGTGGGCAGGGGCTTCCTGCAGGCAGGGATGTGTGTAGACCCTGATCAGAGGACCTGGAAAGTACTTGCCACTTTATTTCAGTCTGAGGAAGCTTGAGGGGACTGTCACCCTAAATGCTTGCAGAAGAGAGAGGGAAATCACTCTTTGTTTCCTGAAAATGATGGATGGGCATTCTGGGCTGCAGAAACACTGTGCAGGCTGGCCTGGCCCCAGCACATGAGGTCGGAGAGTATGATGGTAGTCAGATGGCAGCAGCCAGTGAGTTGGGCATGGGCAGTGCTGCATGAATTAGCTGACTGCTTTCCATTTCAACTTTAACGTTGTTTAAATTTTATGTTGATGCAAACATTATAGGGCAAAACATGAAAGCTCCTTTACCATTCCCACCACTCCCTCCCAGAGTGTAAGTTTTCTGTGCTATTTCTATACATTAACATGTAACTTGTGGGCTCTGGGGAGAGGACAGTAACAGACACTGGGATGGAATTGTATTAAAATTATTTTTCTGGTGTTCTTATTTCTTAGCAATTCATCTTAGAAACCTTTTGTATGTACCTCATTCTGGTATGGCCTCACCAGAAATGATTTAACCATTCCTCTGTTGACAGATGAACAAGTCATTTCTCATTTTGTGTAGTAAAAAATGTTACATTGAGGATTGTTATGCATCCATTTTTGTGCATTTGTTTTTCCTTAGAACAAATTCTTAAAATTCAATACAAGGTTACAGGACATTTTATTTTAAAGTTGTTTTAGACATTGCAAAATTGCTTTCAGAAAGTCTTTAACAAATTATGTATCAAAAGTGTATGAGAATGCCCATTTCTGTATGCTCTTCCTGTTGCATGGTCATTAAGTACTGACCGTCCTTTTAAATTGAGAATCTTATGACAAATTTATTGACCATTTGTATTTCTTCTATTAATTCCTTGTTAACACCCTTTACCCATTTTTCTATTGGGTATTTTAACAACATATTTTATTTATTTATATTGGATTTCCCAATATGTCCAAAAATCAGCCTTTCAACAAGTAATCAATATAAAATTATTAATGAAATAGTTTACATCTTTTATAGCAATCTTTGGAATCCACTTATAGCATATCAGATTTACATTGCAAGTTTTTATCAAATATATGTGATCTGTATTTAGATCTTATCAAATATACATTTGAAGTAGATTCACCTACCCAACTTGTTTCAGATATACTGTAGTCTACTGTAGTATAAGGTAGAATAATGGCTCCCCGAAAGATATGCCTGTCCTAATCCCTGGAACATGTGAATATGTTATGTTACGATGACAAGCATTTAATTAAGGTGGCAGATAGAATTAAGGTTGCTAACCATCTGACCTTAAGAAATTATCCTGGATTGGCCAGGCGCGGTGGCTCACGCCTGTAATCCCAGCACTTTGGGAGGCCGAGACGGGCGGATCACGAGGTCAGATCGAGACCATCCTGGCTAACACGGTGAAACCCCATCTCCACTAAAAATACAAAAAATCAGCCAGGCGTGGTGGTGGGTGCCTGTAGTCCCAGCTACTGGGGAGGCTGAGGCAGGCGAATGGCATGAACCCAGGAGGCGAGGCGGAGCTTGTAGTGAGCCAAGATTGCGCCACTGCACTCCAGCCTGGGGGACAGAGCAAGAATCCGTCAAAAAAAAAAAAAAAAAAATTATCCTGGATTATCCAAGTGGATCTAATATAATCGCAAGAGTTCTTTATAGTGGAAAGGGAGGCAGACAAAGAGGTCAGAGTCGGAGTGATTTGAAGATGTGAGGCTGCTGGCTTTGAAGATGGTGGAAGGGTGCAGGAAGACTTTAAAAGCCGGAAAAGTGAGAAACAGATCCTGCCCTAGAGCTCCAGAAGGAACAGTCATGCCAGCTATTGACTATAGCCCAGTAAGGCCCATTGCAGACTTCTGACCTCCAGAACTGTAAGAAAATAAATTTTTGTTGTTTTGAGCCACTACATTTTTAGTAATCTGTTAGGAAACAAATACATATTTCTAAAAGTTTTTTGATAACTGAATCAAATTCAGTTTTTCTTAACAGCTTCATTGAGGTATAATTGACATACAATGAACTGCACATATTTCATGGGCACAGTTTGGTAAGTCTTAATATAGATGTGCATCTGTGACACTATCACCACAATCAAGGCAGCAAACATATCCATCACTGCCAAAAGCTTCCTTGTATCCTGTTGTAATCCCTCCTCCCACTCCCTTTGCCCCTCCTGACCCCTGACCCCAGGCTGATCCGCTTAGTTCTCATTTTCTACACTTTTATAGAAATGGAATCACACAGTATGTACTCTGGCTTGTTGTCTGTCTTCTTTCCCACGGCATAATTATTTAGAGAAGCATCCATGTTGCAGCGTGCATTAAGAGTTCATTCATTCATATTGCTGGGTAGTATTGCACTGTATGCAGGTACCTCAATTTGCTTATCCATTCACCTGGTGAAGGCCATTTGCATTATAGCAAATTTTTGGATATTAGAAATAAAACTGCAATGATTTGCATACAAATCTCTGTAGGGAAATATGCTTCCATTTCTCTTGGGTAAATATGTAGGAGCGGAATGGCTGGGTCGTATCCCAGGTGTGTATTTAACTCTTTTTTCTTTTTTTTTTTTTTTTGAGACAGAGTCTTGTTCTGTTGCCCAGGCTGGAGTGCAGTGGCTCGATCTCGGCTCACTGCAACCTTTGCCTCCCGGGTTCCAGAGATTCTTCTGCCTCAGCCTTCTGAGTAGCTGGGACTACAGGCACGTGCCAACACGCCCCACAAATTTTTCTATTTTTTAGTAGAGACAGGGTTTCACCATATTGGTCAAGCTGGTCTCGAACTTCTGACCTCGTGATCTGCCCGCCTCGGCCCCCCAAAGTGCTGGGATTACAGGCGTGAGCCACTGCCCCGGGCAGTATGTTTAACTCCTTTAAGAGTCTGCTTAACTGTTTTCCAAAGTGATTGTCGTTCAACATTACCACCAACAGTGTACAAGAATTCTCGGTCCTCTGCACCCACACCAACACTTAGTCTGGTCAGTCTTTTTACTTTATCTAATAGATATGTAGTGGTATTCAATTATGGGTTTAATTTGCATTTTCCTAACTACTAATGATGTTGAAGATCATCTCATGAGCTTAACTTCCAATCCTATATCTTCTATAGTAATTATCTGTTTAAATCTTTTGCCTATTTATTTAAATTGGATTGTTACCTTATTATAGAATTTTGATGGTATTTTATATATTTTGGGTACAAGTCCTTTATCAGATACATGATATTCAAATATTTCTCCTAGTATGTAATTTGTCTTTTCACTCTCTTAATGTGTTTGAAAAGCAGTTTTTTTAATTTAAATGAGTCATATTTATCAATTAGTTCTTTTTTGAGTCAAGCTTCTGACGTTGTATCCAAGAACTCTTTGTCTAATCCAAAGTCATAAAGGTTTTCTACTAGGAGTTTTATAGTCTCAGATTTTGTGTTTAGGTATATCATTCATTTTGAGTATATTTTTATATATGGTGTGAGGTATGAATTGAGATTCATTTTTTTGCACACAAATACGCAGTTGCTCAACCATCATTTGTTGAAACAATATCTTCTCCAATGAATTTCCTTTACACCTTTGTCAAAATCAATTATCCATATATGGAGATAGATAGATAGATATGGAGGTATACGTGGGTCTATTCTGATCTTTCTATTCTGTTTCATTAATCTGTCTATTTTAATGCTAATATCTCATTGTTTTGGTTACTGTAGCTTTACAATGTCTTGAAATCAAGTAGTATTAGAACTCCAACTTGATTATTCTATTTCAGAATGAGCATACTTTCCAATGTATTTTATGAGGTTAGCATTACCCCTATATAAATCTAGCCAAAGACATTACAAGACAAAGACACTATAGATCAATATTCTTTGTGAACGTAGTTGAAAAAATTTTCAACCAAATTTTAGCATATTGAATCTAACAATACATAAAAAAGAAAATACATAATGACAAAGTGGGGTTTATCCCAAAAATCCAAGGTTGATTTAATGTTTGAAAATTATTAATGCAATTCATCATATTAATAAATGAAGAAAGAGAAAAAAATAATCATCTCATGGATTCAGAAAAAGCATCTGACAAAATTCAATATTGCTTCCTGATAAAAATTTTCAACAAACCAGGGATACGAAGGAGCTTCTTTAAACCTGTGAAAAGCCATCTATGGAAAACTGAAAGCTAATATCATACTTTATGGTGAAAGACTAAAAGCTGTTTCCCTATGATCAGGATAAAGATAATGATATTTATTCTCACCACTTCCATAAAACACTTTCATGGAGTCCTGCCTGGTGTAATAAGGCAAGAAAAAGAAATGAAAGTTGTTCACATTGGAAAGGAAGAAGTAAAACTGTATCCATACCCAACATAATTGTTTATGTCAAAAATCTGATGAGGCCTGCAAAAATCTACTGAAGTAAAAAATGAGTTATTATTGTTGGGGGAAATGAAAGCTCTAAATAAATGAGGAGTTATACTGTGTTCATTGGTCAGAAGACTTATTATTGTTAGGATGCCAATTCTCCCCAAATTGATCTATGCAATCCCAATCACAATCTCAGTAGGCATTTTTCTGTTAATAGAAATTGACTAGCTGATTCTAAAATTCATATAGAAATTTAAAGGGCCTAGAATAGCCAGACAATTTTGAAATAGAATAATTAAGTTGGAGTTCTAATACTGCTAGATTTAAGGTCAGATGGTTAGCAAACTTAATTCTATCTGCAACCTTAATTAAATGCTTGTCATGTAGCATAACATATTCACATGTTCCAGGGATTAGGACAGGCATATCTTTTGGGGAGCCATTATTCTACCTACTACAGTATATCTGAAACAATTTGGGTACATGAATCTACTTCAAATTTGATAAGATCGAAATACAGATCACATATATTTGATAAAAACTTGCAATGTAAATCTGATATGCTATAAGTAGAATCCAAAGATTTACTATAAAAGATGTAAACTATTTCACTAATAATTTTATATTGATTACTTGTTGAAATGCTGATTTTTTGACATATTGGGTTATCCAATATAAATAAATATGTTAAATAAAATATATTGTTAAAATAAAAGACAACCCAATAGAAAAGTGGATAAGGGATGTTAACAAGGAATTAATAGAAGAAATACAAATGGTCAATAAATATGTCATAAGATTCTCCATTTAAAAGGACAATCAGCACTTAATGACCATGCAATGGGAACAGCATACAGAAATGGGCATTCTCATACACCTTTGATGAAACATAATTTGATAAAGACTTTTTGAAAGCAATTTTGCAATGTCTAAAATTTGCAAATACTGAGCCCTCCTAGATGCAGACAAAATGGCACATCCTTTGTCCATTAGCTACTTACACCAATGGACTGCATTTGTATGGCGCTAGAGATGCATTAAGTCAGCTGCAGCCTCTCAGGAGGAACTTAGATACATAGGCTGAGCAATTCCCTAACAGAGCAAATTAACATGAGCCCGGACACATGGGGAAGGGGGAAAGGGCCCAACATTTGTGGAAATCTATCATGTGCCTGGAGTTTGCACACTCTTTCTGTACCTAGGTGCCCGTCTGCAAACTGCCGTTCTAGGTGCAAACTGTGTGCCTGGTTCCTTCTGAGATACAAACAGTTAAGCCCTGACCTGGCACTATAGTAGGAAGGCCAGCTGGCAAAGTGCTGACACTCACTTTGGGCTCCTCAAAGAATTCCCAGGACCCTCATAGTTGAGGGCACTGTCTGAGGTGCCAGAAGCAGGTACTGGTTCTTGTGACCTGCATGCGTCTAAAGCACAGAATCTTGGCAAAAAACAGGCTTTCAAAGGCCACTGGGGCCAGATATCAAATCATTTAATCCTCACGACAGCCTCATGAAGCAGATACTATTATTGTCCTCATTTTCCAGGTAAGGAAACCAAGGTGCTGAGTGAACTCATGTGAAAGGTGTCATCCTCTGGCCACCTTCCCTTAGTGTCCCTAGACTAGTGGTTCTCAAAGTGTATTCCCCAGGGCTCTCAGCATCAGAAAAATAGTTAGAAATGCAAATGGTCCTACTTTCCCCAGACCTATAGGGTCAGAAACTCAAGGGTGGGGTCCAGCACTATTCTGATTGAATACTTACATTATTAGAAATTGAATCAGGCTGGGTGGTGTGACTCACACCTGTAACCCCAACACTTTGGGAGGCCGAGGCAAGAAGATTGCTTGAGCCCAGGAAATCGAGACCAGCATGGGGAAGATAGGGAAACCCCGTTTCTACTGAAAATTTAAAAATAGCAAAAATTAGCTAGGCATGGTGGCATACACCTATGGTCCCAAATAGAGGTCGAGGTGGGAGGCTCACTGGAGCCCAGTAGGTAGAGGCTGCAGCAAGCCATGATCGCAACACTGCTCTCCAGCCTGGGCCACAGAGCAAGACCCAAAAAAGCAAAACAAAACAAAACAAAAAAAACATTAAATCGCAAAAATCTACTGATAAATAAGTTATAGTAAAAACAAAGGTTAAAAAGTATTCAAAATATATCATTTCCTAACTTAATGTACTATGACTTCACGTACTATGTCTTAAGCTCTGGAGGTTACTGACATCCATTGCATCCATGTGGTGCAAACACTATGGTGCATCTCTTCTCAGCTCCACATGCAATGATGTCATAAAATGGGCCATGGAGGGGGAGGGTATTTATATCACTGAAGTTAGCAAACACTCCAAATCCAGGTACTTTATAGTTTTCAGAGACCCCATTGTTAAACACCACCAAAACACCAGGCTCTCTGTGTTTTAACAAGCCCTGGGGTGACTCCAAGGCACGTTCAATGTTGAGACCTACCCTGAGTGTCTCAGCTGAATGCTATGTTCTGACTCCATTCACATCTTTTCATCACAGTCTTAGCAAATGTCATACCAGGGACCAGAGAGCAGACTCCCTCAGCTCCCCAGGCCCCCAACCCCCACCCAGTCCCAGAGCCACATTCTTGACCTGTGGGAGGCAGAGGAATCTGGGCAGCCGAGGGCCAGTGCTAGGGCCCCTGCAGTGGTGGGGGGCACACTGGGATTCCCCTGAGAAGTGAGCAGCGGATCCCACAGTCACAGCCTGGCTCTCCACTGTGGCTTCTTGCAAACAAAGTCAGTTGGTGGCTGCCATGATAAAGATAGGGAAGCAAAGAGTAAAGCCTGGGGCTCCAGCATTGGGCACAACTGAGCTGACGTCCCCAGCACACCCTTGTGGGCGATGGGCACAGGGCTGGTTGCATCACCTTCCTGACCTCTGTCTGCTTGTCTGGGAAGACAGGAATGGTAGTGTCTACCCCTCTGGGGTCTCTACATTAAATCCAGTAATTTAGGCAAAGAGCCAGGAATATAGTACAGTCTTTATAAACAGAAGCTATTACTGCTTTTCCATTTAGCTATAGTAGAAAGCAATGTCAATGTCAATATTGTTACTCTCCTTGTATGGATGACAGATTTTGGGACACAGGAAAAAAAACAGCAAAGTACCCAGAATGACACAGGGAGTCTGTTACTGAAACAGCAAACACCCAAGATGCATCCCGTTAGCCAGTGATGGATCTCACCCACACCCTCTAATGAGCACATTTCTCCATCCTGGGGCTGCTATCCTAATTTATTTCCAGTAGCTCCAAGTTCTCTAGCAAGAAAGTAACCATTAATTCAGTTACAAAGATTACCAGCTGGTTCTCTGGTTTATTGCTGTAATTCCTCTAAAGCAAGCATCTGCGGGTAAGGACGATGTTCTGCCTTTCCACATTAACGTTGCTTAAATGAGAAGAGGCACTTCCATGTGTCCTTGGAGCGCAAGATTCCAGCAGTGCATGGGAGGCTCCCATCACCCTGTGAAAGCCAGGATTTGCCTGGAAAATATTGGGGGTGTGTACTCTGTGAGTACACATGGGGGTAGAGGCAGGAGGCGACCTGGATACAGCAGGTGACTTTGCCCCTCACCTGGGTAAATGCAGACACAGGGATGCAGTGCCCCACTAGGTGTGGAGCCCTTACTTACAATAATAGCAGGCATTTATTTAGCAAACACTTACACAGTTCTCACTGTGTACCAGTACTAAGTACTAAGAACTTCCAAGTACTAATTCATTTGATGCTCCAAACATCACTACAAAGTACTTTATTATTCCTGTTTCACAGATAAGGAAACTGGGGCACAGACAGGTTGAACAATGTTCCTGTAGCTGAGCCAGGATTTGAACCCAGGTAGTTGGTTGCAGGGATGGAGTTCAAAACGCGTTTCCCATTGAGAGGACCAAAAATATGTAGTGAAGCCATACCAAGTCTGAGTTGAGCAAAACCAAGCATGAATGAAATAAAGGCCTCAGCACAGCTCATAGTCACTGACATACAGAAGGAGGATAAAGGAGGCCCTGCCTAGCCTGGGGGTTGGGGAAGGGTCAATCACAGCGGTTATAACACCTCATTCTCTTGAGTAGGACTTACCACATGGGAATCTGGCATCTCAACCCTCCTGAGACATGTAAGTTAGTGTCCCATTGTGCAGATGTGGAAACTGAGGTTCAGAGATATTGAGCGGGTTACCTGAGGTCACACAGCCTGGAAGTGCAAGGCTGGGACTCAAAGCCAGCCTCTCCGTCCCTATACCTCATGCTTTTTTTCTGCACCTTTCAGCCCAGCTGCCAGACCTCAGCACTAGAGAGCAGGTGGAGCCGCCCTCTGTCATGCATACACATGCACCCCAGGCACCTGGCACTCTCTGTAGTGGGGTACCGTGTACATGGTAACTGACTCCTATCTCATAGGTAAAGAAATGAAATCTCACCCAGCCAAGAGGTGGCAGGACTGGACGCACACAGATCTGTTGATCCTTTCCCCCATGTTGCCTCAGGAGCCAGAGTGCCAGGCTTCTCCCTGATCCTGTCCAGCCTGAAACCCTACTGGCCCGGAAAGGCTTAGGTGGCACACTGGATCAGGCGCTCCCAGTGGTGAGAGCCTCCCTCCCTGCTCCAGAGTTCGCCCTGCCTGTGGGCAGAGCTCCTCCAAGCATGTATGCAGACTACAGTGTCCACCTTAATCCACCTGGGACCCTGAGTAGGCCTCATCTCTCCCTAGGAGAGGAGGTGTGTGCCCCTCTCTGAGGCCCAGCCTTCCCAGCCATGGCCTGGAGGGCCCCAGGTCCTAACCTCTCCTCTCCAGGGACCCTGACGACAGCAGTCCCCTCCCCATCATCTCATGCTCCCTGTGTTTGTGTTTGCCTCCTTTTTAGGGATTTATTTCTCTACAAGGGACACAGGTGACTGAACTTCCTCCTGGCCCCGAGGACCCAGGGAAGCACCTCTTTGAGATCAGCCCAGGTAGGCCTGAGCACCTTCCAGCTCTGCAGCCCTGGTGGGGGTGTTGCCATGCCCCTGGCCTGGGAAGGGCAGACCTTCGTGACACTCCTCCCACAGGAGCCACAGCACAGTCTCCAGGCATGACTCGGAAATGTGGGCCAAATCGACTGGATACTCACATGGGGAAGAAATTAGAAAGTCCCATCAATTATCTGGACAATGAGCTTTTGGGTAATGCGAAACGAGGATTTTTAAATTCACGATAAATGCAAGGAAAGAAAGTAGTCAATGGGAACATCTCAGGGTGAAAATCTAAACACAATACCTGGAAATAAAGCCAGGGAAAAACACTAGCACAGATCGAGAATATTTAGGTAAGGATGATTATAAATTCCAAGGCAGAGAATTGGGATGTGGCAGGAGGAAGGGGAATAATTTTCCTAAAGAACTGCTCTACTGTCACGTTAGCAGTTACAAAACAATATTTTAAACTTCCAAGTTTGACAATGTCGTTGTTAATGCACTAAGTAAAAGTGCCTTGCAGAGAAGCCAGTGTACATGGCAGGGCCGGCTCTGCTGTCAGCCAGTGTTTTCTTTAGCTTGGCCTCCCCCAGAAGCAGAGCCTGAGACAAGGATCTGGCATGAGGAAGGGAGTCAGAGAAGGGAAGAAAGCCAGCCCAGGCATGCTAGTGAGTGGGTTGCTGCTGCAGGCATCCTAGCTCAGTTCCCACAGGGGCTTCTGGACACAGTGCAGAACAGGCTTCAGAGGGGTCTCATCCAAGAAGTGAGGCTGGGGCTCTACCCACCCACTCCCACCCCCCAAGTCCTTGAGAACTGCTTTCTGGGGAGTAACCGACATTTCTAGCCTACCCTCACATGGGCAAAACTCTGCAGACAGAGACAGCCTTCAGGGACAGTTGCAGATGCTTGAGGAAGGAGACCACTGGCAGCGTGATGGGAACAGTGAGTGCTGAGGAATCTGGGAAGGGTACCAAGAGTGTCAGCTGAATTTAGACATCCTGGGAAGTGATGGCTGTGAACTGAGTGTGCTAGGGCCTCACTGTGGCCCAGTGAACCAGTAAATCTATGATTGGTCGCAAAGCAGTAAAGCTACCCCAGCCACCCCGAGAAATGATCTATTGGCTGTCCACTGAGGGAGCACCCCAGGCTCAGGCCACGAGTAGAGGCTCTTTGGGAACAGGTATGAGAAGATCCTGCCTGGGATGGGGGCATATCTACCTTTGTCCTGTCCATACCAGAGTTCGCAGGGGCACAGGCAAAAGTTGAAGTGCAGAAACACCCTTTCCAACTATACGCGCCTGTGCAAAATTCAAGTACCTATGGTTTCACTTGGGTATTTCTTTTCATCTAATGCAAGAATCTTTGTGGTAAAACTGCACATCAGAAGGTGGTAACAAAGGGATCCTGGGGTATGGAGTAGAAAACAGAGGTTGACTGTGGAACCAGGAGAAAAGGCCTCAGCTATTCAGATAGAGAAGAAATGCAAGTAGTGACGTAGGCAGGGCCCTGCCATCTAGGCGAGGGGTGTGGCCCCTGGCTCTGGGGAGAGGGGTAGTGACTCAAGGCCAGAACTAGAAGGTAGAGGTCAACACACTCCAGCCATCAATTCAGAAAGGCACTGAGTGTGTGCTCCATAGACCAGATAAGGGACATCACCTGTGTGCATGTTCATTATCTGGGTCAGAGCTATTTACAAGAATTTACTTGACTCTTGCCAGTGGTGTTGGGGGTGTGGGGGGCGGTAGGAGAAGACCCTTTGCCATATAAGGTAACATAGTCACAAGGTTCCAGAAATTAGAAGATGGACATCTTTGAGGACCATTATTCTGCCTCCCACAATACTCCCAACATCCCTCTAAGATAGGGAATGTCGTCAGACCTATTGTACAAAAACAGACCTTGGGGATTAGAAAGAATCCCCAGAGAGACACACAGCTAGTGGCGGAGTTGGGGCTTCAGCCCAGACATTCTGGGCTACACACTTACCTTGCCCTCCAACACAGGCATCTGGCCATCTGAGGACCCCTACAGATTCTAGCATTTTCCCCACCTGGGCCTAAGGACTTTGTTATGGGAAGGAAAGTTCCTGAACTCCTTTGTCTCAAGCACAGCAGCAGTAGCCTCCCTGCGCATCAGGTTCCTGCAGATCCTGCGAGCTGCTCCCCAGAGCTGCCCATCTCTGCCCTCCAGCCTTTGTGCAGCTGCTGAGCAGTTCAGGGAGAGCGGGATGGGTGGTGGGTGGTGAGCGGTCCAGTCAGCCTTTGCAGAGTGCGGCGCAGCTATCTACAGAGCAGAGCACAATGCCAGTGCTGCCCGGGGCCCAAGAGTGGTCCCCTCTGCTCCCCTCCCACTGGGAGCTCCGGATTTAGGGTGCTTCCTATCAGCCTGCTCAGATGGGACCTGGGAGGCTGCACTCGAAGCTCATGCTTGGTTCTGGCTGCAGCTGGCAAAGCTCCCCATCCTTCACAGCCCATGAAGGTGTCAGGCCAGAGGGGTAAGGTGAATCTCCTGAGGCCAAACAGCTGGAAGGTACAGGAGCCTGGACCCTCCCAGGTCAGCCTGACCCCAGAAGGGTGGGCTTCCTGTTACAGCAGTTGCTGACTGAGGCTTCAGCTATAGGCCATGTTGGGGCTAAAAATGAATAAGAAGAAGATTGGATGAACCCACCTTAAACCACAGCAACATGCAGTCACAGGAAGGCCAAGAAACCCATTCACATCCAACTCAGCAAACCTCTAGTGTGACCTCAGTTTTGAGCCAGCCTTGCAGGGCCCTGAGATGAGCAGGGGTCAGTCTCTGCCATTAGGGAGTCTGGTGACATTTTCTTCCTGAGCTCAAGGCACAATAAGGACTTATCCTCACTAGGCTGAGCACAGTTACCTGGGGGCAGGAGCAGGAAGTATCACCAAGTGGGCCATGCCAGTGTGCACCAAGCACAGCCCCCGGGGTAAATGTGCAAAGACCAAGAGGAAATCCAGGCTGGGTGGGTGAAGGGCGGCAAGTGCACCTGGGGGGACAAGGGGCTTCTCCTACAGTTCCGAGGGTGCCAGGTGGCAGGCTCTGCGAGCAGTGAACTAACAGGCGCAGGAAGGAGACTAACAGCCCCGCCTGGGGTCTGGGCCTAGGCCAGGAAATCAGGGCAGGATATGAGGAAGGAGGACAAACCCCGGATCACTTCCAGGCTATGCCTGTGCTGGCCTGTGGCACTGGTCACACCACAATGGGTCCCTCACTCTCCAGCCAGCACCCCCAAGAGGGGGAAAAACTTGACAACTCTTGGAAATGTGACAGAATTCCGAGGATGATCATGCCTAGAATCAACTACGTAAATTTTAAGCCATAGTTCTATTTGTGCAATTCAATAGTATAAAAAATGACAATGTTTTCAAAGTAGAAGTAAAAATGAGGAAACATTATACTGTGAGTGCCATCTAGTGGAGAGATCTGCCAGTTCTGGGCCAGAAAGTGCAGGCCCTGTTGCCCACCCCCAGCCTTTCAGCCAGCACAGCTAGATAGGAGTGGAGCTTGAGGCCAAGCCATCTGGCTTCCAAAGCCACACACTAAAATTGCCCTCCAACACAGACATCTGGCCATATGGGGCCTCCTACAGATTCTAGCATTGTTCCCATCTGGGCTGGGAGGTCTTGGAACTTGATACAGCATACACCTCTGGTTCCAAAAGCACCTGAGAACCTGCACATCCAGCCACTGAGCAAGACACAGAGAAAACACTCTTATAAGGGGGCTTTAGTGCCAGTGGGACTTCTGTCCTCTTGTGGCTGTGGCCTGCCACTGCTTCCCCGACATGGTCAGTATATAAAGCGTACTGAGAGGTGGGAGCAATTGCTTTGGGCAGAGGTGACGGTCTCCTCCCTGAAGCTGCGGGGACATGCAGGAAAACCACTTATAAAGTTTAAGGGAGGCTGAGAGAAAGGGTGACTGGCATTTGTGTCTTGCTTGGACAGTTGCTTACACACAAGATTTGCTTTTCATGGTTACCAGGCAAGGAAAATCTGACTGAGGACTGATGGCAAATGGGGTTCTGCCAGGCACACCTCCTGCCGTAAGCATCCAGTTCTCAAGAGGAGCAGAATGTGAAGCCTCTGTGGGACCACAGGCCTGGGCACTGATGGAGAAAAGAGGGTGACATGGGCCCTCAGACTTTCTAGAATTCTCATAATGCAGGGCAGACAGGCAAGATGCCGCCTGCAGGAAGTCAGCTGAGATTTGAGGTCAGAACTCACAACAGATCCCCAGTGCCCAGAGGAGCTGGTTGGGAGGGTGCCCCTGCCCCAGTTCACAACACCGTCCACCAGGGAGGGAACTGCAACCTTGCCTGGCAAGCAAAGAAAGGTCTACATTTCCCCTCTGCCTCCTTCCCACCCCAGTGCCCAGGGTGCAGTTCAGGGAAGAGTCTAGGAGAAGCAACCCCCATCTATGCCAGCACACCCCAGTCCCTGAGGGCCACAGTGCTGGGGGAGCAGCACAAAAAGAGCTTTGAACCAGATGTGAGGGAACCGAATTAAGGATTGGAAAGATCCTTAATGAGACTGTTAGAATAACTAAGAGTGGCACACACTCTGGACCCTGGGAAAATCACCAAGTGAGCAACGACTCAAAGGGAAGGTAGGAAGTGATAGGCATAGTTAGTGGGAAAGTAAAACCATTTCACGTTTATTCTCCAGTGAGCTTAGCTTTTTTGTATTAGGGTAAGTGAACTGCTGGAATAACCCCCAGATCTCAGGATCTTGACACAAGAATGTATTTGTCTTTCATATAAAGTCAAAAATGAACACTTGTGTTTGGCAGGCAGTTGATCTCCCAGCATCTTCCTATTTCACGGTTTCGCCATCTGAAACCTGTGGCTTGCAAAAGTATCCTAGTTGTTTCCATGCTAGGAGGCCATCATGCCTGGGAGATGTGTTGGTCCAGGCCTGGAAGTGGCCCCATCATCCTGTCACAGCCCATTGGCCAGAATGCAGTTGCGTGACTACACCTGGGAGCAAGAGAGTCTGGGAAGTGGAGTCCACCTCTTTCCAGGAGGAAGGCAAGGCTGGTTTGGTGAACAGTCAGTAGTCCTGCCATTCTGTATAATGATCTGTTACCTTGGGGTAAGAAAGACACCTTCCTACCCTCACAGAATTAACAAGTTTAGGAAGCAGGCAGGAAGGCAGACATTGACTCACAGGATGAGAAAGGCTAGGAGGAGAGTAAAAAGGCAATTGTGTGAGCCTGGAGGAGGGGACCCTAATGCACGCAGGGAGTACATGGGACTTCCAGGATAAAGTGACAACGACCCTGCTCTTTGAAGTTGAAGTGAGAGTCAGCCAGGTGAAGAATCAGGGAGAGCAGCTGGGCAGAAGCAGCAATGGGCAAGCACAGTGGGCACGGGGGCTGTGTGTCTCCTTCACACCTTAGTTCCAAGGCACTCAGCACATAGGTAACTGAATTTAATGTAAGGATTGGAAGCAACAGGAGGTTAAGCTTTCTGCCAGAATGAAAAGTTGTCCTCTGTGGCAGGAGAATGGCGTCGGGCAGTGGTTCTCAAGCTTAGGGAGCCTCCGCCTCGTCTGGAGGGCTTGCAAAAAACACTGCTGAGTGGGCTCAGGGTCCAAGGTGGAAAGGCTGCCCCTGGTGTAGAGATAGTGGGGGACTTAGAATCCTGGAAGGGTGAATGAGATGGGCCTCACAAGAGGACTGAGTGAGAGTAGGTTTGAGTTAATTGGGGGCAGGCAAAGCTATAACCAATGTTTCAATTCTAATAATTATTATTCCAAGAGGAGGAGGACCGTATAATGTATAAGATGCTGGTTTGTGCTTTGATCTCCTGGCCCTTTTTAATCTCTAGGCCACTTGCCTCAGGGGAAGGTGAGGTCTCTGGAGCAGAAAGCAGAAATCTCCTGCTGTCCCACCCCACATAATTGATGTGGACAGGGTCGGGAAAGAGGCGTTCCCCTAGACTGGTCACCCTGCCCCAGCAATGCCCCAGGAAGGTGATAGGCATGGTGCCACCAGGAAAGCAGGCTCCAGGCACCAGGGTCCCGCCTCAGACAGACACACCATGGTCAAGAAAGGAAGGAGAGCTACCTAGCTTCCAGCCCCAAGTGACTGCAGGTAAAGACATCAGGTGACCAGGAGGGACCAAGAACAGCCCATCCCATTGCCAGGCCCCATGTAAGCCTGACCACAGCAAAGAGGACCCCTTTCCTCCATCTCAATAGTAGCTGGGACTCAGCTCCCTTCCAGCCTGGGAGCATAGGGCTTGGAGATAGAATTAACATGATTCTTTCTAACAAATATCATATTTCTTGAGTGCCTGAGGTTGTAGACCAAGGCGTGTATGAGTGCTAGCGGGCTAAACATTCACTGAGTTCCTTCTAAGGAATGAAGCTGAGCACACCACGTTTATCCTCACCACACTCCTGGGACTAACCTCTACTAACCCATCTAACAGGCAAGGCCCCTGGGACTCTGACAAGCTAAGTAACTTGCTGGGATCCGAGGGCCGGTGAGCGGTGGAACTGCAGCTTGAGCCAGCTCTAACCCCAGAGCCCTGCTCTTCCTCAGCCTGCTGAGGCTAGCTCCCCCGGGGCAGGCATGAAGGAGCCAGGCCCCACAAAGGGACTGAGACTCAAGGATCCCCAGGTCCTGCCCACCTGGTACTTCTGTCTTGCCAGGGCAGCTGCCTGGCAAACCCTGTCCCTCCCAGCCCTTTGAAAGCTGTCTGCTCCTTGCAGACTTGATCCTGGGGGCCTCTCAGACCTGGGCTTTTTGCTGATGTGGGCATCCAGCCCCAGGCCAAGTTTAGGCCTCCCTTTAAATCCACAAGGAGCGGGTGGGGAGTGGAGAGGCCTGCTTTGGCACTCTGGGCAAAAAGAGTTGCTAAGATCCCAGAGCAGGCCTGTCCCCAAAAAACGGCCATGTTTGGTGAGATGAATTAGGTCATCCGTTAAGCTTTGTAACTCATTGCTAAAATCCGTCTTCTGGAATTAGCCCAATGCTATTGAAGGGAACCAAGTGGGTTGGTGCTATCAAAGGGAACCAAGTGGGTTGGCTGCAGGCTTGAGACCAGAGCCAAAAGTCTTTCTAGTGAGTAACTGTAAATGTGGTGGGGCCGGGGGAGTGGAGATTAAGAGGCCTGGTTGGAGCAGGTTGCAGAAGCCAGCTCTGGCTAACTCTAGCAAAGGGGAAATTCACCAGAAACCAGGGGGTAGGATGTGATGGGAGTGACACTTGTGGAAGGGGCAAGCGGCTGGGCTGTCACGGGGCCAAGAGCTGGGAGGGGCGAGCGGGTGGTACTTTGTGCTGGGAAGGTTGAATCTCGACCGGCTCTGCAATCCCGGCGTGGCTCACTTGCCGAAAGCCCAAAGTCTCAGTATCTGTGCTTAAGCTACATGCCTACCCCTGACTACACTGGGGTGGTGAGGAAGGGCCTATCCACTCTGGCATCTGGACCAGCCCTCCCAAGACTTCGCCTAGTGGGGGCAAGGAGACTCCAAAGGAACTTGGGTGACTTCCAGAGGGGAGAGTAGATGACAAACAGCCAATCTCTGTCAAATGTTCACTGCTGCAGATGGTCCATGACTGTATTTCTGCAGGGCTGAGTGTCACATCATTGGCCTTGCCCTTTCCAAGTGCCAGACAAGGGGCCAGGACGGGATGCTTTTTCAGCAACATTGCACCAAGCCGATGGCCCCCCACACTCAGGAGCAATTCCTACTTGTGGGGAAGGACCTGAGTGTGCAGTGCTGAGGATTAGCCCGAGGAAGACGTGAATGGCCACCCTGGATCTGAGGAAAAGGAGGAGGAGGAGAGTGCTCTGTTTTCTGGTGCAGAAGGAGGTGAAGGGTACCACAGCTGCTCTGAGGCCTGGGTCTAGTTCCCATCCTGGAGCACCTGTCTGCTTTGGGCTGGGAGCCCCATATTTCTCAAGATCAGGGTCAGGAGACTCGGGGGCCAGCTGCACCATTCAGAGGCCTGGCAAGCTCTCTGCGCTCCCACAGAGGTCCATGCTCCTTCCCTCCCACTGGGCTCCTTGGGGCCTCCCCCCAACTCCCCAAACACCAGATGGGAATCCTGCAGGCAATAGGAGGCCTGGACAGGGATGGCTTTGAGGTCTTGGGTTTTCAGCTCCAACCAGTCTTCAGAGACCACGGTAGTAGCAAAGCTAGCATTGTGTCCCATGGGAATCAGGGCCATGGGGTTGACTGTCGCCAGACACACCACACACGGATGCAGATGTTGCCTAGGCAAGCTGGTGTCTGCATGTAGAAAGGAAGCTTCCGAGGAAGAGCTGGGGAGGCAAGCCTGGGAGCCATCTTCCTGTTTGTGCCCATTTTCCACACACTCTCAACAGACACCAAGGGCCTCGCAGCATCTAGTCAGTGCTGTTCCAGACCACCCATCTCTCCAGGCCAGAGTCAGGGAGAGCTGGATGCAAGCATAGCCATGCTACTCAGGGACTGTGTGGGTTTTGACAAGTCACAGAGGGCTCTGTGCCTCAATGTCCCATAAACTGGGGGTGAGAATATTGCCAAGCACCTTGGGTTGTGGTGAGGATTCACTGAGAACCCAGATCCTGGCTCATAGTAGGTACCGGTCTAGATAAGCTCCCCTCCTCCCTGCATGCTCTCTAATCATTAATCGTTATGATTAATAACAGCAACCCAATCCCATCACAATGCCGTGTGATGAGTGCTCTGATAGAGGTGTCCCTGACTGAGACACTTTTATCTTTAGCTTCAGGATTTCCCTTGGCCAATGGCACAGTAAGTAACCTCGGAGTTCAAAGCATTCAGCAAACAATGGAAAGGCAGAGCCGCCAGAAATGTACACATGATTTTCATGACAGGTATGGTAATGCCATGTTAGCTAGCGGAGCCTCTTTCTCTACTGCCCGTATGGACCTGTGTTGCAACACCAATTGGAATTGGATGGAATCTGTGCCCTGTTGCCAGGGTCACCCCTAACGGAATGGAGAGATCAGTAATCATCCCAGCTGGTGTCATACTGAATTGTTTAAAACACAAATCATAATTGATGCCAAGTAAAAGCTCCATGTGCCCATTAAAATATGGCATTATGGAAGAAGTAAAGTACATTTGAATCCTTAAAAATAAAACAAAAACTATGTGTTAGAAAGATCACTGAGGGTAGACCAACTGAGGGGCTTACAAGAACTGTAATGTCTGATGCTCATCTCCACCAGTGTCTATTCTGTGCCCCCACCCCTACCCTGGCAGTGTCGACAGAAAAGACCACACTGCCACAGGAGTAGCGGGGACCCCTGTGGGAGGCAGCGCAGAAGCCAGGCTGCTTAAAGCAGAGCCCTGAGTCTTTCGTGCATTTACAAGTTTATGTGCCAAGTTCTCCAGGATCAAGCCAGGGAGTCCTGATCACTAACAACATCTCTGCCTTGGGGGCCTGTTTAAGTGGCTTCCAGACTCAGCTCAGACCCTAGCTCTCAAGCGCAACCAGATTAGATTTCTTCCCTTCTCTGAATCTCAGTTTCCCCCTGTGTAAGACGAGAGGGCTGGCCCAGTGACCTCCGACGTGTCTGCTTGAACGAGTAGAATGGCACCCGCTGGCATTCTATAGCCAAGTTTGTCCAGAGGGAGCCAGTTCCTGCCCGTCTTATGGCTACACAAGGTCATTGAAGTCACCCTCAGGCACGGAGCTTGTAGCTGCCTGGCCTTATCCAGCCTGCCCTTGGAGCAGATAGGAGACTGCTGCCTGCTGTCTTAAAGGGAGGCCTGACCTTGAAGGGGAGCCAGTGTGCACAGATTACTCCGCAGAGGAGACAGATACTGTGCGTCTGACATGCCCAGAGCATCCCTGATCACATTAGCCGCCGCCTGAGTGGGGAGGATGCTGATACCAGCCTATCTCGGCACCTGGTACCAGCCAGCCTGAGTCTTGGCCTGACCTCGCGCAGCCCCTGCTGAGGTTGTCTGCAGAGCGCCAGATGATGGGTAATGACAGAAATGAAATTAGATGAGAAGTTTGCCAGTGATCCCCACCCCTGAGATGGGAGTGGCTCTTACACTTCCTGGCTTTGCAGTGGGGTTCTCCTGTCTTAGCCTCACTTCTCTCAGCTCAGCACAGGACCAGGTGTGGGAAACTCCTGCAGGCTCCCTGGAAAGAGTCCCCTTGAGCAGGATCATTCCTTTGGCCAAAATCGTGTCCTAGAGCAGCGCTCTTCTATAGAGATGTAATGCAAGCCATGTTTGTGGTTGTAAATTTTCTAGTGAGTACACATGTGAAAATATCTGCATAAATATATACACCTACTACACAGTCACAAGGACTAAAAATTTAAAATTTTTTTAAAACTAAAAGGAAAGAAAGCTGGTGAAATTGTTCTTAATAATGTATTTTTATTTAAACTACTGGCTCCAAAATACTATCATTTCAATATGTAATCAAAATAAACATTAGTGAGATATTCCACATTCTTTTTTGCTTCCAAGTCTAAATTGGTATTTACACTTAAAGCACATTTCCATGCAGACACTAAATTTTCACTGGAAGTACTTGATATATATTTATTTATTCTAATTTTTTAATTTTTTAAATTGACACATAATAATTGTACATATTCATGGGGTACATAGTGATGTTTTGATACATATATTGTACAGTGATCATATTAGGGTGATTAGCATATCCACCATCTCAAGCATTTACCATTTATTTGTGTTGTGAGCATTCACTGTCCTCCTGACTATTTGAAATTATGTAATATATTAATTAACTATAGCCATCTTTGATCGGCATTTAGATTTCATAAAATGTATGATTGAAAAGTAGAGTCACATACCCAAGTTATTCCAAACATACTTAAATGTTTTTCAGCAATGGAACTGAATGTCAGTTTTTAAACTAATGTAAATTAAATTAAATTGACAATTCCATTGCTCAGGCACACCTGCTTCATTCACATGCTCAGGACCCACATGTGTGGTGGCACCGTATTGGACAGCACAGGCCTAGATGAGAACACCAGCATAGAACAGGTGCTCTACAGGCAAAAATGAAAGAAGCAAGGGGAGAAAGAGAAAGAAGGAAGGATGAACAAAGAAAGAATGGCAGGGATGGGGAGGGGGTGGGAGCCTCAGACTTGGAGTAAGACAGAGCTAGATTCACATTTGAGCTCTGCCATTTGCTCAATAAAAGAACCTGGACCAATAACTTAAATCCCATGGGCTTCATTTTCATCATCTGATCGTAGAAGGGAAACTGCCTACTTGGCAAGACAGCTGTAATCATCATGTGAAGTACGATATGCAGACGGCAGGACAGTTTCTCCCCTGACCCCACCCAGTCCTTTCTCTTTTTTTTTTTGACGGAGTCTTGTTCTGTCGCCCAGGCCGGAGTGCAGTGGCACGATCTTGGCTCACTGCAACCTCCACCTCCCTGGTTCAAGCAATTCCCTGCCTCAGCCTCCCAAGTAGCTGGGATTACAGGTGCACACCACCATGTCCGGCTAATTTCTTTGTATTTTTAGTAGAGACGGGGTTTCACCATGTTGGCCAGACTGGTCTCGAACTCCTGACCTCAGGCAATCGGCCCACCTTGGCCTCCCAAAGTGCTGGGATTACAGACATGAGCCACCACGCCCAGCCTCTCTCTTTTTTTTTTCAGTTCTTCTTTTATCTGTCATAGACAAACAAGCTTCCAATGAGATTTTAATTTTTTAGTTGTGTTGCTTTAAAACAAACAAACAAAAAATCTAATAATCATCGCTTTACAGCTGTGCTTCTCAAATTTCCTGGTGCATCAGAATCCCCCAGGCTGCTGGCCCTTCCCTGGCTCCAGAGGCCTGGAGTGAGTCAAGGAATCTGCATTTCTAATGAACTCTGGACAATACTGGTGCTGCTGGTCTGAGAACTACTCACTGACAGGTCAAGAGACAGCAGAAAAAAGGAAAAAAACTTTATACTTAATCCCTTTAATGGCACTTTTTTTCCTTTTTTTTAATACAGGACATGTTTATTTTTGCCTTGAGTCCCCAAAAATTCTCTAGCTGGTCCTGAGCAGAGTGGGTGAGCCACCCCAGAAGCAGGGGCCCTGAGGCTGTGCTCAGGGTGGTGTGAATCTGGGATGCAGAGAGATGTCCCTGGACTGTGTTTGATTCTGGGCACTGTGCTCAGGAGGGCTGTCCCCAAGGCAGTGAGGAGCCTGGAGGCCACCCCGCTTCCCTGCAGCTCTGAGCTTCTCCACTGTGATGGAAGGAGGACTCTGCGGGGCTCAATGGCCACACAAATGGATGTGAAGGGCTGCACATCTCTGTGCGGGCCTAGGGCTAGCCCCTGCACCATGTTTTTTAGTTGATATTTAGCTGGTGTGTCCCCTTGGGCACATGGATACTCAAGGGGTGAGAACAGACCCTCACAGACACCCAGGGGCCCCCAAGTTGCTCCATACATGCCCACCAGCAGCCAGGTCCCTCTCCCACCAGTCACTAGGACTGTGGTGCTCTGCTGAGGGTGTACTGAAAATGGGCACCAATAGGGAGATGACTCCTGGGCTCAGCCTCCCCAGCTCTCCTCTGGAGCCTTCCTTTCTACATACAGACACCATCCTGGGCAAGGAAGTCCAGCCAGGCAGCTCCTCTTCCCACAGCCTGCTACCCCACCTGCAGTGGACAGGCCACCCCCAAGGGTGTTCAGCCTCCACTCTGCCATGCACTAGGCACCTGGATTGGGGATGGGCAACAGACCCATCCCCACAAAGATACCCACCCTGTGGCACTGGCACTGCCAACCCTGAGCATACTCCACCCCAAAACACTCTGGGGTGCCTGACCCCAACCCCAGCCCTCCTCATGCCTGTGGTCAGGCCTCCACTGGGCATGAGGGGAAGACAGCAATAGCCACTGGGCAGGGCCAGGAGAGGCGGGGCAGAGGCCTGGGAATCAGGAGGCAGGAGGGAGCCAGGAAAACCCACTCACAGGAGGCGGAGGCAGAGGCAGCAGGAGGCAGGACTGCAGAAGGGCCCCAGCCCTCAGCATACGCTCCACTGGCCCACTCGACTTCACTTAAAAAACACAAATTTAAAGATAGAATGATTAAGAATTTCAAGACACTAACCACAGAGCATTCAATTCTAAATGCAGAGCCCTTCAAGAGGCAAGGGTGTCACTGAGCACATGCCCTAGTTAAAGGCCATGAAACTGGCCCTGACAATGAGTTTCTGAATTTAAATGCAGGAAGTGGCCCTCTGTTCTGACCTGCTGGGCTCCATCCTGTGGGTACAACCTTCGAACATTCCTTGCTAGTCTCTTCCTGCAAATGCACTGGCCCTCAGAGCTCAAGTCCTGAGTGAGTTTGGTGCACATCTTATCATGGTCCTCATCTCATTCATAAACTTGACATCCAGAGAGGGAAAGTGGCTTCTCCAAGGGCTGGGCATGCACAGCTCCCACCACATTCTCGTGCCATGCTCTTCCCTCCAGCACCCGGCCCCTGCCCTACAGCCTTCTCCTGTCCAACCTGCTGATAGCAAGGCTCCAGCACACACTTCACAGGTGGCTCTTCCTGATCCAATACGGCAAAGGGGCCTTTAACTGAACTCCCCCCATGGAGCTCAATAGGGAATGTCACCCTTGGAGGGTGGCCTGCACCTTCATCCTTGCAGATCGAGGCCAGGGTCTCAATTAGGTGATCAAACTTCAGCCACATCTCTTGAATGATGCCAACTGGAAGGTGCCTTTAGTGTCCCACCAATAGGACTGCCTGCCTGGACCAGCTTGGCTTCCTGGGTGCATAACATGGTCTATACTCCAGTGCACTAGCCCAGCCTCTCTCTTCAGTGTGACACTCTGCCTGCCTGCCTGACCCCACAGCCTGTTCTACACAGGGGGACACTTCCATTGCCTTTGGGGGCTCCAGGATGCCTCCTGTCCTGCAGTGGGCTAGCTGCATGGATCTAGACTCCAGGCTGACTCTCAGCAGGGTCACGCTCTTAGCAGGAGGCTCACAGAAGATCAGGCTGGTGCTGGGCACCATGGTTCTGTGACACTGAGACACAGAAGGATGTGCACAGAAGTCCCTCAGATGGTGATAGCGCACCGGGCAGGAAGGGGTGATGCGCAGGAGGAGGTATGCTTGTGCCAGCGCAGAACAAAGATGTAGATAAAATTCTTTATGAGTGATCTCAGCTAGACTAAATCCCTAGATAAATTAGGATGTGGGGAGGAATGTGGCAGGGGATTAGTAGGTGGGGGTTGAATGACCCAGGTCACCTCTGAGAAACCAAACCCAAGTACAGAGGCTCCTCCAACTGTCAGCTCAGGAACCCTCTGAGACATAGGCTGCTCCCCAGAGTAGGTTCTTTCTATGCACGTGTGGTCCATGGGCCAGCTGCATCAGCATCACCTGGGAGCTTGGTGGAAATACAGACCCTGGGGCCCCACCCATGCCACCTCAAACAGAATCTGTGTTCTTGCAGTTTGTCCTGGGTGCTCTGTGTGCATCTTAAAATTGGAGAAGCAGCACTTTCAAGCAAAACAACATCAAGCCTACCCAACCCTGGACTAGGAGATCCTGAGATGTGATCCCCTCCCTCAAGAACTCCTAGTCCGGGGTTGAGTAGCCTTGATGTTGTTTTGCTCCAAAGCGCTGCTTTTAAGGTGCCTGGTTCTTTAAAGGTGCGTGACAAATTAAACCAATGAAGGAGCAATCATCCAAAAGCAGAAAGAATGCTAAAAGTCATGGTTGGGAGAGGCAACAATAACAAGAAATGGAGTCTAGTTCTCAGGCTGCAAACTGAGCTGCAAGCCAGGACTGACTACCCATGGGCTGATTCTGGCTCACAGACATATTTTGTTTGGCTCATGCAATATTTTCAATGCACAGGATTTTACCCACTAAAAATATATAGATTTCTATAGGGTAAATTTGGGCCTGCTTCCTCCATATAAAGAATTGACAGGAGCTGGCAGGGCATGGTGGCTCACGCCTATAATCCCAGGACTTTGGGAGGCCAAGGCGGGAGGATCACTTGAGGTCAGGAGTTCGAGACCAGCCTGACCAACATGGAGAAACCCCGTCTCTACTAAAAATACAAAATTAGCCAGGCACAGTGGCGCATGCATGTAATCCCAGCTACTCGGGAGGCTGAGGCAGGAGAATGAACCCTGGAGGTGGAGGTTGTGATGAGCCGAGATTGTGCCATTGCACTCCAGCCTGGGCAGCAAGAGCAAAAGCTGCTTTTTCAGTTTATCTTACCTGCCTGATCTCTATGGGGTTAGAGTCTGTGTGTACTAGTGCACATAATAAACTCAAAAGCAAAGATGGCTAGAAAATGATGGTTATTATGTATTGGCTGACTTATTTGACACCCTTAATTATTTGTCCTGTGGGGTCATGGTTAAGGGTGAGGTGCTCAGTCTTACTGTTTGAGTTTCAATCATGGCTCAGCCTCTCCCCAGATCTGAGGTCCAGAGCGAGTCACAGAACCCTGTAAACTTCAGGCTCCTTATTTGAAAAATGGCCGTGACAAAAGTAGTTCCATGTAGGATGTTAAACGTGTTGCTTGGCACATGGTTAGTTATTTGGTAAAGGCTATAAATTAGTTTAAATTAAAAAATTTATTATAAGTCAATGTATTTAAATTAATTTACAGCTATTTAACAATAGCTAATTAGCACAGCATTATAATTGCAGTACCAGAGCAAAACAACATGAAGGAATACAAGTATTTATTCCCTACATTGCTAAAATACCAACACTGATTATCAATATTTTCTATGGAAAGGTATTCAGAATGCCTAACATTTTAAAATTCAGCTAAAATATTAGACATTTCAAATAAAAAGTAAATATTAGAAGCATTAAGTGAAAACAAAAATCTGTGAAATATAAATGTTAAAAATGTTACCCTTCTCATACTAATTGTTATCAGATGACATGAATAAAATATTATTCAAAAGTAATGAACTAAACCCTACAAGATAAAGAAACTTCTAATAATATTTGGAATGAAAATCTACTATTTGATGTTATCTGGATCATGAGCATATTTTTGTGCCCATTTTTTCCGGCTGCTGAAACCTTTTGTTTACTCTAGGCTGGTCAAGGCAATGGTGAGACGTTCCAAGCTAAATTTCAAACTAATTTCCAATATTATCCTTTGAGTTTTTCATCTTCAAGTAATTCCATTTCTTCTTCCCCACTTTAGAAGATATCTTTTATTTTAACCTCCCTTCTTTTTTGTTGGCAGGAACTACATTTTTTTATTTGATCATGAGCTTTAGTTTTATTTCAGAGAAAGCGTTCCTGGTTTGTGGTCATCTTCTCCAGTGTTAATATGGGTAGGTGGAGAGGCCAGTGTGTCACCTGGAGCAAATTCCAGGCTGGAAAGTCTCTGAAGCAGAGTGAAGATTTCTATCATGATGGAGGCAGTGTAGTTCCCCTCCTTCTGGGTTGTGGAAGAATAGAAAACTGCTTTCTAAACAAGCTTTCCTTTACTGGATCCAAACTCCTACTGTAGTGCATTCCCAGGTGTAAATCGTTCTAATTTTTAAAAAACATGTCACAAAAATACTAATAGTTCAGCATTTCTCAAAAGCACATTATTCTGGAATACCAGAATCCCAAAAACTGGAATTACAATTACTGAAAAACACCAGGTCTGGAGAGTCTTCTGCAAGTCAGTTGCCTTCGTGGGTTCCAAGAACATAGCTCTCCCTGATGCTTTTCTGTTGACTTGAGATTGAGGGGACAGAGTTTGGGAGGCCAAGGTTAGGAAAGAAGGGAAGTTGTTGTCTTGAGTTGAATAGTGTCCCCCAGAATTCATGCCCACTGGTAACCTCAGAATGTGATCTTATTTGGAAATGGGGTATTTGCAGATGCAATGAGCTAAGAGGAGGTAATCCTGAATTAGAGTGGCCCCAAATCCAATGGTTGGTGTCCTTAGAAGCAGAGGAGAGGACAGACAGGATGCACAGAGACACAGAGGGAGGAAGGTCATGTGAAGACAGAAGCAGAAGCTGGGGGATGGGTCTACAAGCCAAGGGTTTCTAGGGAACCTGGAAGTCACCAGCAGCTGGAAGAGGCAAGGAAGGATTCCTCCCTCAAGCCTTTAGAGCTCCACCGCGATCCTGGACTTCTGGCCTCCAGAACTCTAACCAAAGAAGTTTCTGTTGTTTTAAGCCACCCAGTTTGTGGGAGTTAGTTATGGCATCCCTATGGAAAACTCATACCATTGTGGCATTGGGAGTGACACTGCCAGGGCCACTGGCCCTCCGCAGCAGGGCCCATGCTCACTAGTCTTGGAATCCAGTCCACACTCTCAGGGGCCGGAAGACCAAGCTCCTGTTCCTGCTGTTCACTCCTGGCGGGTCTCCCATCTTCCTGCACCCCCTCTCTGCCTAGCACCTCCATCCATGCAGCATGCTGCTCCAGCCATGCTGTATCATTTACTTGGCCTGAGGCACAGCCCCTGGGACTTCCGGTGCCGCTCCCGGAGGCCTGCGGTCAGGTGGGAAGAACAGAGCTGCAGGCATCCAAGAGACCGAGGAGAGGACCTGCTGCTTCCCCCCTGTGTGCGCCACCTTGAAAAGTCACCTCATCTTCCTGAGTTTCACTGGATGGTGACAGTAATGACCTTTGCAGGCCCTTGGCAGACATTTTGGAATACAGCAGTGCCTGGCACACAGCAGATGCTCAATAAACATGAGAACCTCCCGTCAAGTCAACATAGGAAAGACTGAGAATTCCAGCATCCTGGAGAACCAGGCCTCCCCTGATGGGCTTGGGGGCAGAGCTGGAGCATGTGGGGACAGGAGAAACACACCCATAGTGAGGCTGGAGAGGGATGTGAGCCACTTATCCTCATCACATGTACACAGCCCGAGGATGAGGAGAGGGCTCCAGGAAGGGGCTCTGGTCCACAGTCTTCCATGTCTGGCACAGAGCAGGGCTCCACAAATCCTGGTGGCAGGAATAACGCTGGAGAAGCAGAGGACCCTCTGGCTGATGCACCAGAGCAGAGCTGCAAGACCAGCCACCCCGCAAGGGCTGCCCTGAAGGAATGTGGAAACCAGAAGGATTTCTTTCTTTTCATTTTTTAAAAATTAAGAAAAGCTAACCTTCTTTGTCCTGTGAAGGGTCACTTAAGTGGCCCTCTTAGATATGCAAATGCAAGGCTAGAAAGCAGCCGGCCTCCTGGGATTCCTGTATAACAAGAATTTTTGCAGCCCTTGGTGATGGGTTTTTTTTTTTAATTGAGTGGCCTGGCAAAGATTGTGCCCTTCTTTGGCCTGCAGAAGAGGGGTGATTGGTTGAGAGAGCTTGGGGAGGAAAAGAAATTTGTGGACTAATTTGCACAAAGAGCCCAGGTTTTCTGAAAGGAATGAGACAAATACACCAACACAGTGTTTTCACACTTTTTTGACAAGAAATAGACATTACATTGCCCCCTGGGAGCCCAGGGCAACAGAAGCTGAGGCTTCAGGAAACACCGCTGTTCCTACATGCAGTGCCTTCTGGCATGTTCTGTCCTATGTGTCTATCTCCTTCTTAAAAATTCCAGACAAAGCCCACAGAATTGATTTCATGACCCCTCTAATGAACTGGTGTCCATAGTCTGAAAAATGTTTTTTGAGGTTTGGTTTACAGGAGGTCTGTTGGGTGGATTGAGGCCTGGCTGTAGGAAGTGGGGAAACAGAGGCACTGGAGGTTGAGTGAGCCAACTTGGTACTGAGTAACTAGCAGGTGGGGGGACAGTGGTCTTCTGAGCTATGCAACAGTAGAGCTGGGTCTGACCTGGCCATCTGAGGCCAACTCACCCCGGAAAATAGTGGCAAGGGCACAAGAGCTTGCAAACTTTGTCCTCTAGCATGAAGGTCCCCTGCCTGATCCTGCAGAGACTTGGCAGCCCTTTCCTTCCCCTGCTGGCAGCTCCACAGGCTCAACCCCCTATTTCTATACAGCTGTCCTCTCATTGGCAACACCAAGGCCAGCTTGGAAGATACCACCCTGTGCCCATCATCCTGGGGCAACCCAGTGCCCTCGTCTGGCAGAGACCTCCCCCGCAAGACTGAGCAGAGTGTGGAGGTATTCTCAGAAGGCAGAACACCCTCAAAGAATTGCAGTTTCTGCAGCAAAACCCCGAGGAACAAGGGACCTTCCCCACCACAACATCTATCTATGCTTTGAACAGGACCCAGGCCAGCCTCTGCCGGGCCCCATCCTGCGCCTTTCTCCTTCCACAGCTAGGTGGCCGCAGCAAGCGCCCATGCTCCCCTTTCCTCAGGGCAGAAACTCTCCCAATTCCCGCCCCTCCACCTGTGAGCACACCTGGCCACAGCTACACTGAGAAAGGGAAGGGTGTCGGGCATTTGCCATGTGCCATTCTCTTTTTTTCATATCACAGCCAATGCTGACAACCCTCAGGGCCTTCTACCCCATTCGTTGTCCACATGAACTGAGAGTCTTTCAAGATGGTAGAAGTTGGAATTCAATTCAGATAGCTTTGGTGTCAGTTTCAGTCAAAGCAGTGTGGTGGCAAAGCACCAGCTTGGGTGCCAAAAGTTCTGACTGTCCCTTACAGCACCTCATCCCTCTGGACCGGTGTGGCAGCCAAAGCCTCTCCTTCTCTTGCAGCTGCAAAGATTGACTCCGCTTCCCATCCTCCCTGCAGTAAGACAGGGTCACATGACTAAACCCTGGTCAAGGAAACACAGGTAGGAGTGACAGGTGACCTCTGAGGCTTCTGAGGCTGCTGTCAGCACCAGCTCCTAAAATCCCTTGAGAAACTCCCTGCCCCCTCTCCCTGCATCTCACAGCAGAGGATTCAGAGGAGGACACTGAGGTCCTGGAAGGAGCCTGGGTCCCTGAGTGACCACATGGAGCAGCCCCACTCCCTCTTCCCTTTTCATGCTGACCTGCAGGAGCCAGTGACCTGAGCAAGAAGAGTCTTTAGGAGATTAAGCCACTGAGATTTGGGAGCTGTTAGAGCAGCAAGCATGAATTATCTGATTGATGTGCCCAGTTTCCTTATCTGTAAAAGGAGGTTATCAACATCATTCTCAGGGTTGTTGTGTCAATGACTTATGATGCAGTGAAAACACAAACCCAGGATCTGACACATTCTAGGTAACTGAGGTCCCTCCTTACAGTGTCAGCAGCAGCCACAGCAGCAACAGTGCAAGGAGCACTAGTTAACTCCCAGTGTGCACAGTACTATGCCCCAGCTAAGTGGACCAGACACCAGATGGGCCTAGTTCATATACAGGGTCTCATGTTCTATAGCATGGGGGTGCTGGGAGCCTTAAAAGGTGTGCAGGACAGACTGCAAATGCTTTGTAAAATGAATTTTTCCTATAACTGCAGACCATTAAGGTGATATCTGTAAATAGAATGCTAAGCTGAGGGGTCACACATAGTAAAAGTGAGAAGTAAGAAAGTAAGGATCACCCTGGAGGCAGACACCTCAGTTCTAATTCTGACTTTTCCACTTACTATTTGGAACCCACATAAATCACTTAACCACTTCAAGCCTTAGTTTCCCCATCTGTAAAATGGAGATTATGATAGGGTTCTTGCAGGGATTAATGAGTTAATTTATGCAGAATGCTCAGAACAGTGCTTGGCATACAGTAAGTGGCGTGTATGCCACTAAGTGACTCCTGCTCAGGTAACGGAGACTGCCTCCCACCCTGAGTGCATGGTAGGGTCTGATGTCATCACAGCTGCTGGGAAGTACCTGTCCCCTTTGGGAGCTTCTGCTGTGTTTGTCCATATGGCAAGGAGAGAGAGCCCTCTTGGCCCCATGGCCTCCTGCTGTTTCCCATGCTGCATTTCTCCTGGGGGTGGGGGAGGAAAGAAAGTTGGAAAGAGCAGGTGGGGGCAGGGTGGGGGTGAGGCTTCAGGGAAAGGACAATGGGCTTTGTAAATCCCTCCCTGGGCAGGCTGGCCAAGTTCAATGGCTTCAGGCCACATGAACAGCAAGAAAAATGTGGCCCAGGAATTTCTCCCCAACGATTCCCCTTGTCTTTCTCTGTGGGAATTTGGAGCTGCAGACACATTCCTTCCATGAACAGCATCCGTGGCAGCTGAAGGCCCATTGGCCCGAGCTGGGGAACCTGGCTGGCCGGCACTTCTAGAGCTCTGCCCCTACTGCCTCCCCCCCCCAAGGAGTGGGCACTGCCAGTGCGCCAGAGAATGCACTCTCACTGGCAGACCTCACAGCTTGCTCTGTCAGGGACTGACCCCTCCTGGGCACGGCCCTCTCCTCTCCTGAACCAAACTGCCCAGACAGCTTTCACAGCTGCTTTTCCACAATCTGTCACCTGGAAGTGGAGACTAGACATCTTGGAGAGAATTCCCATCCATTCCTTTTTTTTCTAAGCCAAGTACTTCCCGACTTAAGAGGAAATTACTTCCCAGATGCTCTAAAATTCTTTTAAAACACTGTAAAGTACAGTCCACAGGCCAGATCTGGCTTGCCACCTGCTATTGTACATAAAGTTTTATTGGAACACAGCCACACTCATTCATTTACGTAGTGTCGATGGTTGATTTCACACCACAATGGTGGAGTTGAGTAGTTGCTAAAGAGACTGTATGGCCCTCAAAGCTTAAATATGTTTACTATCTGCCCCTTAGAGAAAGTTTACTGACTTCTGGTTTACTCCTTTGTTATTCCACACAGGATTTGAAATGGCCTCTATTGAGAAGACTTAGAATAAAATAGTGATAACACAATAGTTCAAAATAATTGAGAGCCTGAGAAAATGCAAATAAAAGTAGCAACTCAAAATCATGAACCACAACACAAATATGAAGACTGTTAGGACCTACATATTTGCCAAAGCCAGGCTTTAAATTTTTCTTGAGCTTCCTGGAAGCCAAAGGAAAAAGAGAAATGAGACAAGTCTCATCAAAAGAAAGAAAAAAGAATACCAGTCCTTATGGGATCTAGAGCTTTTTCTCTAGAAAAAGATGTATGGGGCCTGCTTCAAACAGAAAAAGAGCAATACCCACCTTCCCCAGAATCATATACTTAGTTAAAAAAAAAAACAACAACAGAACAATGAGTCTGCAAAATGAATAGCAACAGCAATGCTGTTGATGAGGGTCAGTACGGGGACAGGGGTTCTTGTTAATATGTCTGACCAGAGATTGAACTAGATATCAGAAGGCAAAGCAGTTGGCTTCCATGCACTGTGCTAAAAGTGCATAAAACATTTTGAGAGGGTGTAAGAAGCCTCATTTCTGCTTATCACTTCTGTATATCTATTTGTTTCAGAGCAAAAACTGGAGTTCAATAAGGACAGGCCCAACTTGTCACTAACTCACCTTACAGTGCCTGGTGCAAAGTAGGCCCTCAAGAGATTGCTCATGAACATATACACCATGGAATACTATGCAGCCATAAAAAAGGATGAGTTCATGTCCTTTGTAGGGACATGGATGAAGCTGGAAACCATCATTCTCAGCAAACTATCACAAGGACAAAAAAACCAAACACTGCATGTTCTCACTCATAGGTGGGAATTGAACAAAGAGAACACTTGGACACAGGAAGGGGAACATCACACACTGGGGCCTGTCATGGGGTGGGGGGTTGGGGGAGGGATAGCATTAGGAGATATACCTAATGTAAATGAAGAGTTAATGGGTGCAGCACACCAACATGACACATGTATACATATGTAACAAACCTGCATGTTGTGCACATGTACCCTAGAACTTAAAGTATAATAAAAAAAGAAAAAAAATTGCTTGTGAAAAATGAGGAGGTTGTGTTAAAAGAGAACCTTCCAATTCCAATGTCTGTGGGCCTGTGTTATGTGGACATACAGTGTGTGTGCACACTGAATTTTAGCCAAACTCCTAATATAGATCAGAAATATGATGGGAGAAGGGGGTGGGGGCAGGGACGCAGGCCCAGATGAGACCCTCACCACCAAGAGGCAGAAGGCAGTGAGTGGTTGTTAAGAAGGTGACCAGCAGTGTTCAGACTGCCCAGATTGGAGGACAGGCTCTACCCTCTACCTACCAGCTGTGTGATCTTGAGAGCTCGCATAACCTGGGCGGGTGTCCATATCCTCACCTGTAGATTGGATCTGATGACATATCACCCTTACAGGCTATTGTGAAAATTAAACAAAATAATGCCCGTGAGTTACTAGTGCCAATCAAAGGTATGTTTTGTGATAAGCTGTCTACAAAGTGTCTACATCACGCCCTTCTTCAACAAGCTCCCTCTACCAGAGGCCAGGGCTGGCAGGAGACAGACATTATTCTGAAAAGCTAGGAGCAATAACCCGCGGTCTCAATCCAGCACTCCACAGGGCTTGTCTTTTTTAACTGGAAGTCTCAACTACAGTTATGTGTGCCTTTGTCCCACAGGCCATCTTATTCACCATCGAGTCCCATTCCTTTTCCCCAAAAAACATTTATCATAGAATTGTTAAGATCACAGGCTAGAAAGCAAGATGGGCTGGGCTCCAATCTGAGCTTAACCACGAATTAGCTGTTGTGACCTTGTGCAAATGACTTCACTTCTCTGTATTTCGGTGCCCTCCTCTTGAAAGTGGAAATAATGATGACATCGAATGCATAGGATTGCTCTGAATTCTAAGTGAACGTGCACATGTCAAGCTCTTAGCCTGGCACATTGTCAGGGCCAGGCAGTGCTAGCCATAAGGATTTTGCATCACTTCCTATGTTTCAGCTATCTGTAACTGCCTAACAGACTACTCCAAAGTTTAATGACTTAAAACAACACATATTTTCCTTTTTTAAAAAAATGTATTTCAATAGGTTTTGGGGAAACATGTGGTGTTTATTACATGAATAAGTCCTTTAGTGGTGATTTCTGAGATTTTGGTGCACCCATCACCTCAGCAGTGCAAATTGTACCCAGTGTGTAGTCTCTTATCCCTCACCCTCCTGCCACCCTTTCCCCCAATTCCCCAAAGTCCATTGTATCATTCTTATGCCTTTGCATCCCATAACTTAGCTCCCAATTATGAGTGAGAACATACGATGTTTGCTTTTCCATTCCTGAGTTACTTCACTTAGAATAATGGTCTCCAGTCCCATCTAAGTTGCTGCAAATGCCATTATTTCATTCCTTTTTGTGGCTAAGAAGTATTCCATGGTATTTATATACTACATTTTCTTTATCCACTCATTGATTTATGGGAATTTGGGCTGGTTCTATATTTTTGCAATAGCGAATTGCGCTGCTATAAACATGCGTCTGCAAGTATCTTTTTCATATAATGACTTACTTTCCTCTGGGTAGATAGCCAGTAGTGGGATTGTTGAATCAAATGGTAGTTTTACTTTTAGTTCTTTAAGGAATCCCCACACTGTTTTCCATAGTGGTTTTGTATTAGTTTCCATTCCCACCAGCAGTGTAGAGGTGTTTGCTTCTCACCACATCCACGCCAACATCTATTTTATTTTTATTTTTTTATTATGGCCATTCTTGTGAGAGTAAGGTGGTATCGCGTTGTGGTTTTGATTTGCATTTCCCTGATCATTAGTGATCTTGAGCATTTTTCTATATGCTTGTTGGCCATTTGTATATCTTCTTTTGAGAATTGTTTGTTCGTGTCCTTAGCCCATTTTTTGATGGGATTATTTGTTTTGTTCTTGTTGATTTGTTTGAGTTCTTTTTAGATTCTGGATGTTAGTCCTTTGTCAGATGTAAAGATCACAAAGATTTTCTCCCACTCTGTGGGTTGTCTGTTTGCTCTACTGATTGTTTCTTTTGCTATACAGAAGCATTTTAGTTTAATTAAGTCCCATCTATTTATCTTTGTTTTTGTTGCATTTGCTTTTGGGTTTTTGGTCATGAAGTCTTTGCCTAAGCCAATGTCTAAAAGGGTTTTTCCAATGTTATCTTCTATAATTTTTACAGTTTCAGGTCTTAGGTTTAAGTCTTTGATCCATCTTGGGTTGATTTTTTTTTTTTTTTTTTTTTTTTTTTTTTTTTTTTTTTTTTTTGCGATGGAGTCTCACTCTGCCTCCCAGGTTGGAGTGCAGTGGTGCAGTCTTGGCTCACTGAAACCTCCGCCTCCTGGGTTCAAGCAATTCTCCTGCCTCAGCCTCCCAAGTAGCTGGGAATACAGATGACCACCACCATGCCTGGCTAATTTTTGTATATTTAGTAGAGATGCGGTTTCACCATGTTAGCAAAGCTGTCTCGAAATCTTGACCTCAGATGATCTGCCCACGTTGGCCTCCCAAAGTGCTGGGATTACAGGCGTGAGCCACTGCACCCAGCCAAGTTGATTTTTATATAAGGTGAGAGATGAGGATCCAGTTTCATTCTTCTATGTGTGGCTTACCAATTATCACAGCACCATTTGTTGAATAGGGTGTTCTTTCCCTACTTTTATATTTTGTTTGTTTTGTTGAAGATCAATTGACTGTAAGTATTTGGCTTTATTTTTGGGTTCTCTATTCTGTTCCAATCGTCTATATGCCTATTTTTATACCAGTACCATGCTAAAAACAAAACACATTTTATTTGCTCACTGTTCTGCAGTGTGGCCATGGCTTGGTGGGGACAGCTTCTCTCTGCTCCACATGGTATCACTTGGAGAATCCACTTCCAGGACAGCCTCACTCACACAGCTGGAAGTCAGTGTGGTTGCTGGCTTGGACCTCAGTTCTCCATTTGGCCTCTCCACATTGCTAGGTTGGGGTTCTTGCAGCACAACAGTCTCAGGACAATTCCACTGTTTACAAGGGGGTGCTTTCCCTGACGACAGGGAAAAGCAGAAGCTGCCAAGTTTTCTTAGGACTTAGACCCAGAATTGGTCCAGAGTCACTTCTGCTACCTTCTGTCAATTAAAGCAGCTCATAGGGCAGCCTAGATTCGAGGGAGGGGATTACATAAGATGCAAGAACTGGAAGGTGTGGTTAGCTGGGGCCCCTGAGCTAACACATTGCCCTGCCTGGTCTCCAACTCCTCCAACCTGTGTTCGGCCCACATCTCTCACCTGGCTTATGCCTTTTGCATCTTTGCTTTTTCTCTGCTCCAGTCTCCCCCTTCCAGTCCCTATCTCGCTCTAGCCACCAGGCTAGCCAGTCAGAATCACAGACTGCATCATGTCTCCTACCCTAAATGCCATGTTGTGACTCCCCCCACCCAAGTAAAGAGCAAGTTCTTAATGGGATACTACTGCACCCATTGGAGGACTGTGTTAGTCCATGCAAATTGCTATAAAGGAATACCTGAGACTGGGTCATTTATAAGGAAAAGAGGTTTATTTTGGCTCAAAGTTCTGCGGGCTGTACAAGCATAGCACTAACATCTGCTTGGCTTCTGGGGAGGCCTCAGGAAGTTTACAATCATGGCAGAAGGCAGATGGGAGCATATGTGTCCCATGGCAAGAAAGTAACAGACAGAGAGAGAGAGAGAAAAAGGAGGAGGTCTCATACTCTTTTAAACAACCAGCCCTCATGTGAACTACCAGAGTGAGAACTCACTTATTGCCACGGGGATGGCACCAGGCCATTCATAAAGAATCAGCCCCATGACCCAAATACCTCCCACTAGGCCCACCTCCAACACTGGAGGTCATACTTCAACATGAGACTTGGAGGGGACACACGTCTACACCATATCAGGGACCATTCCTGTGCCATCCCCTAAGGTGCTGGACCCCTCCTTGCAGCTCAGGTCCCACCTCAAAGCATTCTCCTCTGCAGAGTTTTCTTTACCACCCTCGGCAGACTGGCTTTCTGTCCCCTACAGCTCCCGGGGCAACCTCCTATCCTCTGCCCCACATTGGGCCTTGTGTCAGGCATTGAGCTGTGTTCAGTCATCATTTGTACATGAGTGAAGGAAAGAATGATCATTATAGGCTCCCTAAGCTATGCTTGTGGCTAAGATGGTACATTCCCATTTATTCCCTTCCTCTGAGATACCCAGGGCTGAGCTCACACCTGAGATAGTGCTGTGAGGGTGCCTTGGATATTCTGGGGAGGAGCAATCCAGACTCCTGCATAGGAACTATGGAGGGAAGGTCCTGAGTCTCCTAAGAAAATCCTTGAATGACCTGGGGCATATCTGGGACCAGGGGCTCAGGCTGCACAGGCTTCAGGATCTCAGCAGCAGCAGCACCCCCTAGAAACAGCTTGACATTCTCACCACCCAACTGTGGGTCTCCCAGAGAAATGGAGTAAAGTGGCAGGAAGTAGAGCTCTGGATGAATGGGGCAGCCTCTATCCCATAGAAACTTTGTCCTCAAACCTGGTGTCCAGCCTCCTCCCAGAGCCCATTGTGCCCACTGGATATCCACCCCCTGGTTCTAGCTCTTCTGCCCTGTGCCTGGTGGTGGGCTGGAGGCTGGCCTTCCTGCTGGGAAACATGTCCTAGAGGCTCCCACCTCTGGCCCTTCTTCTGGAGCAAGGCGGCTTGAGCACAGCTAGAGCCTTGCAGCATGTGTGATCCTGATGTTTTGGCTAAATTCTAGTTAGTTTGGGGTCATCATAAATTTGGGTGGCAGAGCTATGTTCAGAAAATTTGATTTTTCAGACAAATTCTATGCTAAGTGGGTGCTTTGCCAGTCGCAGCCCATGACTTTAGGCCTAACTAGGGAAAACTACCCATTCTTCTGTTTATTTAACCATTAAACCATCCATCATCCATCCTTCTGTTCACCTATGGAACACATCCATTCAACCATCCCTCCACCCATCCATCAATCTATTCACCTATCCACACCTCCATCCAACCAACCATCCATCCACCCATCCATCCATCTATTCACCTATCCACACCTCCATGCAACCATCCATCCACCCATCCATTCATCTATTCATCTATCCACACCTCCATCCAATCAACGATCCATCCACCCATCCATTCATGTATTCACCCATCCACACCTCCATTCAACCAACCATCCACCCATCCATCCATCTATTCACCTACCTACACCTCCATCCAAACATCCATTACTCCATCCATCCATCCATCCATCCTTCCACCCATCCATCCATCCATTTACCCATCCATCTGCCCATCCATCCATCCATGCACCCATCCATTTATCCACCCATCCATCTTGGCTCTGCCACTTACTCCCTCATTGGTCTTGGGCAAGTCTCTTCACCTTTCTGAACATTAGTTTCTTCCTTTGTAAATTGAATCTCATGGCATCTGCTTCATGCGGTTGTCCTGTGGTTAACTGAGATAACCTTTGTGAGTTGCCTGGCACATGGTGGGAAACACATAGTGAATGTTATTTTCCTTCCCCCTTGAGGAAGAACACACAACTAAAAAACTATAAAAAGACAATGTGTAATTAGGAATTAAAGTGTGTGAAACCAAAGGCAATAAAACAAGAAGCCCCTGCCTTCCTATTTGTCTGCTGAACTGCCTTGGGAGTTGATATTTAAAGCCGCTTTGAAAAGTCGAGTATCCCAAAATATATTTAAACGGTTCAATGGGGACGTTGACCCTTTATAATAGGCTCATTTGAAACGATCCTGCTTTGCTACTTCCTCTTAGAAAGATAAACAAGCGGCCCACAATGGCCGCTGTGATGTTTTCTTTTAAATCTTGCTTTCCAAATGTAGGACTTGGCCGTTGGACAATCACCCGAGGGGCTCACTCCCCGCAGATGCTCTCCCTGAATGCAGGGAGCTCTAGCTTGGAATTCCTGGGGCCTCATTAAGCCCGCTGTGACTAAGTGATCTTGCCTGGTGCTAAAACTGTTTAAAATGACTTGGCAGCAACCAGAAGTCAGGTCTCTCTGTTTTTTCTCAGTTACTCTCTCTTTGTAACCCCCACCTATGTGTCATGAAGTGAAAACCTCTTTCTTTCCGGATCTAACGCAGGAAAACCCTTCTCTCTCCCCGAAGCCTCACCCTGGTCTTTCTGAGGAGTTAAAGGAGAGGGAGGGAGGCAGAAATCTGCCCTGCTGTTGTTAATCTCTCCTTTGAATGAAGACTTAACTCCTGGGAAAACCTCTTCCCTGCTCTAAGTCATTCTTTCCTGCCCCCACATTTATTTAACTCTTCTGCTCCGTGCCTTGGGCAGCCTCTGCTTTCCAGCCTGCCCTTGCTGAGATTCTCCTCTGAGACCACCTCTGTTCTCCCCAAATGGAATTGTGGTAGGGAGGGAGGGAGAAAATTCCAGTCAAGTCAAGGCCATCAGAGCTGGACCACAGCCCTGCTTCAGGGTCAGGAACAGATCCTAGGAACTGGGGGGTGACAAAGAACCTTACATGAAGAAGCCTACTCTGTGCCAAACACCTAAAAATATAATTATCTCAATCAAAGTAAATTGATTATTTACTTTAATTACACAATAATACCTGATTATGCTTTCCTTTTACAGAATGAGGCCATTATAAAAAACCCAAGTCTCTTGACACCCACTTTACTCCATTCTTCTTCCACCCTCTCCCCAAAGGGAACCACTCTTGGTTTCCTGTTTTCCTCCCATATATTTTTCTAAGCCCAAGGGCCTAGAACAGAGCATGGTACAGAGTGAACACTATAGTAATATTTTGTGAGTATGGGTATGTGTTTTACATAAGTGCCATGAATCTGTAAATCTCAAACATTCAGCCATAGCACTCTCCTTTTATATCATATACCATCTTATGAAAATTCCAGTGTACTTGATAATTCTTTCATTTGTTTGTTTTGAGACAGAATCTCGCTCTGTCACCCAGGCTGGAGTGCAGTGGCCGAATCTCGGCTCACTGCAACATCTGTCTCCCGAGTTCAAGTGATTATCATGCCTCAGCCTCCCAAGTAGCTGCAATTACAGGTGTGCGCTACCACGCATGGCTAATTTTTGTATTTTTAGTAGAGATGGGGTTTTGCCATGTTGCCCAGGCAGGTCTCAAACTCCTGGGCTCAAGTGATCCACCTACTTTGGCCTCCTAAAGTACTGGGATTGCAAGCACGAGCCACCATGCCCGGCCGATGATTCTTTTACTGGTGAACATTTTGGTGGTTCCAACTTTTTGCAATCACAAGCAAGGCTGCCATGAATAGCCTTCCATAGACTTTCCTGGGCATGTGGGGACACATTTCCATGGGGTACGTACTAAGAAATGAGATAGCTTGCTCCCAAGGCAGCAGCATTTTTAGTTTTAATAAAGCAGCTTCCATGTTACCTTCCAAGGTGATTGCACCGAACACACTCTCATGAAAAAGTGCCCAAATCCTCGCCAAGACTTGATGATGATGATAGCTCACACTTGCAAAACACTTAGCTACAGGCCACTTGGGTTCTAAGTCCTTGTATATATCAACTCATTTAATTGACACAACCATCCGGTGAAGCAGTTTCTGTTATCTTCTCTGTTTTATAGGTGGGGAAACTGGGCACAGAGAGAGTTTGAATAACTTAATTCTTAATTTGTGCTAAGTAGCATCTGAACCGGTATCATTTTCCTCACTTTTCAGGTGAGGAAACAGTCTCAGAGGGGAGATGACTTATCCAAAGTCACACAGCTCATAAGTAGCCCGCCAGGTTTGAGGGTAGCCTGGGCAAACACTCCCTCTTCCTACTACTGCACAGTACAGGTGAGCTGGGAAACTGAGAGCTCGGCGGTCCTGAACACCCCCGACAAAGTCACCCTTGAGATGACTGCCCAGAGGATGCTGGTGGGGTTGGGGGCGTCTCCCTTGCACAGCGAGGGCGTCCCTTCTTCCCATTCTGCGCGGGGAGGCCAGGCCGGTGTGGCCCCCAACCCCTGCTTGGCTCCCAGGGAGACGGAGGCAGCCCCGGCTCCGCGGCGCCCCCTGGCGGCTCCTGGGTGAGCGCGCGGCCCGGCACCCCGGGAGAGTAACGGGCCGTGGGGAGGGCGCCGGCGAGGGCAGGGAGCAGCGCGGGGCCGCCCCGGCGCGCGGAGATAAAAGCGGGCAGTGGCGCGGCGGTCGCGATCTGCGCGTTCTCCTATTGATTAGCAGGGTCTGCCCGGAGGCCGGGATGCCCGCTGCGCGGGGCCGCGGTGGAGTGTGAGGGCCCGGGAGCCGCGGGCCGGCGGCCCCGCGCACCCTGCGCCCGGCTGGGCACTGCCCGTGGGCCGGACCTCGGCCGCGCCGCCCCGGGGCGCAGGCGGCAGGCGGGGAGAGGAGCCGAGCGGCGGGGCCGCGGGCGGCTGCCATGGGGCTGTGCTGCTGCAAGGACTGGAGGGGACACCTGCTAGCGCCCAAAGGTAACTCCGGCGCGCACGTGCGCCCCGCTCCCTGCGGCCGCCGCCAGAGGCTGCCAGCCCCGCCTCGGGGACTCGCCACGGGGTGTCCAGGGCCGCCCGCACCTGCCTCAGCTTTGGAAAGGGCTCAGGTGCGGCTGCTGCTCCCCTGAGTCTCCTAACTTTGGAAGGGGAGGCTCCCCTTCACTCGGGGCGCGGGGGCGCATCCTGGGGCTCCTCGGTCCCCATGTGGGAGTGGGGGTGGGGTCCGGCCCCTGGGCGGGAGTGGGTAGAGCCGAGGGGAGGGTCCGCCCTCCAGGGCCCGGGGCTGGCCGCGGCGCCGGCTGCAGGTCCGCCAAGTCCACGGCCGGGACGGAGGAACCCCCGGCGCCCAGACCCACTCGCAGGTCTCTGCACCGCGAGCCCGGCCCGCGCCTTGCGCCGCCCCTGCGGCTTAACCGCCGGGAGAGGGACCATTCATTCTCGCCCGCCTCTGTCACAAACTTGGACGGTGGGGCCCTGACTCAGAGTTTTCCAAAACTCGCGGCAGAACCTGCGAGCAGAGCTGCTTGAGGAATGCAGCAGTCTTGGAGAGGGCCCAAAGCCCAGAAACACGCTTAGGACGTTGGCGGCCGCCGGAGGTCCGGCCTCCCGGGGGCTGGGGCCCGGCCGACTTAACCCTTGACTAACTGAAATGATCCCTGTTGATCGTTGGGAACATAGTGGTGCATCCCTTTACTGCAGCGCTCCCTAAACTCACCTGACCCTAACACTCACCTGCCGCGCTTATTAAGCATGCAGATTCCCAGGCCCCACCCTGGCCTGCTGGATAGGCTCTGGGGAAGGCCTTGGGAACCTGTGTGTTTAAGGAGTTCCCCAAGTGACTCCTATGGCCAGGTGAGTCTGGGAAGCCTTGCCTGTAAACCATATAGGGTAAGGCAGGCTCTGCCAGAATGAGCACTAGGTCTTCCTTCCTCCGAAAAGTGTATTCTGCATCCAGATACAGAAAAGGTCAGGCAGCCTTCGACCTTGTCCAGGTGAGAATGGTGCCATCAATGTACAGGCTGGTTTCACAAAGGGTTTGAAGTAGCTTATAACATATATAATACTTAACTATTTAAAAACCTAAACAGGACCCTACATTTACACAGGAAGTAGAGAGGTCAAGGGAAAATGGAGCCCAGTTAATCTGGCTATGAGGTATGATCTATGGTTGAGCCTCTTTGCAACCAAAACCAAGTGAAAAATGTGAGTGCTGTAGTTGCAAGGTTCTCATTGTCACAGAGCAACAGTTTTCTCAGCTTCTGATTGTAGAAAGAATGAAAAAGAATTTTGCACATGAGGCTTCATTCTTGGAAGCAGGGGCCGAGAGCCCTGTGTGTGGTGTCTTCACTATGACAATAGCTAGGGCTGCAGTAGGGTTTAGAGGACAAGGTCTTGCTGCATGCTCCCCGAGGGCAGGTCAGAGCCCAGGATTTCACCCCCACCAGGGCCTGGACAAGCAGCTTTAGTCTCTCCTGACCCCTCTTCAGTAAACATGGTAAAGAGAGTCCCAAAAGCAAGGGTGGATTTACAAAGTCTTGGTTAGAGAGGACATAGACTCATTAAGCAGCCCCAGAAGGGAGCCAGGGGCACCTCCTCTTGCTTAGGTCTGTCCTCTGGGGCTGTGGACCCCCAAGGCCAGCTGCTGGCTTCACCAATCCAGGTAAGGAAAAAGCCTGGTCTGGGAGTGTTCCCCAGCTGGGCCCTAGCCTCCCACCGACCCGAGAGATAGCTGGCCACAGCAGCCTGGGAGTAGGCACTGAGTCTGAAGTGCCTACAAGGTTCTGCAGCCCATGGAAGTTAGCCAAGCTGGCCAAGTGGGTGGGGAGCACTGTGGTGCCAGAGTGGATGACCAGCCACTGTCTGGCAGGGAGGAGAGAACCCATGCAATTGTTGGAGAGTCTGTGGTTCAAGGAAGACAGATGTTTGATCTCTTAGTGTACAAAATCTCCAAGGGTTTAAATGCTGCAGGCTCATTTAACAAATTTGAACCCATGTGGCCAGTCTGGCTGGGTGGCGGAGAGTCTGAACCATTGTTCACAATTAGTTCTGCAATAAACACGGGAAGGGTTATTTGGTCAAATAATCTTAGACATCAGGAATTATGAAAGTTTGGAAGATTTTTTCACAGCAAACAGAGCCTTTGCCACACTGGCACAGTTGTGCCCGCTAAGTCAGGTGGATTGGAGGTATGGTCTCCACACCTTTCCCTAGGGAACCTTCTTTTCATAGAGCATTTCATGGCACACATATGTGTGGACACACTTTGAGAAATGCTGCTTTGGACATTGAACTGTTCGGTTGTAATAGCAGTAACACAGTATGTCTGTGTATGTATCCATGTGTGTGTTTAGCTCTTGCCACCCACCTAAGGAGCTATCTGACTCTCTAGCCTAGAGATGTGTATGTGCATTTTTTTCAAGAAAAGTTTGAAAGAGAGTCCGTTAGTCATTGATATCATTTCAATTAAAGCAACAGCTAAGACAACAGTTGTTCTTATTGATTTCATTCTTGGATGAATCAAACTCTTACAACAGAACATTTTAGCATGTTTGTCCCTGTGTAAAAATCTACTTGATAAAGTAGAAAAGCTGAACTATTCTATAATCTCATGAAGAGAGCAGCAAAAATATATCAAGAGCCAGAGCCACATTAGTAGGTGTCATCATCACGCCTTTAAAACCCAAATCCTGGGCTTTATCCAGGAGCCCCTTGCTCTCCTGCTGGCTGCAAAGCTGCAGGTGGGCACAGTGGGTCCGGGAAGGGATTGTTGCATGCCTTTTTCAGGGAGGGGAGGGTGTGATATGCTGTGACATTAATCCCACTTAATATCATATGCAAGACAGGTTGTCACAAATAGAGAAATCCTGGGTTCCAGGTGCTCCCAAAAAGCTGAAAGGTCAGTGAGCAGGATCTGATTTGTAGAGGATAAGCCTCCCCTAAAAGCAGAGGGCTCATGTACTTGTCTGAACTCTGAGGGTATTGTTTCTGGGGCATGTTTCCAGGTGCATCTGTATTTAGAGCTCTGTGATGGGTCTCTTTGGTGGCAAATTTCATTTTCTTCAGCTTTGCATTGTTACCCAAGGTGGAAATTTGGAGGAAGAAGGTGGTACTGGAGCACAGCATGGAGTCAGCTTTGTTCCAGGGCAGCGAGAGGCAGGAGTGGACTGGTAGGCCCTTAGATCCTGACACGCGCTCATTCTCTGCCACCGCTTCGTCTCCAGCTGCCTTTGGAGCTCTTCACCCCTCACCCTTCCTGCTGCTCTCAGCAGCAGCAGCTCTTCCTTGCCTTCTGGGGTTTTGCCCATGACCAGGTCCCATGCTCTTCCCAACATCCTCACCCTCCCTCCCGTCAACTCCTGTCAGCCCATAAACCTGCCTGAATTGCTCAACCAAAAATTCAAAAACAAAACCAACAAGACCAATTTCTTGTCCCTGTCTATGCTCCATAAGCCCTGCCCATTGTTCCTCCCCTCCTTTCCCAGCACCAGGGAACAGTGTGCCCAGCCCTGAATCCCCTTTGTCCTCCTCCCCACTCATCCTGGCCCCCCTGTCAGGCTCTACCTTGGAGGAGATCATCTGCACTGGACCAGATGACCAGTCCTGACGCTCTGAGCACCTGCGAGCCTGCTCCCCTTAGGCCCCTCCTGGGCTGCTGAGGGCTGCCTGAGGACTGTGGCTCCCTGAATGCTGCAGCAGAACAGCAGAACCAGGGCTGAAGGCAGCCCTGCCCTGCTGGCTTTTGGCTATAAGTTTGTTCACCTTCTGAGCTGTCTCCCTCAAGGCCCTGATGACTGTGATTGCCTCTAAACAAATGCCTCCGAAATTCCCCCTCCAAGCTCTGCAGTGCCTGTCTGCGGCCTGCAGATCCAGAGCCCCTCATTAGACTCCAGTGCAGTCCCGCACTCCCACTGCCTCTTCTGCTTTCCTGGCTCTCGACCCTGCCCTCTTCTTCATTTCTCACAACCAATGGCTGATGGCTCCTGTGCTCTTGCCCTGGAGGCCACCGCAACACCTGTGCATTCCCTCATCGACTTATCGCCTTGATGGCACTGCTTCCTGGCTGGCCATCCTGAGTTCACCCTTGCCCCTTCTAGTCCACTGCCCAAGCCAGCATCCACCCACAGCTCTGGAGACACTATATGATCCTCCTCAAACCCCACCTTGGCCCCACATTGCCTGCAGAAAAGGCTCAGATTCCCAGCCTTGCTGGCACTGTGTTTCCCCCTCCCCCTCCCAGGCTCCCCAGACCACCTCTCTGGTTTCCGCACCACACCACTTCCTCTCAAGATGCCATCAAATGGGCCTGAGGGCAGTCGAGCCTGGGCAGGTGGCCTGTGCCCGAATCCATCTCTGAGCCCCAGCCCTCGGGCCCAGTTCAGTTCATTCCCTTTGGTGCGGTGAGCCTGGGTCTGCCGCTGGGGATCACTTTGTCACCTATGTGGCCTGACACCACACTAGCACAGAATCTGTACTTGTGAACAGTAGCAAGAGCAGAGTGTGGGCAGAGACAGGAAACCATTGAGCTCACCTGCTGGCTGGACCCAGCCTATTGTTGGGTTACCCAACACCCAGCAGATCCCAGTGGCAGTCCACTGTGTTTATCACTGCATTGTAATAGATGAGCTCTGGGCATGGGTTCCTGCAGACCCTGTGCCCCTTTGCTGGTGGACAGAGTATAGGCTGTGCCAGGCTTGGGCTCACTGGGGTGCCCAGCAGCCAGAGTACAGAGGCCAGTGGACCTGGGCAGGAATGCTGCTGCTGGTCTGGTGCAAGATGAGGGGACAGGGTGCCCTGCTCTGTCTTGGAGGGAGAGGTCAGGAGGCATGGCTGTCACTGACTGGGTGATAGGACCGGTTCTGCTGTTCCGCTGCAGCATTCGGGGAGCCACAGTCCTCAGGCCAGCACAGTGGCTGCCTCCTGCTCTGCCATTCCGTCTCTGCTCCTGTCCCTAGGGGCCTGCACATTCTGATGCTTCTTGCTTGCTTGCTCGGCCCTCTGGCTGGCAAACTCATCAGAATCTTTAGTCACTTTCCCGGCTCAGGCCTCTAACCCCTGGACACCTCCATTGGATGTCTCCTGGGCTAGAGATTGGCCAAAGCTAATCGGGCTAAAACTGAATTCTCAATTTCATCCTTTTCCTCCAATTTGCCATCCCCACATCCTGCCAGTTCTATTTCCAAAGTGCACTTGAATCTTTCTGCTGTCTCTATGCTATGCCAGCACCTGCAGCCCCATCTGCTGCAGTGGCCTCTCCCAACAAGGCCTCCCACATGGACCCTCCTCAACTCCAGTCCCTTCTCCAGTAGCCAGTGTGGCCTGTGCAGGTCACCTGCGGGGTCTCACTGCTCCCTACTTGCTCACTGCATGCTCAGTGGTTCCAGTGGCAGTGACAGTTGATTCTCAGTGCGATTCGCTGCCGGCCATGTGGTCTCCAGCTCCCCACATCCCCATCCTCCTCTCACACGTGGCCTGCTTTTGCTTCCCTCATTTCTCTCTGCCTGAAGTCACCTTGCTCCTTGTTTGTCTGGGCCTAAGTGTCACTATTTCCTGAGAGGCCTTTTCTGACCCCTGTTGTTTGCTCACTTGCCATTATGTATTTTTCCTTTAAAACACTTACCATAATGTGTAAATCTACATGTGTCATTACTTTGCACAATCTGTTCCCTCACTAAGTGAGTCAGAAGCTCCCTGAAGGCCAGGGCAGACTCTGTCTTATGCTTGCTGCTGGGAAGGCTGGCAGAGGCCAGGCGAGGTGGCAGCCCTCATGTCTGACTTGACTCTGAAGGCAGTGGTGGGCTGACGTGGACAGATGTGAGGCCTGGAACCACATGCTGGGATGTGGTCGAGCCTTGCCGTCCTGCGGGCCATGCTCAGGAGACTGAACCTTGAGGCTTCTGGCTCCACTCGATTTCTGAGAAGGGCCGCTCTTTGTGACTTCTTCTCCACTCGGTGTCCTGCACAGCAGCCCTGGGGGTTTTTCAAAAAGGGAACCAGCATCCAGCAGAGAAATTTGGTTTCATTTCCTAGCCAGGCCTCCTCCTCACGCCTCTGAGCCTCTGCCCTCCCACCTGCAATGGGGACAGGCACGCAGGCCTCAAGACTGTCAGAAATGCCAGCAGTCGTCCCAGCTCCCTGCCACTCAGAACCTCAGTTTCTTTAGTTTCTTTATCTGGAAAGAGGGAAACAAGCATAACTCGATGATCTCTAGGTCACTGGTGGCTTGAACTTTGATGATTCTCTGAGGAAACCCAGAACTGCTGGTGTGCCTAGCAACAGGACACGAGAAGTCCCGGCACCCCCTCCTACCTGCTTGGAGAGGAGTCCTGTGGCCTTTCAGCTGGAGGGTGGGGGCTCGACAGCACATAGCCAGGGTCAACGCTGCTGGCCTCCAGGGTTAGGGGGTTGGCTCTCATGGCTCCAGAGAGGAACCAATCCTGAGGAAGCCCTAAGTCCCTGACCTCGGCCCTTAGGGCAGCAAGTCTCCTAGAGAGCTTCAGAGGTCTGAACTCCCGAAGGGAAGAGGAAGAAGAGGCTTGGAGGTGTGTTTTCTCATCTTGTTACTCTGTGGTCCTTGTACCTGTAGGGGACCCTCCTTGGTCCCCAGGAATCCTGGGACCAAAATGGGGAACACCTCAATGAAATGAACCCCTAAAATATCTCTCCCTATCGCCCACCCCCAGCCAGCTATGTAGCTAATGCTTATCCTGCCTAAGTTGTCTTTTGCCGGCTCTTCTAAACATCCTATCACTGGACTCTTTTAAACAGCTGTATTGAGGTGTATTTCATGTATTATAGAAATTAATTCAATTGAATTGAATTTGAATTTATATAATTCAGCAGTTTTTAATATAGTCACAGAGTTATGCAACTATCACCAAAATCTAATTTTAGAACATTGTCATCACCCCAGAAAGAAACCCCATGCCCGTTGGTAGTCATGTCTCATTCCAGAAACAACCCTCCCCGTGTCCCCTCATCCCCAGCCCTGCAGCCTAGGCAACCATGAAACTGTTTTCATACAATAAATATATTGTATTTTTGTGATTGACTTCTTTCACTTAGCATAATGTTTTCAAGGTTCATCTATGTATGGCTACTTCATTCCTTTTTATGGCTGAGTAATATTCCATAGTATGAATATGCCACATTTTGTTTATCCATTCATCAGTAGATTTGGATTGTATTTTGCTAGTTTTTCTTGAGGATTTTTTATCTGTATTTATAAGAGATATTGGTCTGTAGTTTTCTTGTGATGTCTTGGTTTTTGATATCAGAGGACTACTGGCTCCATAGGAAGAATTGAGAACTGTTCCCTTTCTTCTGTTTCTTGGAAGAGTTTGTGAACATTTGGTATTAATTCTTAAAATGTTCAGTAATACAAATTTTAAATTTCTTTTTGAGTTGGTTTTGGTAGTTTGTGCCTTTCTAGGAATTTGTCTCCTTTATCTAAGTCATCTAATTTGTTGGCAAACAGTTATAGGTTTTGTTTATTTATTTATTTATTTATTTTTGAGACAGGGTCTTGCTCTGTCATCCAGGCTGGAGTCCAGTGGTACAATCATGGCTCACTGCAGCTTCAAACCTCTGGGCTCCAGCAATCCTCCTACCTCAGCCTCCCAAGTAGGTGGGAGTCAAGCACATACCACCACACCTGGCTAATTTTTAATGAAAAAAAGTTTAGAGATGGGGTCTCATTGTGTTGCCCAAGCTCGTCTCAAACTCCTAACCTCAAGCAGTCCTCCTGCCTTGGCCTCCCAAAGTGCTGGGATTACAGGCATGAGCCACTGTACCTGGCCACAAACTCTTTTTCATATTATCCCTTACAATCTTTTTTATTCTGTAAGTTTGGTAGTGATGTTCCCTATGTCATTCCTGATTTTAATAATTTTATTTTTTTCTTGGTCAGTCTAGCTAAAGTTTGTCAAACTTGGTAATTTTTTCAAAGAACCAACTTTTGTTTTTATAGATTTTTAAATTTTTCCTATTGTTTTTCTAGTTTTTTTGGGTTTTTTTTGTTTGTTTGTTTGTTTTTTTTTGAGTTAAGGTCTTGCTGTGTCACTGAGGCTGGAATGCAGTGGCACAATCATAGCTCACTGCTGCATCTAACTCCTGGGCTCAAGCGATCTTCCTGCCTCAGCCTTTTGAATGGTTGGGACTACACGTCCCAACTCACCCCTAAATACCCAAAGATGCTAGCACAGATGCCACTATGATCAGCTTCTTGAGTATTTAGAAGGGAGTTGTTCAGTTTCCACATATTTGTGAATTTCTCAAATGTCCTTTTTTATTGATTTCTAATTTCATTCCTTGGTAGTCAGTGAATATACTTTCAAACTTTGTTTTGGTTAATCCTTTAAAATTTTTAAGGCTTACTTTATGATTTAGTAAATGGTCTATCCTCAAATATGTTCTGTGTGCATTTGAGAAGAATGTGCATGCTGCTGTTATTAGGTGGAGCATTCTACAGTTGTATGTTAGGTCTGCTTGATTCCTTATGTTATTCAAGTCTTCTGTTTCCTTGTTGATGTTCTGCCTAGTTTTATTTTTGAAAGTAGGATATCAAAGTCTCCAACAATTATTAAAATCTCCTGCATTCTGTTTATTTTTGTCATGTGAATTATGGGGTTCTGTTTATAGGGGCATATATGTTTATAATTGTTTTATCTTCCTCCTGCAACTACCCTTTTATCATTATAAAATGTTCATCCTCTTTGTATCCAGTAACATTTTTGTTTTAAAGTCAATTTTGTCTGATATTTGTATACCCACTCTAGATCTCTTTTGGGTATTGTTTTTATGGTATATCTTTTCTCGTCATTTTACTTTCAACCTACTTGTGTTTTTTAATGTAATGTGTCTCTCATAAGCAGTAATTGTTTGATTATTTAAAAAATTTATTGGCCAATCTTTGCCTTTTTGTTGGAGTATTTATTCCATTTATATTTAATGTAATTACTGATAATACAGATTTATGTTAGCCACTTTGGAATTTGTTTTCTATACATGTTATATCTTTTTTGTTCTATTTCTCCATTACTGCTTTCTTTTTGTATTAAATAGAAATTTTCCAGCATACCAATATAATTCTCTTATTGTTTCTTCATGGTATTCTTTTAGTTATTTTCTTAGTGGTTATTCTGGGGATTACAATTAGCCTCTTAATTTAAAACAATATAGTTCAGATTAATACTTCAGTGGTTTACAGAAACTTTGCTCCAATATAACTTTGTTCTCCCTGCTGCCTGACTCGTTGGTGCCATTATTGCCATACTAATTATATCTTTATGAATTACTGGAGTTTTGTAAGTACTGCTTTGTGCAGTTATCTTTTAAATAGAAGAGCTATAAAAATACATTTATTTTGTCTTTTATTTTTAACTATATATGCGCTCTTCATTTCTTAATGTGGATTTCAATGAACATCTAATGTCCTTTTATTTTTCCTGAAGGAGTCCCTTTAGGATTTCTTGTAGGTCTGATCAGCTAGGATGAAGGACTGAATATTCTTGGTTTTTAGTTCTCTGAGAATGTCTTCTCCATTTATGAATGATGGTTTTGCTGGGTATAGAATTCTTGGTTGACTGTCATTTTTTTCTCTTTCAGTATTTTGAAAATGTTGCTCTGTTGCCTTCTGGTTTCCATGGTTTCTGATGAGAAGTCAACTGTTAATTTTAATGAGAATCTCTTGTATTTTCTCTTGTTTCTTTCAAGATTCTTTGCCTTTGGACAGCTTGACTATGATGTGTCTAGGTGTAAATCTCTTTTTTTCAACAAATTTGGGAAGTTTTAACCATCATTCCTTTAAATATTCTTTCTACCTTTTTTCTCTCCCCTCTCCTTCTAGGACTCTCATTTTGTGTATTTTGGTACACTTTATGGTGTCCCATCAATTTCTGAGGTTCTGTTAATTTTTCTTCGTTATTTTTTAGTTTCTGGACCTCAGACTGGCTATTCTCAATTAACCTATCTTCAAGTTTACTGATTTTTTTTCTTCTATAAGCTCAAATCTGCTGTTAGAGCCCAAATAGTGATTTATGTATTTCAGTTATTGTACTTTTAAATTCCAGAATTTATATTTGTTTCTTTTTATAATTTTTATTTCTTTATTGACATTCTGTAATTGGTGGGACATCATTGTCACACTATGTTTTATTATGTAGACATAGTTTCCTTTAGTTCTTTGAACATATTTACAGTAGCTGATTTGAAGACTTTATCTAGTAAGTATAACATCTAGGTCAAGGACAGTTTATATGGACTGCTATTTTGTGTGTGTATGGGCCATACTTACCTATTTTTCTTGGGTATCTTACAATCTTTTGTTGAAACCTAGACATTGTAAATAATATAATGTGGCAACTCTGCAAATCAGATTTACCCTCCCTCCTCAGGTTGCTGTTGTAGCTATTTTGTTTAGTGAATTTCCTGAATTAAATCTGTGTTCCCTGTCATATGCAGTCACCCAAGTCTCTTGGTTAGTTTATTGGTCAGCCAATGATTTGTCAGAAATATACTTAAGTGTCTTGAAGCAATAAGTCTTCTACCCTTTGAGGAGAGTGTGTTTGCACATGTATGTTTGTGTGTTGGGGCACACTTCCATTGCTTAGGAAGTTTGTGACTCTGCCATAGTCTTCCCTTCCTGCTTGTGCAGAGACTCAAAATCAGCCAGAGATGAGAGACAGAGGCCCTCTTACGTCTTTCCTCCACAATGGCATAGCGCTGCTCAGGCATATGGCTTTCTGGATCTCTAGGAGTATATCATGGGTTTTCAAAGCCCCCACTGGATATCTCCTTCCCCAGATCTGCAAGTTTTGGCCAGCTCTTGTTTGCCCCAATTGGTATCACAGCTTTAGGCAGCTGTAATGTTAAGGAATTGCTGCTGATTGTTTTTGACAAATGCCCTGGAATTAGATCTTTTCCTGCAGAGTGAGCTCTGAGTCAGATTAAATATGACAATGCTCTCTCAGTGTCTGTGGAAGCACGGGGGATTAAAAAAGAGCGGGTGGGGGAGAAAGAGAGAAAAAGCAATGTTCTGTAAAAGGGGCTTTTTTAAGAAGTTGCAAAACAGATCAAATTTTTACAGTGCTCTAGGAATGAGAATCTTTGAGAAATGAATTCATACCAAGGTATATGAGCAAGTTCTCAAGGCTTCTCTAGATGCGGCCTTGTCCCCCTTACCTAATCTTTATCTAAATGCTATGTGGTGACATGGAGGTGGGTTAAGGTACCCGAGGGCTTGGTCTCAAGGAAGCAGTGTGAAATGTTGGAAGCTCTGGAAGCTTGGAGCTGGGCTGACCTGGTTCTGAATTCTGGCTCTGCCATCTACTGTTTGTGCAGCCTTTGGATGGGATGCTTCTCTGAGCCAAAGAGGGACACCTTTGTCTGTAAATTGGGATGTCTCACTAGGTTGTGTTAAGGGAAGAGTTAAATTGGCCTCTGTGTGTAAGATTGCTAGCACACAGAAAATGTCCCAAAATGGAAATGATTATTATTTGGCTTGAGGCTTAGGTTAAAATGCTAAAAAGTGATGAGACCAGTAGTGTTTTGTTGAAATAAAAGCATTTTTAACACATAAACATTATGCTTCAAGCCCTGTTTTAAGCACTTTCTATGTAGAGTTCATTTAATCCTCATGCTAGCCCTCAAGTGGACTTTATTAATTGTCCTGTTTTAGAGATGAGGAAGTTGAGGTGCAATTTCCTGCCTAAGGCCACCCACAGCTGGGATTCCCATAGGCTATCTAGCACCAGAGCCTGCACTCTTGTATCTGTTTCATGTTAATACTACACAACTGAGAAGCCAGTGTGCACTTTGAGAAATAGCAATGGAGAACACCAAAGGACAATAAGAAAAGCAGCATATGCCATTTGCCAATGAAACTGGCAACAAAAGGCCTGGGACATCCCCTAGTCAATCCAGTTTGGAAGAAGTTAAAGGTCAGATACAAACTTCCCCATTGTGGCTTCAGCCTGACCAGGTTCCTCTCTGAGAATCAGTCATGCAGAGAGCCTGCTCACCACTGGAGTTCCTCTTGAGGTAGGGCTCTGTCCCTGGAGCAGCCTCCTCCCTGCCCACTAAATCTGCTCAGGCTGTTGTTGAGACTGGGGGCTAATTGGGGGAGGTGGGCAGGGACTGCTGTTCTTCAGCCTGTCACAGTCAGATCCACTTGGGAGCCCACAGAAGCGGCAGAGAGGATTTTTAACTCAGTGCTCATCTTGACAAGCTGGTTCAGTGCTGACCGTTACAGGCCAGGGCCATTCAGGACCAGGCAACCCCACCCTGGGATTCGTTCAGTCATTATGACTTGAACAGTCAATGATGTCATTATCAAGTATCTGGTGCATTCATGACTGGCCCAGCATGGACGCTCCAGTCCTCTTCTGGGGACTTACGGGCCACTTTGTTATGATGAGTCCTGGGCCCTATGGAGCCATTGTTGAGGATTTCCAGCAGCACCCAGTCTGCATCAACAACTTCTGGAAGCAGAGAGTCCCTGAACCTTGGAGCAAGGAGAGGTATTTGAGATTAGGTTGTTTCTGCTTCCTCCGTTTACCAATAGGGAGAGTCGGATGGAGAGATGCCTGTATCACCCTCTGGGGCACATGGCTTGTGTGGAGGGAGCAGCAGCTCCTTGGGAGTTGAGGGTGCAGAATCAGGGGCAGCGTGGATGGCCTTGGGGTCAGGCCACCCTGGGCTCAAATCCTGACTGTTGCTGTGCCACTGAGCATGTGCCTGAGCTCTCTGGGCCTCAGTCTCATGCTGGCTGGGTGAGTGGCATCTCAGGGCTGCCGTGTGCCATGAGGGCACCGAGAGCAGGACTTGTGCAGGATGTGCGTCCACCAGTACCACACACCATCTTCCTGATGAGGGCCAGGGCAACCAAGGTCCTTTGTAGACACCAGCACCTTCTAACTTGGTGAGGTCCTGGCTGCCATGCCATGCATGGAGTCACCTGCCTGCAAACAGCCACTCTCTATCCTGCTCCAGTCCAGTTTGAAAAACAAGCAAGGTCTATTCCAGTGAAGAGCCACCAGGGAAGAGTCAAGGAGGGCATCTGCTGTTCAAACCCTGACCCCCTCTTGCTAATGATGGCATCACGCTTACTTTTAGATGTAACATACAGCCTCGGAGGGGTTGGAGGAGAGGTCCTTGGAGATCACCTGGCTCAGCCTTCTCGTTTTCCAGATGATTTTTTTTAGTCCAAAGAGACTAAATGACTTGACTAAGGCCACACAGCATGTCAGTGGGCCAGCTAGGACTCCACCCACAGCCCCTGAGTCTGGGGATCCCTGTGCTCTTGGCTCTGAGCAAGGCTGCCTCACTTCATTTTAGTTTAGTCTGTGTGACTTGAGCACAAGTTCTGCACACAAAACTGTGCAAGGCCACTAATAGCACTCACAGAGCAGTGCTATCCCTTCCTTCCTTTGAAATGGTGGAGGTGGAGACAGTACATACAAGAGTTACTCAAGACAAGGATGAGGGTGCAGGGAGGAAGCCGAGCCCTTCCATGCCACCTCTGAGACAGCTGGAGGGCATAGCTGCTCCATGGCTGCAGCCCGGTTTAGAATGTGCCAGGGGTGGGGTCAGGCACCGCTTTCTTAAATGATCTTTCCTCTGTTGTCTCAAGACATTTTCCAAGTACCAGACAGGACAAAATGGCTTAGATGTAAGCCTCTCTACTTTGCCGCAGGCCCCAGTGCTCTCTGTTGTCCCACCTAGGCTCCTGCTGCCTGCCCTGATGTCTGCAGATTCACTTGGTCAAGAGGAGTTCCTTCTATGCCTGCTGTGTTTTTCAGCCATAGCACAGAACTGTTCTATGGGGGGAGCATGCTCATGCGCTAAATCAGTGGTCTCTCACTCAGGGAGGAAGAGAGGCCAACATTTGCTGAGGACTTACTGTGCCCTGGGTTCTCAGCTGTCCCCACGAGGGGGTGCAATGCCCTTGGTTTTAAAGAGATGAAAATATCAAGGCTCCAAGAGGTAAAAAACTTGCCCCAGGCCACCTAGATGTGGCTGGTGAAGCTATGTTTGAACCCACCGCTGACTAACTCCAAAATTCATATTCTTTTCTCTTCTCTCGGCTGTCTTCCAAGTGTCCAGAATGGACTGTCTGGAAAGCGTTCTGTTAGTACTTCTTGACTGTGGGACTACAGGTCTTTGAGTTTCTCCTAATAAAGTGATTTCTGATGAAAATCTGAGAACATCCTTCCTTCCTGTGCCCCCTCCTCCATGACTCGTCGGGCGTCTTCAGAGCCTGGAAGTCCCTGGAAATCCGGAGTAGCAGGCACTGAAAGGATGTCACGGCCCCCTCCCTTTATTCAGAGAACCTCTCCTTTCCAATAACCTTCTGGGAAGGCACTGATAGTGGGGAGGATGGGGCTGTGCGGGGAGGGCCCAGCGAGTCTGGGGGAAATGAGGCTGTGGAGCCCCAGAAGAGGCCAGGGTCACCTAGCATCCTGTCCTGCCTCTGCTGTGAGGCCCCATTGTCCTGGCTGGAGCTCCCAGGCTGGCCCGCCTTCGACTTGAGCATTCATGAGCCTGGCTCTGAGGCCCATTCCAAGTTAGTGCTATTTGTAGAATCTTCTTAAAATACCACAACAGTGTCATTCATGGAGCGTCTGCACAGCCATCGATGGTAGACATCAGAACAAAGCTCCGCTGTGCCTGGCATCCTGTTCTGGCCTCTGCTGGAGGTGTCCCCTCTGCTCCACTGACTGAGGATGTTGGTGTCCTCCCTGTCCTGGGTGCTCCTGAGCGATGCCCCATGGGGTCCAGCAGAGACTTTGGTCCCCCACGCTGGCCAGGAGCACATCCTGCGCCAGGCTCGCCAGCTGAGTGCAGGATGGCATGCTGTGCTCTGCAGGTGAGACCACTGCCCTTCTCGTGGCTGTCCCCACACCCCCAGCTCTGACGTCAGACTTCAGCCCAGAGCCTGCTCAGCTACAGTTGGGTGGACTGACAATGAGCAAAGAGTAACAGGGGGAACCCAGGAGAATAAAGCCTTTAGCATTCAGTTTCAGAGCCGCGGGCATTCTCTGCCTTCCCCTGTGGGCAGACCTCTGTTTCCCATTAGATAACAGTGGTATCCTCACCAACTGCATCTCTCTCCCCTGCCCCAGTGGTACCCACAGGGCATCCTTAGGAACGCTTGCTCCTGGCATGTTGATTGGTGTCACTGTTAGTTAGCAACGCATTTTGTGTACCTGGGATAAGTGGAGCAGTTTCAGGGCTTTCCCAGCTTCTGGACCTGTCAGAGCCTTTGCTATGTGAATGTACCCTGCCCTGGGCAGTGCCTCCCATACAATTTACCCTCAGGCCCTTCCTCACACAGCTGCCTGGCTGGGCAGCCTGCTTTGGCCTTCCCTGGCCCTGCAGGATGCGGGTGTGGCTAGAGCTCCTGGCAGTGGGCCCATCTGTTCAAAGGGTTTGATGACTTCCCATTTTTTTGTCTTTTCCCATGGATCCCTACCCATGAGTTGCATAGGCAGCCAGACATGGCTCCAAAAGGAGGTGACTTTGCTGGTCCTGGCCCATGCCTGAAGACAAGGGCCTGCAGTGGGCCTCACAGTGGATCTGGGAGTGGCTGATGGGACCCCCTCCCGGGTGGGAAAGGCTTAGGCAGCCAGGACACAGCAGCCCTTGCTGGGCAGCCATGCCAGCCGCACTGAAGTGGGGTTTTGAGTTTTCTAAAAGTATAGCCACTTGTCGTCAGCAGGTCCCCAACATGTCCCCAGTAACAGCTGGTCATGAGGCACACATGGCCGCTACCTGAGCAGTGGTGAGGCTGTTACACCCAACTGCAGCAGGAAAAGTGACCTTTGATGGGGAAGTTCTGCCTGGGAGTCCAAATATGCCTGGGGTGAAAGCTGGGCCAGAGGCTGAAGTCCCACAGGTGGTTTTGGGATTCTCAAAGCATTACCATGTAATGAACAAAACCCACCTCAGTAAGGAGAGTGGCCACCCCAGCCTTTGAGCCCTGACACTTGGAGTCTGACCATCCCAGTGGAAGGCAGGGATGGCCCGAGAAGCAGGTGCCTCCAAGACAAGCAGGTCCACATGACTCAGCAGCTGCAGGGCTTCAGGCAAGGGACTTGGCATTTCTATGTTCAGATCCCCCCCACCCCCACCCCCACCCCCACCCCCCAGCATTTCCGAGCCTCAGTTGCTCACGGTGTAATTACTGTGTCTGGCTGAGTGGGGGCTGTTACTGGTGGCTTCCTATCCTTAAGTGAATTACAAAGTAAATGGGAGGTTTTGTGATTTCTTTAGCCTGTGGCCGCCCCCACTTGAGGTTGTGAGCAAATTCGGGATTGACTGCTTGTTGTCCTGGTGTCCTCAGCACATGGATACATGGGTGGAGACTGTCCCATGAGGACACATGAAACTGCTCACAGGTGCTGCTTTGTGGGAGAGGACCCAGCACACAGAGGTGTGGGGCAGGAGGGAGACTGACTTTTCACTTTTCACTCTTCACTCTGTGTGCCTGCACGGTTGACTTTTATGTTGATGTTGCTCACCCTTTCCCCAAAAGGCTAACCTTTCTGAGTCCTGGCATTTCCTGTTTCTTCTCTTGCTGTCAGCCATCACCTCCTGATGTCAGCATGGCTGCCTCTGTCAGCTCTCCCAATCCTTTTTTAACTGCCTGTTCTAATTCACTGCATATCATAAAGCAGTGAACTGCACTTGCTAGAAATGTATGCAAAGTAAGAGTCAGCAAGCCCCAAGTAAGGCCCTCGAAGGTCAGTCGTTTGGCTCATAGGGGACCTTCACCTGTTTGGCCTTTCCCAATCATTGTTTTGCGTGTCCTTGGACTCTAGATGGATGAGGTTGACAGATGGGTGATTTCTAGATAAACCAGGTGTTACTGTGATGCTCTGTGTATGGAAGGGACAGGAGTCACCCTGGGTCTGGCAGCTTTTCTGGCTCTGCAAGTTCACATGTGGATGGCTAAGATGATGGCGCTTGGGAACAAGGTCATTTTTGAGCGTGTTTTCCAAAATTAGTGCTGAACCCTATCTTGCTGGGGTACTGGTGGGGGGCGTGGGAGGCCCTGAGAGGCTGGAGGAGTTCCGGTTTTGCTCCCCAGCCCTGTGAGCTTTGCCAAGGGGAATAGCGCTGAACTAAGAGTCTAGCGGACAAAGCATAAAATCCTAGCTCTGGCCTTCTTGCTTGAGCAGTTTCCTTCTGCAGAAAATGGAAAAATAAGACCTTCCTGAAGGTTGTCTACAGGCTTGAATGTGAGAACATTCTCGTGTCACATAACTCTAGGGGCACCATTCACATAAGCTACCATGTTGCCTCCAGAGGGCACCATTGATTTAGACTACAGTGAGAGTGGCTGCCTTGGTGGGGGCGCATGCGCTTAGACTACCATGTGAATGGCTGCCTCCTGGTGTTGTGCTAGGGAATGGTGCTGGATGACAGTGAACCTGTGAAACTTCTATCCTAGCACTGGCAAGGGTACTTCTTACATGTCTGGATGCTTATACCTGGCCTCCAGGAAGGAGGCAGCTTATGAAAATAGTACAGTCATGTGCCACATCATGACGTTTAAGTCAATAGATTGCATATGTGACAGTGATCCTATTATAGTATTGTATTTTCATGGTACCTTTTCTCTATGTTTAGATACATGAATACTTCCCACCGTGTTATTATTGCCTGCAGTATTCCACACAGTCTCATGCTGTGCAGGTTTGTACTGTAGGAGCAATGGGCTGTACCATAGAGCTTGGGTGTGCAGTACCTGTACTGTCTAGGTTTGTGTGAGCGCACTCTGTGGGGTTTGCACAATGGCAAAATTGCTTAATGACACATTTCTCAGAACGTATCCCTGTCACCAAGCGGTGCCTGACTATATGTTGTTTTTATAAGAACCTAAAGAACTTGAGTGAAAAAGAGTGGGAAGGACATTAGCTGAGGCCCTGAGGTCCTACCCAGCTACCGAGGAGGGCCCACTGCTGCCTGACCTTACAGGAACTCCTCGTGAAGAGGGAAGGAGCCTCTTCACGGTGAGAGATACGTATCGGTGAGAGATACGTGGTGGCCAAATCAAATTAGGGAAGTTTCTCACATGCCTATAGATTTTGTGGTTCAACAAATGTCTGCGTGACTAGCCAGAGAGGGGGCAGAACTGGGGTACGGAGTATTGGGCCGGTAGAACACGGGTGTGGAGAGCCACAGGCCCTGGCGGCCTCTGCCATTTGTCAAGCCACTTTCCCTTGGGCTGCAGCTTCTCCAACCAGCCCTTACAGGCTCCTTACAGGCCTTGGCTACATCTCCAGCATGCCTCCACCAGGCAGCCCTCCTGGCCTACCCCTCTCTCCATCCCAGCCAGGAGAAGCCATCTGAACACACCTCTAGGGAGGCAAAAATCCTCCCAGGGGATCCCCATCCACCCATCCTAGGTTTCCAGGAAGGAACTGGGAATGGCCAGCCAGGCCCTGCCCCAACCACAAGGAGGAGTTCTGGAGCCACCTCCAGCCTGGCTCTGGGAGGTTTTGTGATGCAGAATTGGGGATGGGGCTCGGTGGCCGACAGCCAGGAGAGCAGAGTCAGGCACACGGGACTCCTGCATCTGTATTTTTGGAGCTGCTGGACGTGGTCTCATGGTGGGGATGGATTAGGGGAGTGGGATGGGAGTGGGGCGATGCCACCAGCATATTTTGTTTGATGCTTACAATTACAGACTGATTTTTATTTATTTATTATATTTAGTCTAAACTGTACAGTTTCCCAAGGCGGGCAGATCACCTGAATCAGGAGTTCGAGACCAGCCTGGCCAACATGGTGAAACCTCATCTCTATTAAAAAATACAAAAATTAGCTGGGCGTGGTGGCAGCCACCTGTAATCCCAGCTACTCAGGAAGCTGAGGCAGGAGAATCGCTTGAATCCAGAAGGCAGAGGTTGCAATGAGCCGAGATTGTGCCACTGCATGCCAGCCTGGGCAATAGAGCGAGACTTTGTCTTAAAAAATAATAGTAATAATAAAATAAAATGTACAGTTTCTGGAGACAGAGAAAGCAGGGTGTGGTGGGACTTGGGGCACCCCCTCTCCCCATTGCTTGCTTGGGCCCCTCTGCCTGCCTAGGGTCCACTCACACCCAGGTGCTTGAACCCCATGCTCTCAAATTTCCTCTCAATTCATCACTACCGGGACTCTTCCCACCCCCTCTCTCAGCTCACCCCCAACTTATGAGCAAGTTCTGGTGAGTCTCAGATCCAGACAGGCACTGAGCCTGGGTGCCTGTCACCACCTGCATCCCAGCGCATGTGGCCCCAGCCTCTGCTTCCCTCCCCTGGACACCTGCCAGAACTTCCTATCTAAGCTCCTGACCCACTCCTGCCCTCCTCAGCCCACGGAGCCCCACAGAAGAGCTCAGGAGTTTTCCCACCTCGGGGCCTTTGTAGTTCTCCTGTCCATCTGCCAACCGCCTCCCCTGCTCATCCTTTTGTGCCCAGACCAGATCTGTGCAAGAAAGCCAGCCCCTGCTGTTCCTGAGTTCTCAGCCAGAGGATCCCCTCCCCAGAGTGGCCTTTCCTGACCCACCCCATTTCTGTTATCCCATCCATCTGAGCTCTCCCGGCCACCTTGGTTGGCTCCCTGTCCTTTGGCTGGTTCTCCAGGAAAGCGGGGGCCTTGTCTCCCTTGTTCACCCACACACCCCCTCCAGGCCACCCCATATGTCAAGCACAGCATCCTGCACACACCAGAGTCTTGGGAAGTACCTGTGGTCTCACTGGAAGAATCAGCCTCCCTGCCCTTCAGGTTTCCTGCATGGGTCCAGCCCTCTGGAGAGTGGGGAGCTAAGGTTCCAGGGATCACCCTTGGCCACTGGATGACTGGAGCCAGGGGATCCTTCCTCCCCTTTTCATCCCAGGACTGGCAGTCCTGACACACATTTCATGAGGCCAAATGGAGTCCCCAGGCCCCCAGGGCAGCAGGCAGCTTATCCAGCTTCCCTGTGGGGCTCTCCCTCCTTCCCATCCCTCCTTCCCCATCCCGCACTTCTCCCTGGGATAGCTTCCTGAACAATAACCTTTTCCTCAGGCTTTGATTTTAGGGAACCCAGGTTAAGACACACTGTTAGTTGGGGGAAAACGTTCTCAATAGCAACCCAAAGTAGAGAAAGGCACAGGCCAGCCGGGGTTCATATCTGCTTCCTATTAGGCCACATTGCTCGGAGTTACTCATTTAGCAAATGTTGATATGTTCACTCATAGCAGAGCACTCCAGCAGGAGTTAGGGGAGGTGCAGGCACCACTCATACCCCAGGAGGCCCGGAAGGGGCACTCCAGGTGGGTGCCAGCAGGACTTGGGCTGAGGAGGGGACATCGATGCACATTGCAGTTCTATCACTTACCAGCCTCCTGGACTTGGGAGGTTCACCCAGTGGCCTGGGCTTCTCCCGGCACCATGGGATGGTAGGGAAGGACAGCGTGATAATAGCCTGTACTTCCCAGAGTTGCTGGGAGAGGAGCTTCGCAAAGCATGTATGTGGTGTTAGCAGGGTGGTGGTGCCAGGGACGGTAGCAGCAGTAGCCGCAGCAGCAGGTGTGGGGCCTCATTAATCTCTGAGTCTGACATCGTTTGTACCAATGTAGAAATAAATAGCCCTCCCCTCCACAGAGTCACTGGACAGGTTGACACTGGAAGCTGGCACTGAGTAGGTGCCTCATAAATGTTAGTTCCTTTTTTGTTCCTTAGAATAATGAGTTGAGCCATCCGTTATTCCCTCCAGGTCACTCAGCATCAGTTACATCAGCCACCAGGCCACCCATTCGTCCCCACAACCCCTCTCTTGAACATTTCGGAACATGGTCTTCAGCTGACAGTTAACATATTCCGTTTAACATGCTGCTGTTTTAACTTATTTTCTTCTCCCTCCAAATATTTTTACATTGGTGATGGCACCACGTTCCTTGGTGTTTTCCAGTCTCAGCCATGCATTCTTACTGCGGAAGCCTGGCCAAGTCCTGGCTTCTCCAAGGTCAGGAGACGAGGGGGCCTCGTCCAATCAGCCTCAGAGCCAGGCGAGCCCAAGCCATGGGTGGAGGTGGCCGAGAGGATGCTGTTCTGAATTTATGCCTTTATCCCTGACCCCAGTAGGCCCCCGGGATCCTTCCTAGCATTGGCTGCTTTGAGTTTGTTGATGATGTTGGTTAATGCCTGTCTCCGCTACCGGGCCACACTCTCTGAGAGGCAGAGACTCTTGCTTTTGTCACTGCTGTGTCCCCAGTATGTGGCACAGTGTCTGGCACATGGTAGACCATCAATAAATATTTATGGGAGGAAGAATGGGATATGGAAATTTGGGAGTGGATGAAGGGCAATGGTTGGGGAAGGTGAGGGAGAAGTAGGGATATTTGAGCTGGGTCTTGATGAATGAGTAGGAGTTTGCCAGGTGGCCAGGTGGGAAAGGCACCAGCATGTGCAAAGACCTGAAGGCATGAAGAATGTGGTGCTTCCTGGCAATAAGCAAGAGGGCAGGGTGCCCGGAGTGTCCGGTGAGATGGGGAGAGCTGGCTGGGGCTGGAAAGGTGCTCTCCGCTCATCACGCAGGAGCCCAGTGGGAAGCAGCAAACTGGGACGTGTCCTGAAGACAACAGGGTAAGGCCATGATGTAAGATTCTCAATGGAGAAGGGAAAGTTCTGACTGCACTGCAGAGACCACCCCTTGGCAGTGCCTGGGCATTCCCCAGCTGTTCCCACACTCTTCACTTCTGCAATTGTCCCTGGGAGAAAAATCAGAGTCCTCCTTCTCCCACGGGGTACTGCCCAGGGCAAGATCACACACTGATCCCCTAAAAGCCCCAGCATCCCCAGAATCACAAAGGAAGATTCTTAGGGAGAGGCTGGTTTTAAGAAGTGAAACTCTGCTATGATTATAAGCTAGTGAAAGGGGAACAGAGCTGAAACCATTTGGAGGACATTTGGGGCATTTTCCTAAATTAAAAGTACTCAGAACACAGGGCTGGCTTAACTTCTCCAGCACCAAACACAAGTTCCTGACTCTCTCAGCAATGAAAATAAACACAATCTTCAATCAAGACAGTCATCTGTGCCTATGAGAATCCACATGCCAGCACTTCAGAGCCTCTCCTGAGAGGAAGCTGCTCCTCCCCTGCTCCTGAGACCCTCCCTTCTCTTCTGGGAGCTAGCCTGGGGCCCAGTATCCAGCTCCTCCTTCCAGAAATAGGCATGCAGATCTATGCACCTCTGAGTATATATCATCCATTTACTTTTTCCACATAGTAACGGAGCATCCCGTATCACTTCACACAGTTTCACCACCTTCTTTTTTTTTTTTTTTTTGGATGTACATAATTTAATCAATACATTATTTAATTTGATTAAAGGTTAAGTTGTTCCCAGTTATGTTTACTACCTTTTTATGCACGTGTACAAATTTATCTGAAGAGTAAATTTCTAGGAATAGATTGCTGGGTCATTTAAAATGTTGATATATCTCAAATTATTCTTCCAAAGAGATTGTCAAAACCAAAATCTACTTCTAGCAACAGCTCGAAGGTCTGCCCACTTTCCTCACCATCCCCATCAGGTGTATGCCTTCAGCTGCAACCCCTCCCTTGAGATGCTGGTAAACCAGCCAAAAGCACCTCCCATGGGGAGGCCTCAGGGGCCCTGCACTGGCCTCACCCACACACCTGGAACACGTGGTGTGAGCAGGCTTATTTCACCTGTCACTTTATATTAAACTTCCTTTTCATTTGTTTTTTAAAATAGGTAACAAATAGTACAACTATCAGAAGGCACAAGCCAGTCTCCCTGTTTCCCTGCCTTCCAGCCACTCACCTTCATCCCCAGAAAAAGCCACTGTTCTCTTTCTCTGTCCAGAGATACTTTGTACATATTCAAACAAATCTGGGCATAAAGTACACCCTCATTTTTTAATACCTGCAAAGCATCCCATTTTATGGATATGTAGCTGGGCCCTCTCCTTCTGCCATTTGTCTTTTCACTTTCTTTTCTTTGCCTTGCAACTATTTTTAACTTTCATGTAGTTACATTTTCTTTTGTGGTCTCTTGTTTTTGAGTCATACTTAGAAAGGCCTTCTCCAAAATTTTATACAAAATTTCTCACATGGTTGAGCCTGGCACTTTTATAGTTTCATTTTTCAACTTTAAATCTTTTTTTTTTTTTTTTTTGAGGCGGAGTCTCACTGTGTCACCCAGGATGGAGTGCAGTGGCATCGTCTTGGCTCACTGCAACCTCCACCTCCTGAGTTCAAGGAATTCTCCTGCCTCAGCCTCCGAGTAGCTAGGACTACAGGTGCCCGCCACCACGCCCAGCTAATTTTTGTATTTTTAGTAGAGACGGGGTTTTTTCACCATGTTAGCCAGGCTGGTCTCGAACTCCTGGCCTCAGGCGATCCGCCCGCCTCAGCCTCGCAAAGTGCTGGGATTACAGGTGTGAACCACGGCGCCTGGCCTTAATCTTTGATCTATTGTGTATTTTTATTTGGTTGTAAGGTGTGACATAAGGATTCAGCTTGATTTTTCCTCATGTGGCTCTCCCATTGTCCCTATCCCATTTATTAGAGAATCCCACCTGTCCTCACCACTTTGAAAGAGCTCCTTAAACATTCCAAACTCCCATATGTGTGTGAGTCTTTCTCTGGTCATGCCACCCAGTGCTGTTTTAATTACTGAGTAGCTCTACTCAGGTTTTTGTTGTTGTTTTTGTTTTGTTTTGTTTTGTTTTGAGATAGAGTCTTGCTTTGTCACCCAGTTTGGAGTTCAGATCACAGCTTATTTCAGCTTCTTGCTCTGCTGAGGTCAAGTTACCCTCCTACCTCAGCCTCCTGCGTAGCTGGGATTACAGGTGTGTGCCACCACACGTGGCTAATTTTTTAATTATTATTGTCTACAGAGGTGGGGTCTTGCTATGTTGCCCAGACTGGTCTGGAACTCCTAGCCTCAAACAGTCTTCCAACTTTGGCCTCCCAAAGTATTAGGATTACAGGTGTGAGCCACCATGCCCAGCCTCTATACTCTCTTTTAATAATTGGTTGGGCTGGTCGGACTTCACTATGTTTTCTTTCAAAAGTGCACTTGCTATTTTTGCTTATGAACCTTAAGAATCAACTTGTCTGGTTTAAAAAGAAATGCTATTCATATTGTGTTAAATTAATAGACCAAATTAGAGAGAATTGGCATCTCTATTATGCTGCCGGCATCTCTATTTTCCTACTTATATACATAGAATGCATTTCTGTTTCTCCTAATTTACAAATAGATTGTTCTTTTTATATATTAATTTTGCACTCAGTTGATTTACTGGATTCTTTTATTGATTATGATGGGTTTTCAGCTCATTGACTTAGAACTTCCACACATACAAACAAGTACCCTGAAAAATAATTTAACAGCAGGAGTAATAACAGCTCACCCTCCTCTCCAGCTTTCATAGTTTTCCATTCTTTCTCTTGTCTGGTTGGTGAACCCTTCCAGGGAAATGCTCTATACCAGGGGCTTCATTAGACGTGCCTGTATCGTTCCTGGCTTTGATGGGAATGGTGCCATTGTCTCTCCACTGAATGCAGTGTTGGCTTTGAGTATATCCAGGTGAAGAAGCCATCTGTTCTCATTTAACAAAGAATATTTATCAAAATGGATGTTCAGTTTTGTCAAGTCTCTTTTCAGATTTCCCCTTAGACTGGTGAGCTGCAGGCCGCCAGTGTGCACCAGCAAGCCAGCGAGGCCTGCCCATGCCTGGCAGCTTGGGGAGGAGGTGGTGCAGCTACGCGGGCGGCCTGTGGCTCTCACGCCATCTGTACCATCCTGCTTCCAGCTGCATGAAACAGGAAAGCCCATGTAACCTTCCAAAATCAAAGGAGCTATGTTATTCTTACAGACCAAGAAACCCAGAGGGAGGTGGCCCCCCAGGCTGGTGATTCGGGGCCCCAGCACTGTCAATGAGGACATGGCCTCCCCCTGCCCCTTCACCCGCCTTGGACTATTGGCTCTGCTCACTGGCCGGAGTGGCTGCAAGATGACCACCAAGCGACCAACAGGCAGGACACGCCGCTTCCATGGAGAGGGGTCTCTTGGTGGAGTCCTTCTTAGACAGGAGGGAGCCTTTCTCAGATGTCCCTTCAAGAAGCTCCCCTTGGGTCTCGGTGGCTGCATCTCTAGTCTTAGGGCAGCCTGTAAAATAGAACTGCTTTTCATTTCTTTCCAGATCTTCTTTAATGAGTGATAGGTATGCACCTCTTTCAATGGCTGCCTGTCATTCCATCACCTTTGTGTATCCTGGTGTCCCATTCCCCTGCTTTGGTCATGATGTTGCTTCTGGTATTGGATTGGCTTTTGTCATTGCCTGCTTGTTTGGGCATTTTGGGTTCTGAAATGTTGAGTATGGACTCTGTGGCTGCTGCCCTTCTTAGGCCAGCTAGAATTGTACTTTTGGCTCTAGCGCATCAAGAGGTGCTATTGTGTGCAGAGTGGGTATGAGAACTCCACAAAGGATAGGGCAGGGGGCCGGGCAGAGGGAGGCTGCAGCGGGGCCACTGCTTGGGGATGCAGAGGGCTCTAAATCCTTGTGCTGGGACTGGTGGGGGTGTTGGGGTGGCTTCCTCTACATGTGGGCCACTTCACTTGCTCCTGGCTTGGGCAAGGGGCCAGAAGGGCCATCATGTGGAGCACCTGGAGGCTCTGAGGACCAACAGGTGCCTAGTATTTTTGTTCAGGGGCCTTCATTGTTCGCCAGCACACCCCAAGGAGGAGAGGGACTCATCAGGTTTCTAGATGCCCTGGTACAGCTATGCAGTGTGGCTGCCGTGGTCCCTGCAGGGGTGCGAGAGTAGGTAATGGGAGACTCTTCTGGGCCGTGTCCTGCTCGGGCCAGCTTTCTCCTTTCACCACAGGATCCCATCTTCCTTCTCAGAAAACAGAGCATGTGGGCTCGTGATGACAGGCCAAGGTAGACGTTACCCGCAGGGAGCCTTACGCAAGTTGGGGACCAGCCCGAGGCACTGCATCCTCTTTCTCTGGAGTACACACACAGCAACTCTAAGGGATAGACAGAGGCAGAGCCCTAGAGGAACCATGGACACCTGAAGTTTCTGCTGCTCTCAGTCTGTCGCCTCCCCTCCTGATATTCTGCCCTTTATCTCTTCAGCCCTGCTGGGAGGACCCTGGAATGGCCACCTTCTCCTACCCCATGACAGACAGCGACAGAGTCAGGGCCCAGGGCCCACTGCAGTGCTGCCCTGGGGGATGGAGCAGAGTGAGAGGGGTCCATTTATTGAGCCCCTGGGCCTTGCAGTTGCTGCGAGTGGCAGGAGCTGCACCTGGGACTGAGGTATTGTGGCCAAGGGGGACCTGGAAGACAGGGCAGGTGGATGGTGAGACCACAGGTTTCCTTGGGTTTGTTCCTGTGTCCCCAATAGTGCCCTGCCTCTTCTTTCCAGAGCTGTTTTCCTGGAGGGGCTCCTTCCTCCCCAGCCTGCTCAGCTTGTACTGCAGCACACTGCGAGGCCTCAGACAGCCGACCCCTTACACAGCATCCGCTGACCACCAGCACTTCCTCTTCAACATCCTGTTCCCTCCTTCCCCTCTGCCTTCTGCGTCTCCTTTTCTCTCTGCATTTATGGCAATAAAAACACTTTCTGGAAACATAGAAGTGAGTCGTCAGCCTCCTCCTATCCCTGGCTGAGCGCTGCTGAGGAGGAGGCAGGAAGCAGAAAGCCCAGCTGCCCTGGAGAACCCCACCTACTCTTCACCCATGCCAAGGAGACAGAGCTGTGGCCCAAGGCCTACCCTGGGGAGACAAGGTCAGGGTCCTGCTCTCCTTCAGGAGTGGGCTTTGCTTTTGCAGCTAAGCAAGCACATCTTGCCGTTTTGATAATTTTTCCATGGGAGACCCTAGCCCTGTATGTGCAGGCAGTGGATTGTCCAGGTCCCATGATCACCACCTAAGGGCAGGTGGGAGGTGTCAACCCCCTAGGAGGTCAGCAGCATGCAGTTTCTGCTGACCAGCCATGGGCAGTTGGGAGAGTCAGGGTCCAGGGCCCACTGCAGTGCTGCCCTGGGGGATGGAGCAGTGGGCCCTGGGCCCCCTGCACAGAGCCCCAAGGAATCCGGTATACCCATTTCACTCTGAGCTAGGACCTGAGAAAGCCGAGTGTGAGTAGCTCACGGCCCAGTGGCAGTTAGGGCACCTTGGTTCCTACCCCCCAATCTCCAGAGGTGTACTACACAGCACCTCCACAGCCAGGTTTGTGAACTCCTTAGGGCAAGATGCGGCCCCCCTCCATTACTGCACTGAACTAGGAGGGGGATTCCATAAAGTAGCAACCGGCACACGGCAGTACAGACTTCCTTACCTAGTGTTACCGGCTGTCTTCCTGCAGATATTCTGGCAGGCACCAGGCGATTGTTCAGCAGGCACCTGGGGACAAGGATCTTAGGTAAGATCCTAGAGAAGGAGGTCAGGTCCCAGCAGCTAAGGTGAAGAGAGCGGCCAGAACAGGTAGCCCTGGAGGCAGCAGCTCTGGGCTGGGAATTCTTGCTCTTCCAGTTCTTACCTATGTGACTATGAGCAACAAAGTCCATCTCTCTGAGCCTCAGTTTCTTTATCTGTAAAATGAGAATCATGACACCTATCTCACAAGCTATGGAGAGGATAAAATGCCATAGTCTATGTGATTGCGTGTATGTGGCACATGACTGGCGCATAGTAGGCTGCTGTTGTTATTTAATGTTATTACCGTCCCCGTCTTTATTGGTACAGGAAGAGATGTGAGGATTGTATATCCTCATACCACCAGAGCCCCACTGTACAGGCCTCTGAAGACAACCGACCATAAGGGGGATGGTTGTGCTTCAGGCTATGTTTTGACAAAATGGGGATGCATACATCACCTTTGCTACATCATAGATTACCCCCCAAGCCTAGTGGCTTAAAACACAAACATTTATTATCCCACAGCTCTGTGGGTCGGGAATTCGGGTGTGGCTTGGCTGCATCCTGTAGCTTGGGGGCTCTCACAGGCTCATCACAGAATTGGCTGCAACTGTGGCCTCATCTGAAGGCTTGACTGATGGGAGATCCACTTCAAGCTGAATCACATGGCTATTTGTAAGGGACAGTCCCTTGAGGGCTGCTGGACAGACCACCACAGTCCCTTGCTGGCTGTTCCTGGAGGCTTCTCTCAGTTTCTCACCACGTGGGCCTCTGCCTCGGGCAGCTCCCAGCAGGGCAGCCTGCCTCATCACAGCCAGCAAGCCAGAGAACAAGCGAGGGAATGTGAGAGGGAAGCCACTGTCTCTTTGTGACCTAATCTCAGAAGTGACATCCTGTCAATTTTTGCCACATTCTATTCATTAAAAGCAAGTTATTAGGTCCTGCCCACCTTCACGAGGAGTAATTACACAAGAGTCTGACTACCAGAGGGAAGGTTCACTGGGGGCCATTGCAGAGGCTGCCCACCAAGGGATGGAGCCTGGAGCACCCACTCTGCAGCCAGACTGCCTGGGGCATTCAGATCCTCAGCTATTAAGAGTGGGCTGTGAGTGGCCAGTGCTTTAGGCACCAGTTGGCAACTAATTTCCCTTGGGTGACCGGGGGCAGTTGGGAAGATACATCTTATTAGTCATGTGACCTTCGACTAATTATTCAACCTTCTGTAGCCTCTGTGTTCTCATCTGTAAATCGGGTATCATCATTGTAACACCATATCAGGTGGTTGTGAGGACATCGAGATAAAACACGAAAGCTTTTAGGATGGTGCCCAGCATATGGTGAGCACTCAATCAAAGCTGGATATTTTAATTAAGAGAGATTGCCTGTTACCTCCCAGAGCCCTCCACATCCCCCACTGTGACTGCTGCCATTCACTGAACCCTGACCCTTTTCCAGGCACTAGACTAGTCTCTGGGGACACCAGAAAGAACAGTCATACATTCCTTCATAAGTCGTACATTCTTTCGCAGAGACAGGCAGTAAACATGTATGCAGACAAACAAGCTGCTTTCCAATCAGGATAAGTTCTATAGAGAAAGTCGTGTAAGACTAATTGGGTGGGAGGGGGCATCTCCTTGACGAAGGCTCTCACCCAGGGAAGGATTCTGTAATGTACATTTGAGCTGAGGCTTTAAATGAGAGGGAGTCAGCCATGCAAGGAGGTAGGAGGGCATTTGGAGCACCTGAGAGAATGCAAAGTTTCTGGTGGGAAGAGGGTGAGCTTGAGGGAGAGAGGGTGCTAGAGTGGCTGACAGCAGGACATGGGCCGGGGGAGGAGAGGTGGTCCGAGGGACCTGGAGGCCCACGGTCACATCAGAGTTGGGTTTTATTCCAAGAACAGTAGGCCCTCTGAAGGGTTTCCAGCAGTTGTGCTTTGCCCTTAAGAGGCTGCTTTTCTTTGCTGGAGAGGTGGACAGATGGGTGGATGGATAGATGGGTGGATGGATGGATGGATAGATGGATGGATAGATAGATGGGTAGACAAATGAGCAGATGGATAGATGGGCAGATGAACAAGTGGACAGATGGATGGAGAAATGGGGGAGATGGGCAGATGAACAGGTGGCATCGGCACAGGCGTAGCCCCTTGCTCTGTACTTGCTGAGCAAAGTTTGGTGCTCATTGCCTCCCTCTGCCCTCCAGGGCTGCCTGAGGTGTGAGCTCCTGACACCACATCCTGGGAGGGGCGACTGCTGCTGGAGGAAAGGAGACCAGGCTAGGTGAAGGAGCTGCTTCCTGCTCCCTTTGTCCCAGAGGCAAGGGAGACACCATAAAGGCGGCAGCTGACTGGCGCACAGAATCCACAACAGCTGAGTTCAAATCCTGGCTGTGCCATTTCCCAGCGTGGTGACCCTGGGCCACTGAAAGCTCACGGAGCGTCAGCTTCTCTGTCTGTGACACAGACCATGTGCCTACCTTAGAGGATACGGGGGTGCTTACCAAGTACCACATGCAGGTGCCGTGCCCAGCCTCTGGCTTCTTGGTCTCATTCCATCTTCACCACAGTCCCGGGAGGTGGGTTTAGTTATTGGCCTTGTTTTGCTGATGAGAAAATGGAAACAGAAAGATTAAGTAACTATCTCAAGACCATGTGGCAACTAAGCACTTATATCAGGCTTCTCCCATGCATTCATTAATCTCCACTACCTGGTGGGTGGGTCCACCTGGAGAGAACCCTGAGGCATAAAGCTAGTGGCACTGAGCTGGGGTTCCCACATGCCAGATAAATAGAATGGACACTCCCCCCACCTCAGGGAGTCAAGAACACAGCAGGACAAGTGCACGGGGTGGCAGGCACAGATGCGGATGCAGAACAACCACGCCGACCTCCCACTGGCGGGGATCCCAGCAAGTCCTTCTTGCCCCGCCCCAGACAGTCCCAGCCTTCGGGCACTGATAAATGCAGAAGTTCCCCAGGAGAGACAAAAGGCCTCAGCCTGATACCCACAGGCAGCCGAGTGGCCGCAGCCCCGCAGTGGAGGAGTGCCTCGTGCACCTGGTGGTTTTCTGCACCCCAACAGGTGTGTCTGGCCACTGCTCCTCTCACTGCAGCCTCCGCTGCTCCACACCATGCCCTTCTGGCCCATCAGGTGTCTGAAGAGGAGCAGGCGTCTGCCCAGGGGTAAGTGGATAGCTGGAGTCACTGGAAGGCTGCGAGAACCAGGCTGGGAGACTGGGGAGGGCGATTAACCCTTGAAAGGGAAGTGGTGTTTGGTGGCCGCAACCAGATAAAGAGAAATGAAAGACATGAATGAAGACTGGGAGGACAGCAGGGAGGTTCAGCCTGGTACATCTGGCAGGGTGAGGCCGCCGCTAGGGATCCTGTGCAGGAACCTCCAGCTGGCTCATTGCCCAGGGCTAACACCACACACACAGGCAGGTCTCAGGATGCCTGAGAGTGTGGTTGGCAAAATAATGGCCCATCAAAGGCAACATACACCGCCAGCCCCAGTCCACACTGTTCCTCACTGTAGCCACCAGCCACATGTGGCTGCTAAGCACATGAAACGTGGCTAGTCCAAATTGAGATGTGCTGTTAGTGCTAAATATACACTAGATTTTTAAGACTTTGTACAAATATGTGTATAATATCTGAATAATTTTAATTGACATGTTGAAATTAATGCTACTATTGTAGATATATTGGAATAAACAAAATATTAGGTTGGTGCAAAAGTAATTGCTGTTTTTGCCATTGAAAGTAATTTATTTTTGGCTGAGTGCAGTGGCCTGTAATCCCAGCACTTTGGGAGTTGAGGTGGGCGGATCACCTGAGGTCAGGAGTTTGAGACCATCCTGGTCAACATGATGAAACCCCATCTCTACTAAAAATACAAAATTTAGCTGGGTGTGGTGGTAGGTACCCATACTCCCAGCTACTCGGGAGGCTGAGGCAGGAGAATCACTTGAACCTGGGAAGCAGAGGTTGCAGTGAGCCAAGATTGTGCCACTACACTCCAGTTGGGGCAAAAAGAGTGAAACTCCATCTCAAAAAAAAAAGAAAGTAATTTATTTTGTATATACTTTAAACATAAATACAGCTGTTCCTTTTTACTTTTTGAGTGTAGCTGCTAAAACATTTGAAGTTTCACATGTAGCTCACATTATATCTCTGTTGGATCACACTGCTCTAGACGGCTGCATCTAGACACTTGGCCTTCACCCCGACACCCAGCTGCTAGGGCCCTCCGAGGGCTTCTATGCTCTAGGCAGCCAGGAGAGTGACAGTGGGCCCTGTGACAAATCATACATTGCTGCTGCCACTTTTAAAAAATATTTTTTTAAAAAAAAGTTTTAAAACATATTTTTCAATAAACCTTGGTAAAGAAGGGTTAAGTCAGATATATAATTTGATCAATTGACAACTTTTTCACCTGAACATAATGGAATAAGTCCCAGCAGCTTACAAAATGCTTTCACACATATCAGTTACTCTTTTTTCTTTTTCTTATGCAAATGTTTATATGGAAAAGTTGAAAGCCAGTTCTTGTCCTGGGACCCCTGCATTTTCGAGCCTCCCCCTCTCCCCGGGTCTCAAAAGGAAATCCTTAAGTTCAGGAGCTCAGAGGGGAGAAAGCCTGGCTGGAATCAAAAAGGGCTGGTCACCTGGGGCTGGTGCCCTTGAACAAGCCACAGGCAGAAGCAGTGAGAAAAGTGGGGTTCGGATAGGAGCCAGACTTCCCGGGGTCATAGTTCCCTGGTACATACACACACAGCTCATAGTTAGAGCTTGGGCTGTTTCTAAACATTTCTGGGCTGAGTTACCTCTCTTTAAAATGGGAATAGTGATACTGCTTCCCTCAAGATCCCACAAGTGTTCACACTACTCACGCTCATCAGTCTGTGAGTGTCATGCCCGCCTTACGCGAGGGTTTCACGTGTGCCAGTCTCCTTTGTTGTGCCGCTGCCGCCCTCACTAACCTCCTATTCATCTCAGGCTCAGTGCGTGTCCTCTCCATGCCAGGCTCTGCTGGCTGTGCTGGAGTTGCCTATAAAATAGACAGAGTCGGGGTGGGCCAACCAGAAACATTATGAATAAGCATGTCATGTAAACACATAAAATACATACAGAGTGTATTGATTGCAATCAGTGCTATGAAAAAATTCAGACCAAGAAGGAACATGGGGTGTGGTGGGTGATGCATGGTGAGCCTTAAATAGGGTGGTCAGGAAAGATTCCCCAAGAAGGTAATATCTGAAGAAAGACCTGAAGGGGGCCAATGCTGCAAGGACAGCTTTCTGGGCCACAGCAGGAGCAAGGGAACAGCAGGTCCAAAAACCGTGAAGCAGGAGCATGCCGGGTGTGCTTGAGAACTGGCAAAAGCAAAGGGGAGGGGAGCCAGAGATGACGTCGCAGGAGTAGGGGTGAGGGGCCTTCAGGCTCACTGCGAGGCCTTTGCCAAGAGGGGCCTGCTGGGGGATGTTGAGCAGGGGTTGGGGAGCTGGTTCAGGCCTCTACCAGGTCTCCGTGGCTGCTCAACTGAGAATAGATTGTCGGGATAAAGGAAGGAGCCTGGAGACTGTACAGCACTCTAGATGAGGAGTGGTGGTGGCCCAGACCAGGTGAGCAGTGAGAAGTGACCAGATTGCAGCTATGTTCTGAAGGAGAAGCTAATAGAATTTGCTGAGAGGAATGGATAGGAGAGGTGAGAGAGAGTGGAGCAAGAATGTGTCCGGTTTCAACTTGAGTAACCAGAAGATGGAGTTGCCCTCATCTGAGAGCAGAGGGTGTAGGCAGATGGGAGGTGGACTTCCCGCAGGTCTGGAGGTCAGGGGAGCAGTGAATCTGGATGTCTCAGCACGAGGACAGCATTTAAAGCCTGAGAACGGATGGGCCCACCAGGGAGACTGGGGTCAGTGTAAAGGTGAGGGAGAGGAAGAGTCCAGGGGGCTCCCAACGTCCTGCCTTGGGCACCTAGTTGTGGCCACCGAAGTGGGAACACAGGAGGAGCTAGTTTGATAGAAGCGGCACTTAGAATTTTTGGACATGCCACATTGTGCCTATGGGCAGTCACAGGATGATAGAATTGTAAGTCATTTAGACTCATAGGCAATAGAGATCTGGCTGTTCCGTACCAATGTTTCTTAACCGGGGCATTTGGGCTCCAAGGGACATTTGGCAATGTATGGAGACACTGTTGGCTGTCATAGCCTGGGAGGGAGGGAGTGGGCAGAGGTCAGGGATGCTGCTGCCCATCCTGCTATGCACAGGACAGGCCTCCACACCCCATGAAAAATGATCTCACCCAACATGTCAGTAGTGCTGAGGCTGAGAAATCCCCCTCTATCCTGTACTTAAATATGATAATAAAAGGGAACACTTAGAGAGTGCTTTCCAGCTGCCAGGGACTAAGCTAAGGGGCTGTCCCATTTCATTCTCCTGATGAGGTGGGTCCCTTTGGTTTCATCCCCCTACGGGTGCATGAGTCTGACAGTTGGGGAAATTAAGTCACTGTGCTCCACATTGAGGGAGCTGAGGTTTGACCCATAGACGTTGGACCCTAAGCACTGTTTAAAAGAGCCTCAGGGCCGGGCGTGGTGGTTTACACCTGTAATCCCAGCACTTTGGCAGGCCTAGGTGGGTGGATCACGAGGTCAGGAGATCCAGACCATCCTGGCTAACACGGTGAAACCCCATCTCTACTAAAAATACAAAAAATTAGCCGAGCGTGGTGGCAGGCACCTGTAGTCCCAGCTACTCGGGAGGCTGAGGCAGGAGAATGGCGTGAACCTGGGAGGCGGAGCTTGCAGTGAGCCAAGATTGCACCACTGCACTCCAGCCTGGGCTACAGTGTGAGACTCCGTCTCAAAAAAAAAAAAAAAAAAAAAAGAGGCAGCCTCAGAAGTCTGTCATGTGTAATGGGATGGGGTGGAAACACAGTGGCCACACAGACAATTAAAAAAGAGGAAAAAACAGAAACTGTGATAATAGACACTCATCTTTCATAATGAATTTATTCCTGAAATATTTGCCAGTGTAATTCTTATTCATTTAAGTAAAGCTAATACTAATGTTTCCTAAGTTACAGAGAAGAAGGTCAGCATAAACCATGGAACACTGTAGAAAGTCCCCAAGTTTGTTGTAATCTTGTAATCCTCCATTTCATCTTCCTTGCACTCCCCTTTATTGCCATAAGGAAGATTTTATATTGAGAAAACAGAATGAGTTTATGGGCAAACAAACCTGTGTTTGAATTCCAACACCTCCACTTGCCTGTTCATGAGCAAAGTTCTTAACTTCTCTGAGCCTCGGTTTTTCCACCTGTCAAATGGGGTCATCAATGCTCCTTCCTAGGGTGTCTATGAAGACTGCCTGGGACTGGGCCTATTAGCACCTTGCAGGGTGTTTTATATAGAGTAGGCCCTTAGGCATGGTAATAGGGTTTTCACTTCTGGACAAGATAAAGTAACAGGGACCTATTTACCCTCCCACCTGAAACAACCAAAAAAAAAAAAAAAAGAAAGAAAGAAAAAAGAAAAGCACAAAATATTTGAAACAATGCTTTCAAGATACGTTAGGGAAGGACTGTGACACCCAAGAGATGGGAAACAAGGTGATTCCCTACATGTGCCCCAGCTGACTGCCTGGAGAAAGTTTGCAGGCTGTATGCAGGAAGGGGAGACCCAGGTGGAGCCCGTTGGACTCTGTGAGTTGAAGAGACAGAGCTAAAAGTCCAGACAGACCAAAACATCTAGAGTCTGCAGGGTAGCTGCTGAGGAGGAAAGAGCTGTACAGAGAGAAAAATGCCTTGAGAATTGAGCCATGCACTCGTCACCATATGCACATGAGGAAAACTACCCCAGGTTGGGCAAAGAACTACCAGAAAGGATCAGAGGCAACAGCACCCACGCTAATGCCAGGCAAAGCATGGCACCTGTTCCTGCCTGCAAGACCATAAAACCTAACAGCTTGTAGGGCGTAGGACAGAATATACAGAAGGGTTTTCCCTCAGTAGTGGGAAATAATTAGCTCTGTACTGAGTACTCTGGTTCCACCTAACAAATCTTAGAGGCAACATCTGTAAGGATCAAACTCTTTCCAGGAATCTACGTTCATACCAGAAAAAGGCTGAAGAATATTTACGGAAATACAGAAACATTCATCACCCAACCATTTAAAAATCACAGTGTCTGGCAACTAATTAGAAATAACAGGAATGCAAAGAAGCAGGAAAATGTAGCCCATAATGAGGAGAAAAATAAAAAGCAATCAATTGAGACAAACCCAGAAATGACACAGATTTTAGAATTAGCAAAGACATTAAAACAGTTTTTCTAACTGTATTCTATATGATCAAAAAGTAGACACATGAAAGTTATTTTTTTAAAAAGACCTAAATTAAACTTCTAGAGATCAAACCTATTACGTATGAGATGAAAACTAATGCTGGGTGGGGTTAATGGCAGATTAGACACACTAACATGAAAAGATTTGTGAAGACATAGCAATAGCAGCTAGCTGTATTAGTTTTCTATTGCTGTTGTGACACATTGTTTACTATTTATTGGTTTATTGAGACAGGATCTTGCTCTGTGGCATAGACTGGAGTGCAGTGCATGATTACAGCTCATTGCAGATTGGAACTCCTGGGCTCAGACTCCTTAGTAGCTGGAACCACAGGCTTGGTCATGCCGTGCCTGGCTAATTTTTTAAAATTATTTTTCATAGAGTTGGGGTCTTGCCATGTTGCCCAGGCTGGTCTTGAACTGGGGCTCAAGCAATCCTCCCACCTGAGCCTCCCAAAGTGCTGGGATTACAGGCGTGAGCCACTGTGCCTGGTGCCTGGCCTGTGACATGTTACCACAAACTTAGTGGCTTAAACAATGCAAATTTACCTTATGGTTGTGTAGGTCAGAAGTCTGACACAGGTTTCACTGGGCTTAAATCAAGGTGTCAGTAGGCCTGAATTCCGTTATGGAGGGTCTGAGGGCGAGTCCATTTTTCTTGAGCTTTCCAGTTTCTAGAGGTTGCCTGCATTCATCAGCTCCTGGCTCCCTTCCTCCACCTTCAAGACTAAAAATGACAGATCAGGTTCTTCTCACATTTTATCCCTTCTGCTGTAGACACATCTCTCTCTTACACTCCTCTTCTGTCTTCCCCTCCACTTTTAAATACCCTTATGATTACCTTGAGCCCACTTGGATAATCTAGGATAATCTTCCTAGTTTAAAGCAGCCAGCTGATTAGCAACTTTAATTCCATCTGCAACCTTAATTCTTCACTGTGTAACCTAACCTAATCACAGGTTCCAGGGACAGGCCTGTGGATGTCTTTGGGGGGCTGTTATTCTGCTACCACACTATACAAAAATAAAACACACAGAGAAAAAAAAATTTAACAAAAACAGAGCATCAGCGAGCTGCAGGATAACCTCAAGTTGTGTAATATACATGTAACTGGAATCTCAAGCAGGGACAGGGGATGGAAACACGTATTTGAAGTACCAATCGCCAAAATATTCCAAATATTATGAAAACTATAAGCTCACAAATCTAAGAAGTTCAGTGAGTTCCAAGTATAGGAAACCTGAATAAAATTGCACTGAGGCACGTCATAATCAAATTACCCATAACTAGTGAAACAGTAAAAAAGACACAAAACATCAAAAAATGAGGATGATGGCAAAATTCTCATGAGAAACAATGCAAGTAGAGCAACATCTTAACAGTTGTGAAAGAAAAACATTTCCAACCTTGAAGACTTTATCCAGTGAGAATATCTTTCAAAAATGAAGATGAATTAATGATTCCCACACTCAATAGCTGAAAGAATTCATCACCAATAGCTGCATACTCCAAGAAATGTTAGAGGAAGACCTCCAGGCAGCAGTAAAATAATACCATATGGGAATCTGAATCTACACAACAGAATGAAAAGCACTGTGGTAACTACATGGGTAAATATATGCTTTTCTCTTATAATTTAAATATTTTCAAAAGATGTTAAGATTTAAAGTAAAAATAACATGGGAGGCCAAAACGGGTGGATCATCTGAGGTCAGGAGTTCGAGAACAGCCTGGCCAACGTGGTGAAACCCCGTCTGTACTAAAAATACAAAAATTAACCTGGCGTGGTGTGCGTGCCTGTAATCCCAGCTACTCAAGAGGCTGAGACAGGAGAATTGCTTGAACCCAGGAGGCAGAGGAGGTTGCGGTGAGCCGAGATTGCACCACTCCACTCCAGCCTGGGTGACAGAGCAAGACCCTGTCTCAAAATAATAATAATAATAATAATAAAATAATAAAATAAAAATAGCAACGATATATTATGAGATGTATAACAAAGTATACCAGTAAAAGGTAAGACAATCATTGCAAAAAAGGTCAGGAAAGAAGACATGGAAGTATAATCTTGTAAGATCTTTATATTATACATGAAGGGGTATAATATCACTTAATGTAGACTGTGATAAGTTAAAGATGTATACCATAAACCCTAAAGCAATTCCTACAGCATGAAGAGAGTGAGATTTTTACTAATAAGCCAACAAAGCAGATAGAATGAAATCATTAAAAACAAAAAATAAAAACTCCATCCAAAACAAGACAAGAAAAGAGAAAAAGGACAGATAGAAAACAGAAGCCAGACTTAAATCTAAGCATCCCAATAATCACATTATAAATAAAGCTTATCAGATTGGATAAAAAGCAGGACCCAACTATATGCCTGATAAAAAATGCACTTAAAATGTAAAGACACAAATAAGTTAAAAGGATGGAAAAAGATAACATCATACTGACACTAATCAAAAGAAAACTGGATGGCTATATTTATATCAAGGATTTCAGACCAGAGTATAAAATATGACTAGGGATAAATAAGGTCATTTCATAATGATAAAGAGGTCAGTTCTTCAAGAGGACATAACAGTCCTAAATATTTATGCTCCATAACAGCTTCAAACTACCTGAAGCAAAAACTGATAGACAAATCTAAAATTATAATTGGAGATTTGAATAGCCTTCTCTCAATAATTGATAGAAGAAGTAGACAGAAAAATCAGTATGGATATTGAAGATTTGAACAAAACTTTCAACTAGACCAAATTGACATTTATAGGACACTCCACCCAACCACAGCAGAATAATTTTTCTCAGTGCACTTAGCAAGTTCACTGAGCAAGATATACCATATTCTGGTACAATCCCCCCAAATTTGGAAACTAACACACTTCTAAATAACCCATAAATTAAAGAAGAAATCCAAAGGGAAACTAGAAGGTATTTTGAACTGAATTAAAATGAAAACACAACATATTGAAATCTGGGGGCTGCCTCTAAAGTAGTAGTTCAGGGGACAATTATAGCGCTGAACTCTGTAAGAAACTAGAAAAAGACCAAATTAAACCCAAGGTAAGCAGAAGAAAAAAAAAAAAGATCAGAGTGGAAATCAATGAACTATGACCCAAGTCGGCAACCTACAACCTGCAGGCTGGCTGTTTGTTTTTGTAAATGAAGTTTACACAGATACAGTCATGACCTTTTGTTAACATATTGTCTTTGGCTGCATTTGCACTATAGTGGCAGAGTAAAGTAGTTGTGACAGAGACTATATGGCCTAAAAACCTAAAATGTTTGCCATCTAGTCCTTTAAAAACAAGTTTGCTAATCACAAAAACAAAAAAGTCAATGAAGCAAAAGGCTGATTTGTTGAGATCAATAAAATTGGTAATCCTCCAGCAAGGATGATTGAAGGAGAAAAGGAAAAAGACAGAAATTACCAATATCAGGGTGAGAGAGGTAATATCAGTACAGCTTCTTCAGATAGTAAAAGGATAATAAAGGAACATTATGGACAACTTTATGCCAATTCATTCAATAACTTAGATGAAACTGACAAATTCTTTGAAAGACACAAACTAGTAAAGTTTACTCAAGAAGAAATAGATGTATATATTAAAGAAATTGTATTTGTTATTACAAACATTTCCACAAAGTAAACTCCAGGCCTAGATGGCTGCATTGGTGAATTATATCAAATATTTAAGGAAGGAATAATAGCAATTATCTACAAACTTCTAGGTTTGAAAACAAGGGAATATTTAATAGCTTATTCTGTGAGGCCACCAAAACCAGACCAAGACACTGTAAGTAAAGGAAACTGCAGGCCAATATCCCTCATGAAGATACATAAAATATTTTAAACAAAATTTTAGCAAATCAAAACAACAATATATAAAAGGGATAGTACATCATTACCAAGCGGGATTTCTCCCAGGAATGCAAGATTGGTTTAGCATTTGAAAATGTATTAGCGTAATTCATCAATTAACACACTAAAAAGATATACTGTCATTACGATAGATGCAGAAAAGACATTTGACAAAATCTAACATCCATTCCCAATAAAAACGTGGCTCAGCAGCCAACCAATTTTCCACACAGGTGCCAAGAACATACACTGAGGAAAGGACACCCTCTTCAATAAGTGGTGCTGGAAAACTGGATATCCATATGCAGAAGACTGAGACTAGACCCCATCTCTCACATTTCTCTGTACAGAAATCAACTACAAATGTATTAAAGACTTACACATAAAACATGAAAGTATGAAACTACTGGAAGAAAACATAGAGGGAAAGACTCCAGGATGTTGGTCTAGTCAAAGACTTTATGGCTAAGGCTTCTAAAGCACAGGCAACAAAAACAAAAATAGCTAAGTGGGACTATATTAAACTAAAAATCTTCTGCATAGCAAAGGAAACAATCGGCAGAGTGAAGAGACAACCCGTTGAATAGGAGAAAAATATTTGCAAACTGTTCATCTGACAAGAAACGAATATCCAGAATATACAAGGAACTCAGCTGGCAAAACAACCTATTAAAAAGTGGGCAAAGGATCCTATAGACATTCCACAAAAGAAGACATACAAATGGTGAAGAGGTATATGAAAAAAACGCAGAGAAATGCAAGTCAAAACCACAATGAGATATCATCTTACCCCAGTTTGAATGCCTATTATAAAAAAAAAATAGACACTGGATAAGATACTGAAAAAAGAAAACTCTTATACATTGTTGGTGGGAATGTAAATTAACACAGTCATTATGGAAAACAGTATGGAGATTTCTCAAAAAACCTAAAAGTAAAACCACCATGTGATCCAGCAATTCCACTGCTGGTATTTATCCAAAGGAAAGGAAATCAGTATATCAAAGGAATTAACCCATTTATGCCGGAGGTTGCAAATTTTTGGGGGAAAAATCAGACCTTGGCAGTGACCTTGAGCAGTAGGATATGAATAACTCCCACAAGCTTAGCGTTCCAATAATGGAACACTAGGCATAAATACGTTAATGTACCCCAATGTTTATTGCAGCACTATTCACAATAGCAAAGATATGGAATCAATCTACGTGTCCATCAGTGGCTGAATGGATAAAGAAACTGTGGTATATATACAAAATGTTATACTATTCGGCCATAGAAAAGGAATGAAATCATGTCATTTGCAGCAATGAATGGAACCAGCATATTAAGTGAAATAAGCTAGGCATAGAAAAACAAATATTGCATGTTCTCACTTATATGTAGGAGCTGAAAAGAAGTTTGTCTCATGGAGGTAGAGATTAGAATGATGGTTACCAGAGGCTGAGAAGAGTCAAGCAGAGAGGGGGATGAAGAGAGGTTGGTTAATGGGTACACACATAGAGTTAGAATAAATTCTAATGTTCCATAGCAGGGTAGAGTAACAATAGTTAACAACAATGTATCGCATATTTCAAAATAACTAGAAGAGAGGACTTGAAATGTTCCCAACACATAGAAATAATAAACGCTTGAAGTGATGGACACCCCAAATTCCTAGAGTTGATTATTACACACTCTATGCATGTAACAAAACATCACATGTACTCCATAAATATGTACAAATATTATGTATCAATAAAAAAAACCTCTCAGCAAATTAGAAATAGAAAAGAACTTTCTCAACCTGATTAAGGACATCTTCAAACAGCCTATAGCAGATAGACTTAATGGTGAAAAGCCAAATGCTTTTGCCATAAGATACAGGAAAAAGCAAGAATGTCTGCTCTCACCACTTCTATTCAACATGGTATTTGAGGCTCTGGTCAGTGTCATTAGAAGAAAGAAAGAAACGATTCCCAGTTGGAAAGGAAGAAGTAAACTGTCTCTATTTGCAGATAGCACGATTGCACATGGAGGTTCACTGGTGTCTGTAGAGAAATGATAGACTTTTCACCAAGTGGGGCTGGAATGTGCATATGCAGAAGAATGAACTTCAATCACACCTTCTCCCATATACAAAAAGTAACTCATAGACCTACATGTAAATCCTAAAACTGTGAAACTTTTGAAAGAAAACCTAGAAGAAAACTTTTATGGCCTTAGATGAAGTAAAGATTTCTTAGATACAATACAGGAAGCACACTCAATAAACGAAAAAAATGATTAATTGGACTTTGCAAAATTAAAAACTTCTGCTCTTGGAAATACACTGTTAATAGAATGAAAAAAGAGAGAGACATGGACTGGGAGAAATATTTGCAAAGCAAATATCTGGTAAAGGCCTTATATCCAGAATATGTCAAGAACTCTCAACACCAATAATGGAAAATAAATAACCTATTTTAAAAATAGGCAAAAGATTTGAACAGATATTTCACCAAAGACGACACACAGATAGCAACTAAATACATAAAAGATGTCCAATATCATCAGTCATTTGGGAAATGCAAATTCAAACACCCGCACACCTATTCGGATGGCTAAAAGTAAAAAGTCTGAGCATAGCTAGTGTTGGTGTGTATGTGGGGGTCCCAGAACTGTCATACACAGCTGGCGGGAAAGTAACTTTGCAGAACAGTGTGTGGCCATTTCCTTAACAGTTATGCATATATAAAAATATATATAAATAGTTAAAAAGTTAGACAGGCTGAGAGCACGTTGGGGCAGGACCCAGGACAGGGGCACAGCTCTGGGCAGGGCAGATCCAAGTTTTGTGGGGCCTGAAGCTTGTGTGACTTGGGTGGCCCTCTTCAGGGAAAATAATTTTCAAATGAGAAATTCAAGATTAGGTACAAAAGTGAATATTTAGGACAAACCAAGTAACCACAAATTCCTGGAGCTGTGGATCTCCAGGTTCCTTTTTTTTTTCCAAGTCATCTTGAGATATTTTTCTAGGAATGCTGACATAGAAAAGCTTCCTGGTAGCATCTGGCTTCCTCTCCCCATCTCGCACACTCAGCCATTCCAGCCTTCGTAGCCCAAATGCTGTGCAGCACTGCTGTCCCCAAGGCAGAGCTGCTTCCAGGTGGCAACCTCGGTAGGTGGCAATGCCCACAGTCCTGTGAGTGACCACACCAGCCAACCGAGCAGCCTCTGGGGTTGGGCTCCGCTGTCTCAGCCTCCAGCTTCCTTCCTACTGACCTCCACAGCTCTGCTGCCCAGCGGCTGCCTGAGCCCCGGCGAGCAGGGCTTACCTGCGTAGTGAAGGGCTCCAGAGCGTATCACAGAGCCCTGGCTGCTCCTCACCCTCCTGAGCGTTGGGCCCCACGGCCTCTCCCCCTGCCTCCCCACAGGCCCGCTGTGGTGCCCTCAGCCAGGACACAGCCCCACCCTCTGCCTCAGCCCTCAGAGCAGCCTGCTTGGTTTCCCCAGTTCTTGGCGGAGAGATGGCAGGAGGGAGCGTGGGATGGCTGAGAGCCCAGAGCCGGGACTTGAATCTCTGGCTGTGCCACTCATTCGCTGTGCGCATTCAACAGGTTACTTAATTCCTCTGTGCTTCAGTTTTCTCATCTGTAAAATGTGGTTGGAAATAGTACCTTCCTCATGGAGTCACTGTGGAGGATAAAGAACCCCAGGAGGGCATGTGTGTGGCAGCTGTGCTTACCAGAAGTGTCCCAGGCACGTACCAGGTGCTCAGTAAGCGCTGGTCCTGTCTGCTCTCCATCCCTGGGTCACAGGCTCCAGCAAAGCGTGGCTTGGGCCCACCCACCCCCTGGGAACACAGGTCTGTGGATCTCACACCCTACTGGCAGATAGTCCTGGGATGTCGGGGGGTAGGATGTATAAAGACAAACTCATTCTTGAAAACCCTAAAATTACCTGTGAAGTTCAGTATAAATAGTTTTTTGTATTTCCCAAAGATCAATTTGCTTACACATGAAAACTTGAGAACCAAAGAGGGGAAAGTCAGTTCACAAGCAACTGTCTGAGTTTTCCGATCCTTCTGCCTTTAGGTGCCGATCCACTGTCTAGCCGTGAGATGGGTGTGGTGGAGAATTCTGGGGCACTGTGCTGCATCCTGGTTTAACATCCAGCCTCTGTGACCTTAATATATACCGAGACTCTTGTCTTCAGGATGGGGAAGGGAGGCCCTAATCTCCGAGCCAAAGTTAAAAGCACATAGTGACGTTTAACTGTGTTCTTAAAATGGGCAAAATTGATTTGAAACAAAGCATAAAGTGAGGCCACCCTGGGGCACTGAAAGTCTCTGAGCTGGCCTAACATCTGCATGCTTTATTTTCTAATAGTGTCCTGGGGTGCACTAAATTATTTCTATTTTGGCATGGGAAAATAACAAAGTGAGACTAAGGGAAAAAAGAGAAAATGGGAAAAGACTCCAAAGAAAGAGGTATGAGGTGTGAAAGGGATGGACTGTGAGATAAAAGCAAAGCTCAGCTGTTGCTGGAAGGACTTTGGGAATATCCCACAGGGAGTAATGCTGACTAGTGCCGGGGATGGAGAGTGTGCTGCGGGCAGGGACCCTGCGTAAGCCTGTGTCTCCCTGTCTTGCAGGTGGTGCCGGGGAGCGGGAGAAGGTGCCGGCCAACCCCGAGGCGCTCCTGCTCATGGCCAGCTCCCAGCGTGACATGGAGGACTGGGTGCAGGCCATCCGCCGGGTCATCTGGGCCCCGCTGGGCGGAGGTACTGCCCGTAGATCGCATGCCCACCCTCTAGAACCCTTGCCTCCAGGTAATCATGCCCCCTGCCTGTCCTGAGCCCCAAAGACCCTGCTCACTGAGGACTTGCTGGCTGCATCCTGTGCTTCTCACAGCAGGCTGGCCCTTCCACTGCCAGCCCTCGGGAGTCACCCAACGGCTGCCGTGTACTCACTTCCTCCTTTATTGAAAACTGTGTATTAGACATCTAAATGTACTGGATTCTATTCCAGGGGTGAGGAGTTCATGAGGATAGGCCACACCTCCACCTTCCCTCATCTCCATTCTCTGTGGGAGGGATGGTAGACAAGGACATGTGTCTCGTGGTGTCCAGGGGTGAGACATGTCACAAAGCCAGTGAAGCTCAGTGAGAGGATGGCGGGGGTGTGGTTAGGTGGAGTGGCCAAGCAGGCTTAATGGAGCAACGGGGAGCCAGGGTCATGCTGGGGAAGAGCATTCCAGCAGAGACATGGACACGTGCAAAGGCCCCGAGGTAGGGACGAGTTTTGGAAACACGAGGCATGTCAGGAAGGCTGGGGCCCCGAGAGAGTGAAGACCAGGAGAGTGGGAGGGCCTGAGGTAACAGTGGTCGCTAAGGCCTTGGGGTCCTGGTGGGGATTTTTTATTTTGTTCTATATACAGTGGGATACCAGGAGGGCTCAGAGCAGGAGACACACAGGACCTGAGTCAGATTTATGTAAAAGGCCCCCTGACCACCACATGAGGAGTGGACCATAGAGGGACAGGAGTAGACACAGCAGGCCAGGAGAGTCCATGGGGTGGGGCATGCAGCTGATGGTGCAAAGTGGCCAGCTGCAGGTGTATCCTTAAGGTGGAGCTGCCAGGTTTTGCCTATGGTCTGGACATGTGGTATGAGAGAAATGAAAGGTGACTCCCAGCCGTGCAGTCGCTATCTCTAGGTTGGTGTCCATATGAAGTGGTCATGAAAAGATCTTTCATAATGGGATCACCATGGCATTGGGGCCAGGGCCACCGACTCCCTGCTGAATGTGGAGACTGGGAGTCTGAAAGCTGGCTGGGCTCTGACCACACAAACTATGGACGTCCTCTTTCTCCCTATGGTGTTTGATCAGCACACAGTCTGGGCAGGGACTCACCTTTTGGGGCTCTGGGCCAATCTCCAGATTTCACAAGCCACATGGGCTGAGCCCCTTCCTTTGCTCCTCTGTTTGCCCACTCTCCTCTCCCACCCCTGGATATGGTCTACCTGACCACCTTTCATTGAATGATAAATCCCTTACAAGGAAGAGTCAATATAATGTTGAGAGTGAAAGTTGTTCTCTCAGGCTTCATGAATGATATCACACTGTCAGCCTTGATCTCCTTGATCCCTGAAGGTTGCAGCACATTTGACTTAGGGCCCTAGATTAATGGCCTGGAAAGGTCTGAGCCCACCCAGGGATTTCTGCAGCCTCACAGTGGCTTTGGTTCCAGGTTGCTGAAAGTGAACCAGTGGACCAGAATAGAGCCCAGAAGCAGAATCTTACATAGTTGGACTTTGATGTATGAAAGGTGGCACTTTTGAGCACCAGGGAAGGAACATTATCATAATCTTGGGGTAGAGAAAGAATTTTTAAATGAGTTACAAAAAAACACTAATCTATTATGAAATTGTTGATAAATTATATTTTATAAAATGAAGAGCATCTGTTTGTAAAAGGTAGATTAAGAAAATGAAAAGATAAGCTATACATTGGGTGAAGGTGTTTGCAACACATATGGTCATCAAATTACTCACTCCCCAAACTCCTACAAATGAATGAGGCAAAAACAGACAAGGCAGCAGAAGCATGGGCAAGAGACTTGGACAGCCATTTCCTAAAATAAGAAATCCTCATGACCAGTGAACATAGGCTCCTGCGCACAACCTCATCAGTAATCAGGGAACTGCAAATTAAGTCACAATGGGATACTTGTATGCACCCACCAGAATGACTAAATGACTGAATGAAAAAGACAGTTTCAAGTGGTGATGAGGATAGAAAGCTATAGAAACTTGCACATATTGCTAGGGAAATCAGCAGTGTCTGCTGAAGTTGATGCTGTGCACACCTGTGTCCCAGCAATTCCATATGAAGCATGTCCTGTACATAGAAATGTGTGTACAGGTATGCCAGGAGACTTGGATACATGGGATGTTCATGGCAGCCTTATTGATGATAGCCTGACACTAACCCAAGTGCCCAGCAACAATACAATGGATGAATAACTATGACTCAGTTTTACAGTGGGAAACTCCACAACAATGGGAATGAATCCACTACAGTGCCACCTACATGCATGAATCTTAAAAACAATGTGGAACTAAACCCAAACAAACAAAATAACATGTTGTATTATCTACCTATATAAAGTTGAAACACAGGGCAGAAGTAAACTTGTTATTTATAGATAGATAGGCAACAGAATATAAAGAAAAGCAAAGAAATGAATGCTATGAAAGTCAGGATAGTAGGGAGGAGGGAAGAGGTTAAGATGGGATGGGAGAGGGGCATACATATCTTAAATGTTCTCTAGCTGGGCTTGGGTAGTTACACAGGTGTTCCTTTTACAATGACATGTTTATCTGCATATTTATGCTTTAAGTGCTTTTCTAGATGTGTGCATATAAAAAATAAATGAAACAAAGGGAGAAACTTGGGGTCAAAGAAGTGAGATGACTTGCCCAAGATGACACAGCCAGCAAGGGGGCAGAACTGAGAAGTGGAGGTGGATGTTCTGACCTCAGAGACTGTGCTTGGTCCTGGCCCAAACAGCCCGTCCAAGAGCTGCACCAAGACCTGTACCCAGCAGGCCTGGCTCCCCGGCCACATGTCCATCTCCCTCTGTGCTTGCCCAGAATTGGGGATCTTTGGCAGAATCCCACATAGACCCTAGACTGACCCCTTCCCCAGGCCTGGCATTTATCTGCCTTCCCAGGCTGTGTGCTGAAGAACTCACAACCATTAAAACAGGAACTGCCATCAAAGGCACTTATCTCCTTTCTCCTAGGCGTACAGAGGAAATGCAGAAATCTCAGGAGTTAGCAATGCCAGACGTGTCTGGGCATGCATGGTGCTGGCAGGTGGGCTCAGTCGGCCCCTGAAGGTTTTCTGGCAAAGCTGTTATTAGCCTGCATCCCCTGGGAAGGAGGCTTAGAGGATCAGTCCTTCTTTGACTGTTTTGTAACAGAGCCCCTGAGCCCTTCCTGGGGTGCTTATTCTGGCACCGGCAGGCCACCTCTGACAGACAGGAGTCGGCAGCGTGCCTGCTGCAGATGGGACAGCCCAGCCATCCCCTTGAGAAGTGGGAGCAGCCAGTGGTCAGGGGAGCCTCACTGCTGGTGGCCTGCCCAGCCCACCAAGCTGTGGCCACAGCTAGAGTGCCTCTCATTTGGGAATTCATCTGGTCATTCAGCCAACCTACAATGGACTCGCAAATGTTCTAGGGGCTGAGGAGACAGCAGCGAGCTGGAGGGACAGGCGCTGGCCTCATGGTTCTCACGTGCTAGTAGAGGAGGCGGGTGACCAGCTGAGCAGGCACATGGCAGGTTAGATGGTGGTGGGCACAGTGGGGACAGAAGAGGCAGGGAGGGGAACACAAGAGATAGGGTTAGGGTTTGGTGACTTTTGAGTAGAAGGAAAGAAAGGGTGGATAACAGCACAGGCAGAGGTAGGGGGCCCATCCCAGAAGAATAGCAAAGAGGCCAGTGTGGCCAGAGCAGAGTGGGCAAAGGGGAGGAGAGAGACCAAAGAATGAATGGCCTTGTCATCATGGTAGAGCTGTTAGCACCTCATGGCATGGAATAGAGAAGTGGCAGAACCTGGCCCATCTTCTACCAGGATCCTTCTGGCTGTCATGTTGAGAAAAGACCAAAGCCAGTTAGGAGCTCCTTACACAACAGTGCAGGTGAGAGGTGAGGGTGGCCTGGCCCAGTGGTGGTGGCAATAAGAAGTCATTGAATTCTTGATTTATTCTGAAGGTAGAGCCAGTGGTATTCCCCTGCTAAGATGGATGAGAGGTGTATGAGAATGAATGAGAGAAGTTAAGGATAATTCTGGGATGTTTTGATCTAAGCAATGGGAAGCTAATGAGTTAGCTGAGATAGAAAGACTACGGGAACTGCAGCTATTTGGAAGGAAGATATGGGCCTAGTTTGAGATGCCTATAAGATGCTCAAGTTTAGATGTCAAGTAGGCAGGTAGATATTTCAGCCTAGAAATCAGGAGAGAGGACTGGGCTAGAGAGAGTATTTAGGGGGCCATCAGCACATAGATGGGGTTTGAAGTCATAAGGCTGAATGAGACAGCACAGAGCGAGTGGAGGGACAGCAGAGGGGGTGAGAAAGAGAGCAAGCCCCAAGAGGGAGGAGAGCCAGAAGCCACCAGGGTCCCTGAGCCAAGTGAAGGAACAAGGGCAGTGATCAACTGCAGCCAAGTGCTGCTGATAGATCAACCAGAGGGTGAAAGCTGAGCAGTCATTGGTGACTTGAGCAAAGGGGCTTTTGTAGAATGCCTGATAATAGTGGGAATGAGAAAGGATGATAGGAGGGGAATTGGAGTGTCAGCATAGCCAACTCTTTCAAAAAGTTTGCAGAAAAGGGAAAGAGAGAAATGGGGACAGCAGCTGGAGGAGGAGGTGAGGTAAAGAGGAAGTTGGTTTATTTTTTTAAGTTGGAAGACAAAGCATCATTGCAAAAGATTGATGGTGTAGGAGGGACAGAGAATTATTGCTGGAACACCAGTGTCTCTTATGGATATAGATACAAAAATCATCCACAAAATACTAACATGCTGAATCCAAAGAATTATATGCCATGATGAAATGAGATTTATCGTAAGAATGGAAGGGTGATTTAATGTCTGAAAATCAATTAATGTACTATATTAACAGAATAAAGGACAAAAACACATGACCGTCTTAGTAGACTAGAAAAAGCATTTTATAAAATCCAGCACCCTTTAATGATTAAAACACTCCAGAAACTAGGAATAGAAGTGAACTTCTATTCTATCCCTAGGAATAGAAGGGAATTCCTATGATAAAGGGCATCTCCAAAAAGCCCACTGATAATATCATACTTAATCGAGGAAGACTGGCTAATTTTCCTCCAAGATCAGGAACGAGACAAGGATTCTTGCCTTCACCACTTCTATTCAGCATTGTACTAGAGGTTCTAGCCAGTTCAATTATGCAAGAAAATGAAATAAAATGAAGCTTGATTTAAAAGGAAGACATTAAAGTATCTCTGTTTGCAGATGGCGTGATCTTGTATACAGAAAGTACAAAAAAACTATTAGAATTAATTAAAAATTCAGCAAGGTTGAAGGATACAAGATTAGTATATACAAACCAATTTTATTTGTGTACAGTAGCCATGAGCAAACTGAAAATGAAATTAAGAAAATTTCATCTACAGGAGCATCCAAAAGAGTAAAATACTTAGGGATAAATTTAGCAAAAAAAAAAAGTATAAAACTTATATTCTGAAAATAACAAAGCATTGCTGAAAGAAATTGAAAAAGATCTAAATAAGAAGAAAGACATCCCATGTTCAGGAATGAAAAGAGTTGATATTGTTAAGAGGCCAATACTCCTCAACCTGATCTCTGAACTTCCACGCCCAGTTCAGGGAACGCAGCCCCAGAAGGATGCATGGCGCAGTACCTCCTTGCCAGCTCTCTCTGAGAGGAGAGAGAAGGGAGACAATAGTCACAGGGTCCCCAGGGCTGCCTCAGCATCTGGTGGGTGCTTGAACATGTGTGTCCCTTGCCTGGTTGTCTGCAGAGAGTCTGCAAGCCCCCTTAAAGCCTGGAATTTATATGCATAGGAAGGGGTTTAGCCAAGCCCATTGCATTGAAGTGTGAGAGGAGGCAGAGTGAGGCTTTGGCAACAGGCTTGGGTCTAGGTGTGATTTGGCTCTGCCACTTGCTTGCTGCATGACCTGGCACACCTCTTATCTTCGCTGTACCTCTGTGTCCTTGTTTGCAAAATAGGAAGAATAATATCTTTTTTGCAGGATTGTCATAAGAATTAAGAGAGAAAATGGACGTAAAGTGCTCAGCGCTCTCTCAGTACTAAATAGTCCTCATTCATTCATTAAACACTTATCGAGACCTGTCACATGCAGGCAGAGGACTCAGCAGGGAAGAAAGCAGTGTACAGTGTACAATTCAGTGGCATTAAGTGTATTCACACTGTTGTACAACCATCACCACCATCCATCTCCAGAACTTTTTCATCTTCCCAAACTGAAACTCTGGCTTCCTCCCTCCAGCCCTGGGCAACCACCATTCTACTTTCTGTCTTTATAAATTTGACTGCTCTAAGCACCTCATGTAAGTAGAATCCTGTAGTATTTGTCTTTTTGTGACTGGCTTATTTCATTTTGCATAATGTTCTCAAGTTTCATCTATGTGGAATATTGGAATTTCTCTCTTTTTTAAGCTCAAATAATATTCCATTGTATGGATATACCACATTTGTTTATCCATTCATCCATTGATGGACACTTGAGTTGCTTCTGTGTTTCAACTATTGTGAATAATGCTGCTGTGAATATGAGTGTGCAAATATCTCTTTGAGTCCCTGATTTCAATTATTTGGGGTATATACCCAGAAGTGGGATTGCTAGATCATATGGTAATTCTATTTTTAATTTTTTGAGGAGCCTCCAGACCATTTTCCACAGTGGCTGCCCCATTTTATATTCCCACTGGCAGTACACAAGTTTTCTAGTTCATCTACATCCTCACCAGCACTTGTTTTCTGTTTTTTTTTTGGGTTTTTTTAAATAGCCATCCTAACAGGTATGAAGTGTTATCTCATTGTTCATACGGTGTTGAAAGAGGTGAGAGAGTGAGCCAAGGGGACATCTAGTGGAAGTGTGCTAGACTGAGGCCATAGCTTGGGCAAAAGCAGAACATCTGATGTGGTCTAGAAGCAGCACAGAGGCAGATGGGCTGGAGGGATTGAGGAAGGGAGCCAGATGGGAGTGGCCAGAAGGTAGAGGCTTCCTGGGCCCCTTTCAGTACTCTAGCTGTTATTTTATTTTATTTTGTTTTATTTTATTTTATTTTATTTTTGAGACAGAGTCTCGCTCTGTTGCCCAGGCTGGAGTGCAGTGGCACAATCTTGGCTCACTGCAACCTCTGCCTCCTAGGTACAAGGAATTCTTCTGCCTCAGCCTCCTGAGTAGCTGGGATTACAGGCACGTACCACCATACCCGGCTAATTTTTGTATTTTGAGTACAGCAGGGGTTTCACCATGTTGGCCAGGCTAGTCTCGAACTCCTGACCTCAAATGATCCACCTGCCTCGGCCTCCCAAAGTGCTAGGATTACAGGCATGAGCCACCACACCCAGCCGCTGTTACTCTTTTTTTTTTTTTTTTCTTTTTTTGAGGCTGAGTCTTGCTCTGTCACCCAGGCTAGAGTGCAGTGGCGCTATCTGGGCTCAATGCAACCTCTGCCTCCCGGGTTCAAGCGATTCTCCTGCCTCGGCCTCCCGAGTAGCTGGGATTATAGGCACCCGCCACCGCACCCGGTGAATTTTTGTATTTTTGGTAGATACAGGGTTTCACCATCTTGGCCAGGCTGGTCTCCAGCTCCTGACCTCGTGATCCACCCTCCTCGGCCTCCCAAAGTGCTGGGATTACAGGTGTGAGCCACCGCGCCTGGCCCGGCTGCTGTTACTCTGAAATGAGGAGGGGGCATTGGAGGGCTTTGAGCCGAGAAATGCCTTGATGTAATACATCATTTAAGAGGACCACTCTGCCTGCTGACCAGAGTTGTACAAGGGGGAGCTGGAGATGAATTTGCAATAATCCAGGCAAGAGAAAGGGGTGCTCTCCCTGTGGTCAGGGTAGTGAAAGTGATCAGATTCCAAGTCTATTTTGCAAGTAGGATGATAAGCTCTCCTGGCTGTGGATGTGAGGAAGGGCGCAGTGGAGGCTAACTCCAAGGTGTCTGGCTGGGCATCTGGAGGCTGGAGTTGTTATGAAGTAAGAAGGGAAGACTTAGCACAGAGCTGGTTTGGGAGGCTATGGCAAGACCATAGCTCTGTTTAGACACGTTTAGGTTTGAGGTGTCTATGAGTCATTAAACCGGTGGAGATGCTGAGCGGGCAGTTGGATTCAGAAGTCTGGGGGCTGGGACTGGTGCTAACTAGCACTGTGGTAACGGTTCCACTATGGCCAGCAGGCACCGCCAAGCAAAGCCCTGAAGCTGTTTGTCTCAACCTTACCAGTGGCAGTGCAGAAGGCAGTCTTGGGGCTAGGAGCCCAGCTGGGAAAAGGTGTCCCTGCCCAGAGTGACTGCTTGGTGCTGGGGTGGGGCATGGGGGCCGGAGACAGGCATTAGGCCTGTGGTCATCATCGGAACTGCACTGCCCTGGCCTGGCTGTGTGGGAATCTCACAGGCCTCTGGAGACTTTTCTCAGACCCCCAGGAGTCAACTCTCCTGCCCTTGGGTTCCTCTGGAATCATGGGTGGAAAAAAGAAGGGAGAAATACAGCTCCCTGAAGCCCTAGGGCAGGACATGTGACATGGAAAAAAATCCAACCTTGGGACAACCTGGTGGGACGAAATGCAACCTTGTTAGCTGGTAGTGGTCATCATTTGATGGAATGACATCTCTAAAAGGAAGCCCTGGAGGCATAATCAGATTCAGAGTGAAAGGTGATTACCCCCAGGCCAGGCTGCCAGTGGTAGAGCCCGAGGTCCTAGTGGACCACTTCTCCCCAGCACTGCTTGCTCTATATCCCAGCCCTACTGGGAGATTCAAGAAGACAGTCTTATTTCTAGTTCCTGTGAATGTCAACCTGCCTGGCCAGTGGGCCTGGGCTTTTCCAGGCAGCCCTTCCAAAAGGGGAGAGAAAGGACTCTTGCAGACCTGGGCTAGGCCTCAGTTCACTAAGCCAGCAGAAGGGGTACTTGAGACCAGTTCTGGTGCCTTCCGTCCATTCTAGTGGGCCCTAAGGGTCCATGTACTCAAGTGGAGAAGATGTCCCTATGGACCTTGGATCCTGTCCAGGCTCATAGAGGGCAGGCCTGGCCTCTTCTGGTTATAGAGGGTGTTCAGAGCACACTTGGGCCTCCTTCCCCTGCAGCGCTCAAGGCTTCTCCCCTGCCAGAGCCCCAGGAGCCTGAGAACTTGGATCCCCAAGGCAGAGGAAATGGCCTCCAGCCACAGCCACCCTCCCCCACCCCTGCTGATGGGACAGCCGCAGAGCTGTTTACCAGAACAAAGGCCAGAGCAGCTGCCTTATCTAGGGAGAGCCTGGTAAGCTAGTCGGGATGATTTACAGGGGGCTGTCACCACTGCTTCCTGCAAAGGTCAGGACGCTAACGTTCAACACTCTTTCAACCACCTTGCTGGTTCATTAAGCCCTTCCTTCTCAGCAGCTCTGATGAGAAATGCCCATCAGCTTGGCCAGTTTGGTTTCAGTCTGGCTTCAATAGACCTCAGATCACAGAACCAGAAAAGAGTTTGTCTCCATTATTGCTAAGATGGGGATGAACCCCTGGGGACCCCAGCATTTCCTATCCTGGACTCTGTGTCCCTGCTGAGCCCTGTGAAATCAGTCCCATTATATCCCACTTTTGGTGAGGAGACAGAATCAAGGAGGCTCCAGCATTTTGTCCAGACCACAAATAAGTGGGAAGCTGGCATTTCAACCTAGGTCGGCTGGAGTGCAGAGCCTGGGTGCTGGCTGCCTGCTGTAGAGAGCAGGATGCCAGAAAGCCTCAGGGTGTCCTAGGGTTGGGATCTTTGTCTCTCAGCTTGTTCCAAGTGGCCCTGGAGGACTTCAGCCCACACATCCTGAGAGAAGAGGAAGGGAGCTCACACTGGCTATGGGCTGCCCTTGCCAGGAGTTTGGTACAATCTGGAGGCAGCAGAGACTCAGAGGTTCAGCAACTTACCTAACAACACACAGTGGGGCTGGGGGCAGCGCAGCCCACCTCCAGGGTAAGCTCATCGCTGGATGCTGTTGCCAGGTAGGCCTCAGCGCATTCTACCCACTAGATCTGAGTTGTCTTGGTCGGGGAGGGGGGCATAATTAAGACTGAAGGAAGAGGCAGTCCCTGAGGTCCTGGATCCCAGCCCTAGCCAGGGAGCTGTTGTACACACAGCTCAGAGACAAAGACCATCCAGAGTGAAGAGGCCAACTGTTAACTGGGTTGCTTGTGTGATTGGACAGACTCAGGTTGTCAACTCCCCAGCCCTGCCCTGAGAAGGCAGTCTCATGACTGTCTCTGCACTCCCATCCCCAACAGGCCCCACAGCTAAAAACCACCGCTGAGGTGGGGTGGGCATTGGCAGGGCCAGGGCTTCACCTGGAGCTCAATGTGGCAGTGCCTGCCGGAGCCTTCTAGTGGGTGGTGCCTGCAGGCCTCTAGCCATGTGGGGCTCCTGGGTAGGGGTGGAGGGCACTCTGCAGAGACTGGCCAGTCTGACTCTGAAGACACAGGCAAGGAAACCATGGCTCAGAGCAGAGAAAACATGTGGGCAGCAGACCCTGCCTGCCCACCTGAGAGAAGCCTGCCGGCCCCTGGTTGGTGGGAGCTTCTGCTGAGCCCTTGGCCCCTGCTCTTTAACATGGACAGGGCTGCTCAGAGCTGGCAGGTCCCTGGGCCGTGGGAATGCCAGGCTCTGTTGGTAGGTGGAGGGCAGACATTCCTTGGCTTGTGACACCCTGCACCAACCTGCCCTGGCACCCTCATGTTCACCTGAGCTCTGGGGAGGGAGAAAACAGCTCCGCGGCCCCACTCCCAGTTTTGAGGACCTTAGCCCCCATACTTAGTGTCAGGGCCAGGACTAGGGATCCTCACTGGCCTGCGGCACAAAATGTAAGGGGGCACCAAAAAAACTCAGTAATCAAGATATTTTATTGTAATCTTTTAAAAAATGAACATGAATACAAAAATATCCTTATATTAGGTCCCCATTGCAGCTCAAACTGCCAGAAATTTGGCAGCTTAAAACAACACAACGTGATTATCTTCTAGTTCTGGAGGTCAGAAGTCATAACCAGTCTTCTAAGGCTAAAATCCAGATGTCAGCAGGACTGGTTTCTTGTAGGACATGGGGAGAAGCAGTTCCTTGTATCTTTAACCTTCCAGGGGCTACAGCAAGGCCTTGGCTGCGGCTTCAGCACTGCAGTCTCTGCCTCTGTCCTGCCCCCACCACCTCCACTGTGGTCAAACTTCCTTCTGCCTTCCTGGTGAAAGAACCCCTATGATTGCACCTGGCCCCTCAGATAACCCAGGTTAACCTCTCCAGCCCTCATCACACCTACAAAGTCTCTTGTACTGTGTAAGATAACACAGCCACAGGTTCCAGGGATCAGTACATCTTGTGGGGAAGGGCATTATTCAGCCAACCACATCCATGGTCAAATGTGAACATGTGAAATAAAGGCAGGAATGTGGTGGGATTGGGGTGGGAGGCACTCACCCTCAAGGCCTGCGCAAGTGCATAGCTGCTCCATTCTGTATTGAAAACTTTGATCTTTTGTTCATCAAAGATTTTTTGCCTAATATTTATTCTTAAAAGTATTACAATAAAGTGTTTATCCTAGTTACTGAGTGAGGTTTTGGGTGCCCCTTAAATTGTGCCCCTGTGGTGAGTGCCTGGCTTGTTTCACCCTAGGCCAGGCTCTGCCTAGAATGAGCAAGAGGCGTGACCCAGCTCTGCACGTCCAGCTTGAAGAAGGGCCCCAGCCTCTTCCAGCCCCAGGGCCGCAAATCCCTCCCTTAAGAATTCTGCCCTCCTACCCTTGGGACTCCCATCCCTGCTACTGGCGTTGCACTGCCCCTAGCCGTGCCTCTCTGTCCACCTGCCTTCCTGGTGTACCCAATCAAGCCCTCACCCTTTGGAAGTATGGGGATTGTGGGCTGGTCTCAGAAACCTAACCCAAGAAGAATACAGGCTTTGCAGAAAGATCATGTAGGTGTTAATGAAGGTCCATCACCAGCTGTATGACCTTAGGCAAATCACACAACCTCTCTGATTCTCTGTAATATAGGGAAGCTAATACCCCTCAGACTGCTCAGGGGCATACTGTATGTCAAGTCCAAACCACTATCTCTGGCACTAGGATGCCCAGGCAGGAAGAGGCCAGAAGGGCCTGGAGCCTGGACCCCCACTGTGAAGCCAGCACCTCCTCCTTGCTGGGTAACCCAGACTCAGTTACCTAACCTCCCTGGACCTCCATTGCCTCACCTGGAACACCTGCTTCCCAGGCGAAGGGTTGAGCGGGCGCTCCAAAGCCGGTCCTGGGCAAAGAGGGAAGGGATTCCTGCGGTGCCCGGGAACGTGGGGCATTAGGGGAAAGGGTGTGAAGTTTGACACCGGAGATCCCTCACGGGGGCCGACTTCGGGCGTGGCATCCCAGGCAACTCACAGATCCTGGGCCCTCCCTCGCCTCAGGGTCCGGGCCTGGGGCGGCGCTGGCCGGGGCGGGCGGGCGGCGGGCAAGACGCTACCTGCGCGCGTGCCGGGCATTCCAGCCGCCGCCGCGCCGCCGCGACTGGGCGCGCCATGGGCCTGATGCCGGCCGCGCGGGCCTACTCCGGGTGCAGCGCCTGCCCGCGGCCGCCCTGCCGCCTGCCCGCCTGCTGCGCGCCCGCCGCCCCAGGTAGGGGCGGGACGGGGTGCGGGCGCCCCCGGGCCCGCCAAAGAAGCTGCGTCTCCGGGCCAGAGAGGCGCTCGAAGCTGGGACCGGCGCAGCGGGCGAGAGCGCCGCGCATGCGTCTCGCGGGGGTCGGTGGGGAGCCTGGGGGAGTTTGGGTGCCACCGCGGATCTGGTGCTGCGGGACGGTTCCCAGGGGGCGAGGGTCGTGCGTGTACGAGGGCAGAAACAGGGACCGGAGGCGTCCTTCAATCTCCTGCTGGCTGTGGGCGTCCCGCATGTAGAGACGAGGACTTAGAGTCTGGGAGGGGCGTAGGGACTTGCAAAGGATCCCTCCCCACCCCGAACTACGGAGGGGACACAGCGGGATCCGAGCCTCGGGCTCTGACCCCAAGCCTACCTGGGCCACAGGAAGGGGTGTGGGACCGGCGGCCCCAGGAGGAGGGAATCACTTCTGCCCTGGGGTGGACTGCCCAGGGCAGGACCCTTCCAGGTGAGCTTAGCCTCTGCTGTGCTCCTCCAGGCCTGGACGGGTGGGGAGCAGGAGAGTTTTCAGCTGTGCCGGCTGGCTGGTGGATCTTACCGCTTACAGCCCTGGGGGCAATTCTGAAGCTCGCTAATACTTAGCGCAGAGCCTGGAAGTGACAGAGTTGGCCGGCCAGTGAGTCCCTGCACTGACGGACAAAGGGTGGGGTGGTTGCATGGAAGATGGTGAGTGTTGGGGTACAGGGGACCCGAGAGCAGGAAGGCCTGGAGCCAAGAGGGAAACTGTGGAATTACCCAAAGTTTGGGAGTCTCTAGAGAGAATTTTAGAATTACTTTCCTCATGGTGCCTCTTCCCAGACTCTGTCATTGCCCGCTCCTGTAAGAGTGAAAAGCAGGCATATGACTGAAGCAGACCTGCTGCGCAGCTGCACTCTGCTCCGGGATCAGCTCCAAGAGGGAATCCCAGGTCTCCCTTCCCTGATGCGGCCTTCGGGGTGGGACTCAGGGGCAGGCAGAACCTGTCCAGGAATTGACCCTGCAAGGTCCGGAGAAAGCCGCATTTCAAAGCTCCTGCTCCCAGGTGCCTGGTGTGGTCGATCTCCCGTGGACGCTCACACCCCGGAAGGTGGCCAAGCCCAGCTCAGAGAGGCTTAGGACAGTGCCCAGGGTCATAGAGGACGCGGATTGGAGCCAGCGGACTGCTCTGCCTGAGCTTCCTCTCCGGTGTGGGATTCCCGGGGAGGGGAGTGAGGGACGGCTTTGCCAGGGGAACGCTGGCGGGGGAGGCCTGGCAGCAAGTTCATCAAGAGGAGAGGCAGCCTCTGCCAGTTTCCCCTGCGGTGGCAGAGCCAGTGCGCTGTAAAGAGCATGGGCTGGGACCTCGAGGAACCCACACGATGGCTGGGTTTCCAGCGAGCTGACAAACCTACTGGAACTAGTTTTTGGCAAGGCTCCCCTCCGAGGGTGCCAGGAGAGCTGAGGGAGTTCAGCCAGGCGGGGGCAGGCCCTGCCAGGCTCCCGAGAGACCCTGATGAGGGGAGGGATTGGTGGGGCCCCTAATGAGGGAGGCCGGGCCCAGAAGCCCCAGCACAGGGTGCCTCCCACAGGAGGGCCGCGGGGAAGGAAACCTCTTGGGAGGCTGAGCTGGAATGAGACCTTCTCACAGCTCCTGGCAGCTCCCCTCCAAGGGTTCCAGTGGCCAGCTGGGAATGTGGGGCCAGTCTGCAGCCTGGTGGTACCTGGGGGCTGGGCCTCAGGGAAGTCTCGCCCTCATAGCACCCCCTAAAGACAGGTGTGATCCTCCCATTTTATAGATTTCATAGATGGAGAGACTGAGCCCCAGGAAAGGGAGGCAGCTCCTCTCCTCAGTGGGTTAGCCAGGACGTCCACCAGACCAGTGCTGGTGCAGACCCAGAATCTTTGTCTCTGTGACCTTTGGCCTTGAACATCGCCTACTTTCCCGTGTCCCCACCTCAGCCCCACCATGCCAGGGCAGGGTGCTGCCAACCATGCTCCTTCACCCCTGCCCTCTGACGCCCATGCTCCTCCGTCATGTGCCCTGCACCCCCACCTGCCTACCTGGCTTCTTCCTGCTCATCTTTAGACTTTGGCTTCAGCATCACCTCCTCCCTGAACCTGTTCTCTCTAGAAGTGCCCAGGACCCTGTGGATGTCCCTTTCCTGGCTCTTCCATCCCTGTTTTGGGAAAGTGGTCAGGAAGGCACCATGGGGGAGCAGAGGGGTAGTGGTTGTGCTGGAGCTGCTTGGATGTGCGGGCACTGTACAAATGGTGGGCTGGCCCAGGCTCTGCACCCCTAGGGTCTGGTGGAGGGAGTAGGGCAGGGCCTTGCCTGCCTGCCAAGTTTGGGCTTTATCCTGAGGACGATGTGTGTGGGGGAACAGGGAGCAGGGGAGGCCCCAGGGAGATTTATATGTTTACAGCCTTCAGGGCAGCTCTCTAATTCCTATAGTGGGGCCAGGCACAAAGTATAGGGGTTATGGAAAGGTGGATGGACAGACAGACAGCAGGAGTTTTGGGGGTAGGAGATGGGACAGCAGGCAGGGCTGGAGCCAAGAGATGGCTGGGTGGAATTATCTGTGCTCCATGGGCTTCCAGAGAGAATTTTGGAATTTTTTCCCCGTGTATCTCTTCCTTGACTGTGGCCTTCAGTCAGCTGTGAGCTGAGGGTGGGGCTGAACGCTGTGAGTTGAGATGGGTGGCGGCCCTGGAGAGCTCAGTCCCCTGCTTCGCTGGCTCTCCTTGGCCTCTGCTGCAAGCCCAGCATGTGGCTCTGGGCAGTTCAGCAACCCAGCAGAGGGGAGTGTCCTCACGCTGTCTGGAGTAGTGGCAGGCAGGGCTGTGACAGAGGGGAGGGAAAGCTGAAGGGAGGATCTGGGGCAGCTCACGTAGGAGGGACTTCTGAGCTTTCTTCCAAGGGCTAGTAGGAAATTTGCCCAGACCGAAGAGGAAAGCGCTACCCAGGGAGAAGGCCCTACCCACTCACAGGCCCATGAAGGCAGACGGATTCATGCCACTCAAGCAGTGGGCAGAGCTGGAGGAAAGGGGAGGGAGGCAGGAGGCAGGCAGCAGGCACCAGGGGCACTGCCAGGTCAGCCCCTGCCCTCATGGGACCCTCTGCCCATGGGCACTTCCTCCTGGATGCCCTCTGCCTGCTCATTTGAGGTCCTAGCAGAGGCCTCTGGTCCTGAGAGGTGTAGCTTCCCATTGCTACCTTTCCTACTTATCCTGGCCCCAGTGTCCTTGGGAGAAGTCTGTGCCCCAGAGGTCAAAGCAGAAGAGGTGAACGAATACCTGTCAAGACCACATGAGCGGAGCATGGGCTAGGTTGGAAGTGAGAGGGGATGGTGGAGACTGCGGAGAAGTAGCAAGTGTGAGTCCTATCAAAAGGGCACAGATGCTACTGAGCTCTGCAATTGTTGCTTTTTTTGGAACTCAGGCCTGGTGTCACCACGTCTGGATTTTTTAAGAGAAGCTGGGAATCCAGATTTGTATATGAAATCTCTTGATTGTAAATAACTAATTTAAAAATGTTTCAAAAATCATGTGAGCTAAACAGGCACATCTGTGGACCTGTGTGGCCCACTGTTAGGCATCAGATGTTGAGCTCTGACTGAGGTGAGAGACAGCAGGGGCTCAGTGTCACTGGACCAGCCCAGGCCACTCTTGGGATGGTGGAAAGGCCAGGACGCTGTCAGTGGTGGGCCGTGGAGCCTCCTCGGACTGGCTTCTCACAGCTGTCCCTGGCAGCTAGCAGGCCAAGCTTGCAGCAGGATCACCCCCTGTGCTCAAGGCTGATGAATGGCCCCTTGGGTCCCATTTCTGGGCAGGGGCGCCTGGTCTTGCCCACCAGGTCCCAGGTGGGAGCAGCTTTCCCTTCGTGTTAGTATGGCAACCTCCGCCTGTTGTCTGTTCACATAACCCATGTTTTCAGGAACTGCTGGTGCTGGATTGGGGGATGCCTCACATAGGTATCTCCACACCAACATGGGTGCCAAGCAGCCATGTGGCTGAGTACATTCCCTATACCTGGAGCCAGACTGCCTGGGTTGGACCGTTGTCCCTGTCATGCATGCTGAGTGAACTTGGGCACATTCTTAAGCCCCCATGCCTCTCCGTTCAAACATCCTACAAACTGAACAGGCAAAAGTCAAGATAATGATGTTGATGGTTACAGTGATAGTGACAGTCCCTAAGTTATCAGATGGGTAGGATTAAATGTGCTGATGAGTGTAAAATGCTCAGAACAGCACCTGGCACCACAACACCATGTGTAGCTACTTCGGCACTCTCCTCACACTCAGGTGCCCCCCCCCACCCCAAAGTATGCATACCCATGCACACACAAGCCCACATGCACACATATGCACATACGTTTATAAGCGCACATCCAGCATATGTGCACACACATGCACACACAAGCCCACACTACATGCACACATGTGCATACACACTTCTCCCTAAAGCATTGCTGGTATCCAGCAGGTGCAGCCCACGTGGGCATGTGTTCTCAAAGGAAGAGTCTTCACCTTTCAGGTTTTATACACTTTGTTTTTGGGTCAAGCAGGGTGAGGAGGAGCATTTACTGTGTTCTGCTCTGTGCCAGGCACTGTATCAGGGACCGATGTATCTTATTCCAAAATAGCCCCTGGGTGGGAAGCTAAGTAAGACAAATGGAGCCCCACTTTTAGCTGGCTCAGTGCCCAGGTCTCTGAGAAGTCCCAAGCCTGGACATGGAGCTTTGGCATCTTGCCCCTGGAACACCCCACAAGCCACCCTGCAGGGAAGGTCTCTGCACAGTGGGTGTGAATAATGTCAGACACTCCAAAGAGTCAGGCACTCACCTTGTAGAGCTTAGGGGCTGGCACAAGTCTGTTTCTCCAGTTACTGCTGTGGTGTAGACAGCTTTATGGATCTCAACTCCTTCCCTTCTTTGCCTGGGCTACCAGGAACCTCTTAGCCTAGTGATATATTTAGTTTTCATAGATTTTCTCAGAAGTTCCTCTACCTCCTTCCTCTCTCCCTCTATTCCTCATTTGGTGTCTTGTCATGTATTGTTTTAGATCATTCTCTCTCTGATTTCTTTCTTTTTGCTAATGTTATTTAAGAGTAACATGTAGAAAAGCATACAAGTCATAAGTGTACAGTTCAGTGAATTTTCTCAAGAGGAACATAACTGGGTAAGCAGTGCTGGGGGAGAGACACAGTGTTACCAGGACCCCAGAAGCCTTTGAGCCCCTTCCAGTCACTGACCCACCAAGGGAACCATGTCCCGGCCTAACAGCACAGATGGGTTTGGCCTGTCTTTAACTTTACATACATGGAGTCATGCAGTGTGCACTCTGGGGTTTGGCTTCTTTTGTTTCTGATGATTTTTTTTTTGTTTTCTAATTTTTAAAACATTTCATAAAATACACTTAGCATAAAATTTCCTGTCTTCATTTTTAAAGCACACAGTTCAGCAGCATTACATTCATTTGAATTATCGTGCAACCATCAGCACTATCCATCTCCAGAACACTTTCCATCTTGCAAAGCTGAGACTCTGTGCCCATTCAATTCTAACTTGCCGTCTCCCCTGTCCCCAGCCCCTTGCAGCCACCATTCTACTTTCTGTCTCTGTGAATTTGAATACTCCAGGTTCTTCATATAAGGGGAATAACACAGTATTTGTCCTTTTGTGAATGATTTACTTCACATAATGTTCTCAGGTTCACCCATATTGTATCACTTGTCTGAATTTCCCTCCTTTTTAAGGGAATTCAGCCTTAAGGCTGAATCAAGTTCTACTGTATGCAAATACCACGTCTTGGTTCTCTATTCATTCATTGATGGACACATGGCTTGCTTCCGCATTTCAGCTACTGTGAATAATGCTGCTGTGAACATGGGTGTGCAAGTGTCTCTTTGAGACCTTGCTTTTAATTCTTTTAGGTATATACCCAGGGGAGGGATTATTGGTAATTCCGGTTTTAATTTTTTGAGGAACTGCCGTACTGTTTTCCACAGCAATTACACCATCTTATCATCCTGCCAGCAGTGCACAAGGAAGGGTTCCAGTTTCTCCACATCCTTGCCAACACTTGTTACTATCTGATCTTTTGATAGTAGCCATCCTAGTGGGTATGAGGTGGTATCAGATAGTGGTTTGGATTTGCATTTTCCTAATAATGATTGATGCTGAGTCACGACTATGGTTTTCACATTACTATGTCATCTGTCTTGTCCAGTGAGCTGTGCCTCATTTATTCTCATTGCTGCACTGTGTTCCATGGTAAGAATAGAACACAGGAGATCTGCTGTTGATGGGCACTGGATGGCTTCTCATTTGGAATGACTGCAAAACCAATCAATGACAGGCATAATGCACGCTCCCAAGGGCCATTTGCTCCTGGCTTGGGCAAGCTCCATGGCCAGGTCACACCACCATCTCACTGCTCCCTCCTGCTGTCTGTCCACAGGCAGCCCAGGGCCCAGCCTCCTGGTGTGCATCCTCCCAGCATGTGTCCGGGCGGCCAGGGCACAGCCTTCTGGTATGCATCCTCCCAGTGTGTAATTTGCTTCCTGAGGAGGAGCCACCTTTAGCCCTAACAGTGCGCCTGCCCTCCATTGTCCTGAGCACCCAACACTGAGCTGGGTGGTGGAGGGTGTGACTAGCTCCTCTCTGTGCTCAGGGATCTTTGGGCAGCGCCTAGAGGAAACAGTCCACCACGAGCGGAAGTATGGCCCCCGCCTGGCGCCCCTGCTGGTGGAGCAGTGTGTGGACTTCATCCGGGAGCGTGGGCTCACTGAGGAGGGGCTGTTCCGCATGCCGGGCCAGGCCAACCTGGTGAGGGACCTGCAGGATTCCTTCGACTGTGGGGAGAAGCCACTGTTTGACAGGTGAGCTTGTGATCGGGGGTAAGGTGGAGCCATTTGTCCATTCTTCCTGCAGGGGCTCCTGCCCAGGACACCAGCTCCAGTGGGCAGGGGTGGGCTGGCGACAGGATGGCGGGCCAGCCCTCCTAGTGGGCAGAGTGTAGGGCACACCCTCACTCCGCCAGCCCGGGGTCCCCTCTCAGGATGGATGCCTGCCATGCACGAGGCCAGCTCACATCCACACAGCCTGCCTCCCCTGCACATGCTAATAAACCTGACCCAGGCAGGAGGAAAAGCACCTCTGCTGGCTCCCATATGAGGACAGACCAGGCGCAGCTGCATCCGGGACCCCAGGCCTTCTGCGGGGTCTGTCTCTTGGCCGTGCTTCCTCCGGTGACCTACCCCCAGGCTCTATCAATGGCAAGATGGCACAGCAGCTCGGCTCTCCTCCTTTTGGGTTCTGGGGACAGGAGAGCGAGTCTCCTCTATCTGCTCTGGGGCCGGGGCCATGTCCATCCTACCCATCATGGGGGCTTACCCAGGCCCTGGATGCCCCTGGGTGGAGCCAACTATACCCCCAGCCTAGGGCCGTTTGGGGATTCTGTTTCCCCTGACAGTGCCCCCACCCATTATGGGGCAGTTTTTTCATAGAGTTCTCTCTACATCAAGAAAAACTACCCTCCATGGCGCTTATGCCCTGTCTTCTTGGATCTGCCCCAGGATGGGCCCACCAGGACCTGCAGGCAGCCCTGGCCTCCCAGGGCTTCTCCTCTGGGGGCAGAACACTCAGCCCCTCAGCTCTTTCCCAGGCCCATCACTGCAGCCAGGGGAGGGTGTCAGCTCCTCTCCTTAGATGTGGAGTCCAGGACTGACCACTGTTCCCTAGCGGTGCTCCACCCAGGGAGGTACGGGGGACCCTTCCTCTGGAGATTTGTGGAGCTCCATCCCAGTGTTGACGCTCAGTGAGCTTGTCGTCCATTCTGAACCTCAGCCAGCCAGGCCTCTTCCATCCTGTGTCTCAGCATTAGGGTTGCAGATTGCTTCAAATAATGTCACCTGGGTAAGGCCTGGGACCCGAGACTTTTGGAAGCTCCCCAGGATCAGATGCTCTGCCCTAGTGCCTGATGCTACCTGAGGGGCTTCTGCAGACACAGATCAGACCTTGCCACTCCCCTACTCAAACTCTGCTGGGGCTCCCTGGAGTGGCACAGGCCGTCCGCGCCTCACCCACCCTGCCAAGCTTCTCCCATCCTGCTGGGGGGGTCTCCACCTGGGCACACCTGCTCTCCCAAGGTGTGGTTCCTGGCATGCTCAGCCTCCTTTCTCCACCTGGCCTGCCTGCTGAAGCCCCCTTGAGAGGCAGCTGGACACCCTAGGGTGGGTTCCATGCAGACCTGACTCTCGGCCTCCCAGCAGCCTGGGGCAGCCTTCCCTATGTCTTGGAGGCCCTCCCCTGTCTGCCTTCTCCCTCTCTGGCTGCTTCTACCCTGCTTCTGGAATTGTGTCAGGAGGGCCATCTCCATGGTGGGCATGTTGGCCTTGTCCCTCCACCCCCATCTCAGCAGTGACCCCCATACTGCCACGGTGGCCCTGGGCTTTGGTTTCCTCTCCCTTTAGAAACTCCTCCTGGGGTATCTGAGGCCATCTTTCCCACTTTCTGCCATTTCCATGGCAGCTCCTCTGGCTCTGCAGCTGTACCCACAGAGGGGCCCTCCCCACCCACCCCTGAGGGAGGCCCCCTTCCCACCCAACCCCAACAGAAGGTCCCCCCTCCCTACCCACCCCCAACAGAGGGTCTCCTCCTCACCCACTTCCAACAGAGGGTCCCGGGATGGAGCTCTCTCCCCAAGGCCATAGCCTGCCTGCCTGCTGGGGTGTTGGCTTCTGTCCTGGCCCCTTCCGCAGGAAGCCCCCTCCTCACTTTCCTGCTCATCTCTATAAGAAGGTCCCCTTTAGCCCCAGGTCCTGGGCTTCTCTTCCGCTAAAGCCTCACCAGGCCTGGAAGCCTCAGTGCCTGGAGCTGTCCCATACTTGCCCCTTTCCAGCACAGTGTCCCCTGGGCACTGGGCTGTCCGTCTCCCGGGTTGCCATCCTGCCGCTGAGCTCTGAGGACAGCCTCCTGTGGGCCGGAGCCTAGGGCTGCATGGACTTCTGGCTGCCAGGCTCTCCTTACTCCCTCAGCTGCTATCCTTTGAGGGAGGGAGCACTGGGAGGCCTAGGGGTGGAGAGGCACCCACATGCATTAGAAATTCTAAGAGGGGTGGGTCTTGACAGATAACAAGTAAACACCAGGGACACCAGTCCCGGGCCTAGTGGTAGGGAACCTCCCAGGGTGCTGCAGATGGCAGGGCTGGGCTGCTCAGGGAGGAGCCCTGCGGACACCCAGGTGGGGTGAAGCAGGCGGCCCGGCGGGGGGGGCAGGTCGAGGAAGTGGGGCTGGGTGATGAGAAATGGACTCTGGGGAGTGAGGCGAGTCAGGGCCAGGCTGGAGGCATGGCGTATTCTGCATAGATGCCGGTGTTGGTGTGGGCGGGGGGTTCCCTGGGTACAGAGAGGTGACGAGGAACCTGCAGATGGAGGGTCACCTTGCTGTGGGCTGCACTGACCACCAGGGCCGGTTTGCCCCCAGGGCAGGCACCTCGTCCCCTGACCAGCTGCTGCCCTTTCTGCCCCACTGCTGCCCTTTCTGCCCCACTGCTGCCCCTACCCTCCGCCTGCGCTAATGTCGCCACATGCTGGGAGGCCCACAGGCTGGGGAGGCGCCCACAGGGCCACGGGCTGTACAGAGTTCTCCTTGGGTGCTTGTTGGAGGGGGGAAGGGGACAGCAGTTTAGGGAAAAGTCTCAAGAAAAGGCCTGGTGACAGCTGTTGGAGGAAAGGCACTGCAGTGGGGAAGGAGGGAGGGAGGGAGGGAGGGAGGGACGAGGAAAGGAAGTAAGAGCTCAGGTGCTGAGCGGATAGGGGGTCAGGCAGGGCCAAGCAGCAGGACCCTGCGGGGCAGGGATGCAGCCGGGCAGGTCTGCAGAGGAGGGGCGGCTCTGTGTCCACTCACCCAGGGCAGAAATGCTCCCATCCCCCCAGCTGCAGAAAAGGGGAAGACATACGGGCTGGCTGCCAACCACACTTCCCTGCCTCCTGCCCTTCCCCCAGTCTCTTGCGCTCCACTCAGGCTGCCACTGAAGCCACGGGCTCCCAGTGGGGAAGGGGCCGCTGGGCTCAAGCCTGGGTACCCAGGGCAGTTGGCCAGGAACATGGCCCGGGAGAAGGCCGAGGAGGGTGTGATAGCAGCATGCCTGGCTGGAGATGGAAGGAGGGTGGGATGGGGGCTGCCTGGATCCAGCCAGACCAAGAGTCACTGAGCCTCAGGCAAGGAGGGGCCCCAGGTATATGGATTTGGGGTGCATATGGATACATGGAACCCCAGAATCCCAAATGTCAGGGCCAGAAGGTATTTATCTCAGTGAGCCTAGCCTGGGATTCATCCGGGGTCAGGTGATAGCATAATGGCACAGCCACAGTCTCCTGGCCCCGTCTCATCTTTCCTGAGGGAAATGCAGCCCAGGGTTTAAGTCCATGGTTCTAGACAAGGAGATGAACAACCTGGGGCCCATATACGGCTTGGAATGCAAGCTCGGAGGAGATGCCAAGGCTCTCGTTTAGGACCTGAACTGCAGACCCCACACAGGACCCAGGGAAGGACTATGCCAGGCCCATTGCCACCACCATCCACAACTGGTCTACTTCTGCCTTGGCACCTCTGAGCCAGAGCAGGAGACTGAGGCCTGGAGTGGACTCCTGGGGCACTGGAGAGGGGGTGATGAGCTTAGAAGCCTAGGTGTCACCATTGTGGACAGGAAGAGAGGAAAGGGCCTGACCTCCGACCTGCTCCTGCTGTTGGTCCCCGGATACCTGCTCCCCAACAAGGAGCCAGCAGCCCTGCATTGTGGGCGCCTTTGATGCAGCTCCTCCCACTCCAGCCAAAGTCAAGTGCAGCGGAGAGGGCAAGCTCGGGCTGGGGGTTGGCAGCACCTATGGAGGGCCTGCAGGATAGCTGTTCCTACCGCAGAGCAGGCAGCTCCCACATCATCTTGCAGGGGACCTTGGGATGGCCACCAGGCCTGTGGAAGGGGCTCCCTGGCCCATGTCCCAGGGCCCTCCCCTGTGCAACCTGACCTGCATCACACTTGATTCCTCTGGCCCAGGGCAGCTGCTAGGGTGGAGCAGCTGTGCCCTGCAGGGCCCTGTGGCTTCACAGTCCCTGGAGTCCTATGCAGTCTACGCAGGACAGGAGCAGGTTCTGGACAGACTGACACAGACATGAGACTCAGGGATTCTGAGCAGGTGCCTAGGCGTGATGGGTGGTCCCTGAGCTGGAGCTCCTGGCCATGGATACTTAGTCGTCCCTGCCCCAGCTCTATCCACTGCTCCCAGAAGCAGCACTGGCCTTTCCTTGACCAGGGCAGCTGGCCGCAGATGCAGCCCCCAGTGCGCCCAATAATGCACCTGAGACCAGAGGCTGCCCCTTGGCGTCAGGGCATACCAGTCACCCCTGAAGTCCCCTGGCATCCCAGGCCTCACACACCTGTCCTCTTCACCCCCACAGCACAACAGACGTGCACACGGTGGCCTCCCTGCTGAAGCTGTACCTGCGGGAGCTCCCCGAGCCCGTGATCCCCTTCGCCAGGTACGAGGACTTCCTCAGCTGCGCCCAGCTGCTCACCAAGGACGAGGGGGAGGTCAGTGGCTCCTGGGGATAGCTCCTGGGAGATGGGCTGGCTGGGTGGCAGCCTGTAGACTCAGGACACAGACTCTGACTTTTCATGAATTTTCATGGCACATGGATCCTGTGGAGGCCTGCTATGTTGGGGGTGTGGTGGGGGCCTGGAGCATCCTGCTTGGGTGGGGGAGGGGCCAGGGCATCCTGCTCAGGTCGGGGAGGGCTGGGGAATCCTGCTGTCTGGAGCCATACCTGTCTGCGGCCTTGGTCCCTGGGAGGGGTGGGTCCGGTGTGCCCAGCTCTGGCTGCCACACCAGTAGGTGCTCACACTCCTCACACCCGACTCAGGCCACTCAGGCCCGTCACGGGCTCAGAAACAGGGACATCTTTTATTTATATCTTGCTTCCTTCCCAAAAGAATTTGAGCTGGCTCCCAGGACAGATGAGCCAGCCCTCCCGTCCCCACCCGTGCAGGTGCTGGTCTGCAGCCCCAGGTGGCTCAGGGCCAGGGAAGGACTGTTTGCCTTCCCTGCGGCCATGTGGGAGATGAGGGCTCACTATCTGGCAAATATTTGTGTCTTGATAAGTGAGCTGAGTGCTGGCCCTGACATTCCTCCACTGGCCCTGTAGAGGCTCACCCCTCACACCAGCTCCTTGGAAGCAAGTTAGCTTCCCAGGAGGTCACAGCTGGGCCCTGGCCCACTCCTTGAGGGGAGGTGGAGGTGGTGGAGCCCTCTGGTCTGTTGGGGCTGGGCTGCCGTAGCCCCCACCTCCCTTCTCTTTGCCCACCCCTCCTCGCAGTCAGAGAACAGTCAGGGCCCTCATTGCCGGTGTTTGAAATTCTGTTCTTCATTCCTAAGGGTACTCTGGAGTTGGCTAAACAAGTGAGCAACCTTCCTCAGGCAAATTACAACCTGCTCAGATACATCTGCAAGTAAGCGGCTTGGCAGGAGGGAACCACACTTTCCTGCACTGGCTCCACGCTCCCCCAACCCCACAGCGAGACACGCAACTCTTCCTTGTCAGAGGGGGGCCCGGGTCATTCCCCACCCTGCACAGCCTCAACCCAGCGTGGACGAAGCAGGGAGTGGAAAAGCACAGACCCTGAGTTCACAAAGCTTACAATCACATGGGAGCAGCTGGTTTTAAACAGACCTGGGTAGATAATTCCAGAAGGGACATACCCTCTGTCCCTCCTGGGTGCCTTTTGCCATCCTGTCCCCCCTGGCATCTGCCCCTTGACCCCAACCCTTCATGTATCCCCATCCTAGACACTGAGAAGGGGAATGCAGGGGCGGCGCTGACTGGGGTCTGGGACTTCCCAGAATTTGTGCCCACTACAATGTGCAGAGTCTTGTCCTCCTTTCACACAAATAGCGGTGGGCCCTTGTCCCAGTGACCTTTACTTCTGATGGCCCTCTTGGGCCCCAGGGGAAGCCTTCCCTCATCGAGCCTGGCAGAGGCAGGCTACACCCAGTGGGCAAAAGCCCACAGGCAGCAGGGCTCAGCAGGGGTGTGGCGGTGCGTCCAGGCCGCGCACAGGAGACTGGGCATCACAACTTGCTTCTTTGATGACTGCTGCTTCCTTACTTTGCAGGTTTCTGGATGAAGTTCAGGCATACTCAAATGTCAACAAGATGAGTGTCCAGAATCTGGCAACCGTTTTTGGACCTAACATTCTGCGGCCACAGGTAGAGGACCCAGTAACCATCATGGAAGGTAAGTGGGAGGTGTACCTGGTGGCCCTGGGTGCTGCCGGGGTCTGGGCTCATCTTGGTCCAGGGCAAGTCCTTGGAACCATCACAGCCCAGGGCCAAGCCAGCAGGAGGGGTGGCTCAGGTGGCACATCTCCATCTCTGGGGACTTGGCAGGAACTTCTGCAGACCTCACCCCCACCCCCGACCCCCATGAGGTCCAGCTATAAGATAAAAAGGAACTTTGCCCTGCGATGGGCAGCAGCAGGTCACTGGGTGCAATTAGAATGGCCAGGGGTTTCTGTGGATGGAAGAGGCTGGAGGGATGGGAGAGGTCAGCACTTTTGCCCTTGAACACAGACATGTTTGCTTTTCTTTTACAATTAAGCAATTGTCATAGGTTCCTGGATGTCAGCTTTGCAAACCCTGGAGAATTTCTCTATGATAAATAACAATAAGTGATTAAAAATAACAGCAACAGCAGCCGCTTTCAGTAAGCTTCTACCAAGTGCTTTGTTTGTATCATCTCATTTCAGGCTTTACAACCAGCCTGTGCTGTGGTAATCGCCCCCACTTTACAGATGAGGAAACTGAGGCCAGGAGAGGCGAGGGGACTCACCAGAGGCCAGTCAGCCAGACTTAGCAAAGGGCACAGGTGTAGGCTGCCATAGAAAAGAGAGCCCACTTCATAGGGCCCATGGAACACTGTCCCCTGTGGAGTATGCATGAGAGACGTGCTGCTCAGACAGGAAGCCCACAGCTGAGGCTGTTCTTGCCCTTATCCCATGTTGAGGGATGTGGCGGAGTGCTTTTGCTCAAGTCCCCACTTTGGTCAGCCCTGGCTGGGTCTCCCACCCCAGGGCCCCTTGAGGCCAGGAAAACACAAGCTCCTACCTGCCTGGTGGTACAGATGCTTGAGGGAGGAGGCCTGCCCTGCCTGCTTCCTGGAGTTCCTGCTTCACCTAGGTTCTTGGCCTCAGAATTCCTTCCTTGACTTCTTCCAGGATTCCTAGTCAACTTCAGTGGGAGAGTCCACCCTGGCACTCAGCCCTCCCTCCTACCCGGGGGACCTCCTAGCGTCTGGCCTTTGTGGTGAGGGTGGCAGGAGGGAATGAGGCAGCTGGGTAGATGCCCTGGTCCTTCCTGCACTGCCCACCTCCGCTGCAGGCCCCCACCCCACCACCGCAGGAACTGAGTCCCCAGGACTGGAGGCTGCATCTCAGGGGCCTTGTCCTAGACACGGGGGATTGTGTGTGTGCAAGATTATATGTATGTGGGATTCTGGGGGGTGGGCAGGGTGCACTATGTGTGCAATTGTGTATGGGGGAATTTGGGGAGGCTGCGGAGGGTGCATTGTGTGTGCAATTGTGTGTGGGGGATTTTAGGGAGTGGGTGGGGTTCATTGTGCGATTGTGTATGGGGGGATTTGGGGAGGCTGGGTAGGGGATTTGTGTGTTCACTTGTGTGTGTGTAGGGGCTTTGGGGAAACTGGGCAGAGTGCATTGTGTGTGTAATTTTATGTGTGTGGGATTTTCGGGAGTGGGCATTGTATGTGCGGTTGTGTGTTGGGGGATTTGGGGAGGCTGGGTGGGTGCATTGTCCAGTTGTATGTGTGTGTGGGACTTTGGGGGTGGATGGGGTGCATTGTACGTGTGATTGTGGGGGGTATTTTAGGGGGTGGGTGGGGTGCACTGTGTGTGCAATTGTATGTGTGTGCCCCCACACAGGAAAGATGGCTCTATTCCCTGTCCCAGAGCCGTATGCTCCCAGAGTGTGGACATTCAGGCATGGCAGTTGTCAGCAGCACAGAGGGGTGACATGGGGCAGCCGAGAGAGTTCTGGCATCTCAGGTCCCAGGTTCCAGTTCCAACCTGCCACCTGCTCACCGTGCAGCCCTGGTGCCTGCTTCCTCACCCCACCCCAGCTGGAGGGTGTGAGCGCAGGCACAGTGCTTCCTCCCTGCTTGCGGCTCTGTGCCTGAGGAAGGCGGTTCTGCGGCCCCATCCTGCTGTCCTGCCTGGAGTTGGAGGGTGTGTGGTCCTTTCTTCTGGGCGGATGAAGGCTCCCTTGAGGGGCGGCCTGGCTCTGGGGACAGGGCCAGCTCCCACGAAGCTGCAGCTTCTCCATGACTGGCAGAGCGAGCCTGGGCCAAGTGGCTGGCAGCAAGGCCCTTCTCCGCCTCTCTTCCCGGCAGGCACCTCCCTCGTCCAGCACCTGATGACCGTCCTCATCCGCAAACACAGCCAGCTCTTCACGGCACCGGTCCCGGAAGGGCCCACCTCCCCACGCGGGGGCCTGCAATGCGCAGTGGGGTGGGGCTCCGAGGAGGTCACCAGGGACAGCCAAGGAGAGCCCGGCGGCCCCGGCCTGCCCACGCACAGGACCTCTTCCCTGGACGGGGCGGCCGTGGCGGTGCTCTCCAGAACAGCCCCCACGGGGCCGGGGAGCCGGTGCAGCCCTGGGAAGAAGGTGCAGACCCTGCCCAGTTGGAAGTCCTCCTTCCGGCAGCCGAGGTCCCTATCGGGAAGCCCGAAGGGGGGCGGCTCATCCCTGGAGGTGCCCATCATCTCCTCCGGCGGGAACTGGCTTATGAACGGGCTGTCCTCCCTGCGTGGACACCGCCGGGCCTCGTCGGGAGACCGGCTCAAGGACTCGGGCTCCGTGCAGAGACTCTCCACCTACGACAATGTGCCCGCGCCGGGCCTGGTCCCCGGCATACCCAGCGTGGCCAGCATGGCGTGGTCCGGGGCCTCGTCCAGCGAGTCGTCGGTGGGGGGCTCACTCAGCAGCTGCACGGCCTGCCGCGCCAGCGACTCGTCTGCCCGCAGTTCCCTGCACACCGACTGGGCCCTGGAGCCCTCCCCGCTCCCCAGCAGCAGCGAGGACCCCAAGTCCCTGGACCTGGACCACAGCATGGACGAGGCGGGCGCGGGTGCCAGCAACAGCGAGCCCAGCGAGCCGGACAGCCCCACCCGCGAGCACGCGCGCCGCTCCGAGGCCTTACAGGGGCTGGTCACTGAGCTCAGGGCCGAGCTGTGCCGCCAGCGGACTGAGTACGAGAGGAGTGTGAAAAGGTAACTTGCTGCCCCGTGGAGCCTCCTGTGACGGGGCGGAGCCTGCAGGGAGAGCTGTGCTCTTGGCACATGGGCGTCGGCCCCTAACCTCTGGGCCGCTGGCCCTGGAAGCCAGCCTCAGAGAGGGGAATCCTAGCTCTGGGAAAGCCCTGGGACTGGCAGACTTGGCACACAGTCAGTCTGGCACGCAGTCAGCGCTGCAGAGGCCTGCTGACTCCACGCGAGTGGGAATGCCTGCCCAGCCTGCCGGGGACCTTTGCTGCAGGGGTGGAAACAGAGTCAGTGTGCAGTCTGCAGCCAGGGAGGGGGCGGCCCCTGGAGGCAGGTCCCAGGCTTGTCCCAGTACAAGGGCTCATAGCCTGGATGCTGAGTGCCAGGAAGTGCCCAGGCCCCAGGTCAGCCAGGCTGGAAGTGAGGACCCCTTCCTTGATGGGATCAGAATCCAGTTTCCCTGCTGAACCAAGCCCTCGTGCCCGCCCTTGTCACAGGTTGGTTGTGCTGCACCCTGAGGCTTACAATCTCACTAACAGAGGGCCAGAGTGCCAGCCTCCCATGAGGACCGGGGTTCCCCTCTGCAGTGAGGAACCTCAGCTCCTGGAGACCAGGTTCTCCAGCGCAGGGAGTTTCCCTCAGCATCTCAGACTCCTTGGCCCCTCTGGCTGCAGGTCCCCGTTAGCTGGCCGATCTGTTCACCTGGGTCCCACCCACTAGCAGGGAATTCCTTTATCCATTAGAGGCAGTGGATGGAGGTGGAAGGCATTCCTGCTGCCCACTCTGAGCCTGTGATTTCCACTGGGAGCTGGAATGGCAGCCCTTGCCCTTTTGCTCTGCTGACAGCTGTTCCCTGGGTGATGGAGAGTGCCAGGCATGTACAGGCACCATGTCTGCAAAAGGAAGAGAAGGAGAGGGACCTTGAGGGCAGAGGCCTCTGCCATGGGGGAAGTCACAGCAGGCAGTGCCTGAGTCAGGGCTGGAAGGACCCATAGGATGGAGCCGAGAAAGGAAATAGCATCAGTAGAACCCAAGGGCCTCCAGAAATATAGTAGAAGATGCTATCTGCTGCAGATGAGCTCACAGACCAAACTACAGGGTACGTGGGAACTCTTACCATACAGAAGGCTGTCCATGCAGAAGGCTGGGCTGGACCACCTGCGCCAGTTGTGTGCTGAGTGCCTGGAGCTCCTCTGGCCTGCTCTGAGGCCTGGTTTCTCAAGGGAGATGCAGGGCTGTTGGACTCCGGGTCAGACTACTTGGATTCTAGTCCTAGCTCCACCAGGGATTGGCTGAGTGTCCCTGGCAGGATCTTTGGGCCCCAGTGACCTCACCCATTTGTCCTGAGTATTAAGTGACTCACAGTGGATGAGAGCGCTCGGGAAACTTTGCTGCTCGCATTGACTCCTGCCTGCTGGCTGGAGGTAAGATGAGGTTCCCAGAGGAAAAGGGACAGCAGTGGTAGCCCTTGTGGAGGGACTGTACTCGCTAGCAGAGTGGTCTGGGTCGTTGTCTTGGTTAGAGGGAGGGTCTAGAGTGAGGAAGGTCTCTGAGCACAGGAAGGAAGGCGAGGGCATTAGCGCCTGTCCCATCCAGCAGGTGATTGGGGAATGTGTGTCCTGTTCTCTGGAAATATGGGCCATCGGGTGGGGGGTGGGGTGAGGCTGGCCTTGTCCTGGCTCCCAGGACTCTGGTCAGAGCCCCTCCCCAGGGCCCTGCTGGGAAGTCAGTCTTCCTTCGTGCATTCCCAAAAGAGAACCTGTTTTCTGTGAAGTACCAGATGCTGTGCAGGTGGCCACAGTTGGGGTGAAAACTGATCAAAATCTCTGTCCCCATTCTTATTTGGGTTGCAGGGAGACAAAGACCATAAGCACGATACATTTTTAAAAATACACGGTGTGTTAGAAGGGAGATGAAGGAGGGGAACACAGAGCAGCATGGAGGGGAGCGGAGAGGAGCCTCAGGGTAGAAGGTTGGAGGGCCCTGGGAAGGAGACCCCAGAGCTGCAGCCAGCACTGACCCCAAGACCCCTGTAGGTGGGGAGAGTCAGGGGCTGGGGACTGGAGATGTGTGGGGAGGGGGCAATGGGTGGGGCCTTTTGGCCTGGGCAATGCTCTGGTTTTTCGTGGAGTGAGATGAGAATGAAGTGAGAAGCCGATGGAGGGTCTTGGCACATTGGGCACTTTGACAGGTGCACCTGGGTGCCATGCTGAGCAGAGCTTGCCAGGGGACAAGGGCAGAACAGACCAGTTAGGAGGTGTGGGGGTCTAGGCCTGACCTATGGGGGGTGTGGCCCTATGGGGCAGCAGGTGGAGGTGGGGGAAGCCGGCAGGTGCTGAGCATATTTTGAAGGTAGAGCCAAAAGGTTTTGCTAACTGATCAGATATGGGACCGAGAAAAAGAATGGACTTAGGGGAGGACATCATTGTTCAGCTGAGCAGCTGAGGGAAGGTGTTCACCAAGAGTGCACCAGGGCTGCAGAATAGTGGTCTGGAGATGAGGGTCAGGACCCTTTAAGTCAGAGATGCTGATGAAATGGTGCAGGGTCATCAGCATGTAGTTGGGGCTTGGAGTCTTGAGCCTGACAGAGAAGGAAGAGGGGAGGTCCAGGCCCGAGCCAGGGGCAGCAGTGGGGAGGTGGGTGGCTTCTCTCTGACAGCTGTCTGTGCTCCTGGTAGGGAGGGCTCAGGCCGTGCTTCAAGTTCAGTGATGAGGATGGAGGCTTCGTTTTGGTGGGTTGAGGAATCCGTGTTTATTCATCATGCACCACGTACCAGGTGCTGTGCTGGCCCCTGGTATGTTCCAGTCCATGGTTACCAGTGCTCTGAGGAGCAGTTACCCTCTGCATTTCACTGTGGCTTGTGTCCTGTCCACAGCCATGTGGCTCAGAGGTCACCAGGCTGGGCATTAAAATCCAGCATATGTTCCCAGGGGCTGGGCTCAGGTGTTTCCCTTCGGAAAGACAGAAGCTGGTTGTCTGGTCAAAAAGACGGCCATGCCAACCTTGGCACACTGCGGCATGAGCCTGCATGGAAGCGTGTGGTATAGGCTCTGGTGGCACAGAGGAGCACCATTGTGACCTGCTGGGGAGGATCACAGGAAGTAGCATCATGGAGGGGGCGCTTGAGCTGAACATGACGGGCGAGCAGGAATGGAAGTGACTACCCCACAGGATCTTCTGTGGGTCACCACGTGTGGCTGGATCATGGGGACAGTGTGGGGAGCTGCAGGGAGCTGTGGGAGGGGAGGCCACAGCACAGGAGCAAAGGCCAGGGGACAGTCCGAGTCCCAACCCTCCCCATGCAGAGGCCTGTACTGTTCCTACCAGCTGGCAGGGATCCCATACTGCACTGGAGGGGCAAATGCGGACCCAGGGAGGCACCGAAGGCATGGATCCTTGTGTTGGCATTTCGGGATCACAGGCCCAGAGGAGCTAGGGGAGCTATGGCAGGGGGCAATTTGCTCATGGGTGAAGTACTGGGGTTCTTGTGAGGAGCAGATGAGCCAGGGTTTCCTCCTGCCACCATGGCTTGGCCTGACCCCTCAACCCACAGTGAGCACAAGCATGGTATACCCATGGGACAGTGAACCTGGCCCGCAGAGTCTCAAACAGCATCTCTCCTTGACTTTTCAGAATCGAAGAAGGGAGTGCTGACCTGAGAAAACGAATGTCCCGGTTAGAAGAAGAACTGGACCAGGAAAAGAAAAAATACATCATGCTGGAAATAAAGCTGCGGAACTCTGAACGGGCGCGGGAGGATGCGGAGAGGAGGAACCAGCTGTTGCAGAGGGAAATGGAGGAGTTTTTTTCGACCCTAGGAAGCTTGACTGTTGGGGCAAAAGGTGCCAGGGCCCCAAAGTAAAAGGAATGGCAGAGCTCACTTCTGTACCACGTCTGCTGGTCTCCAGCCATGTATGGAGTTAGAAGCGTCTGTATCTCTGGAGCAGCCAGGCGCTCTGAAGCCAGCTGGAGAGAGAGAGAACCTGATACCTCTGTGGGGACTGTTGGGACCCCACACACTCCAGGTGGGATCAGATGCTGCTCCAACCATGCAGCTCCTGGTGAGGGTCAGAAGGGGACGGTACCAAGAGTAGCGCTTAGCCCTTACCCAGGAAATGTCTTTCATGGCCACAGAAATGGAGGGCACCCAGGATCCAGGCAGCCACTGGGAACAGTCAGCTTTCTTTATTAAATGTGCTCACAAAGCATGGTGCCTTGTTACCTGGCTCATTTTTCATGCCTCGCAATACAGGACACAATACAGGACCACTCCTGTTTCTCCAAAGGCTAGGAGCCCCCTGAGGTATGCCCCTGGGTGGAATAGCACAGGCACTGTGAAGTGGGACGTGAAGCCCCCCAAGGGGCAGCAGCCTTGTGCTTTCAGCTGTCTCATCTGCATGTTCCAGGTGGGATGCCTTTCTTTCTTTACTCCCCCCGCCCCCTAGCCATCTGGACCTCTGCAGCTAGTTTCTGTCTTGGGAGGTCCCCTGGGCTTTCCACCATGGCCCTAGCTCTGCTCCAGGGCCAGAGCCTGAGTGGGCACCCAGCACAGATGCTGTGCTTGGGCGAGGTGTGGGCAAGTGTGGCCACTCTACAGGAGGGCTGAGCCAAGGCCATGGGAAATGTCTGTTCACCGTACTCCAGGTGCCCATGCCTCACTCTGGGCACCTGCCCAGCTCCCTTCCAGCCCCCCCTTCCCTGCTGTTCACCCCCCTCCTCTGGCTTATCCACAGACTTGGAGGCTCCATTAGGGCAAATCCCTCCAGAAAGCCTTTCCCACCCACAGGGCACCCAGGCCAGGCCCAGCTGGAGCTCCTGGACTGTGCTTCAGGAGGGAGCACAGCAGCGCCTCTGGGCCCAGCAGTGTCAGACCGCTGTCTTCACCTGCTCCCCTCACGGTGTCCTGATGTGTGGCTGGCCCCTTGCTGCCCCTGAGCAGTAACCTGCAGGGGTTTGTTCAGGGAGCAGTGGTCACCAGAGTGCCCAGTTTCTGACCACAGCCTCTAGAAATGTCACTCAGGCCCAACGAGCTCCATCTAGAGTCAGGTATAAATGTTGCCCACATCTGATGCTTTAAATGCCAGGGGCTCAGTGCTCCCAGGAAATGCTGGCTTCCTACCAGGAAGGCAGGCCCGCAGGGTGAGGCAGGCAGGGCGGCTCCCACAGTGTGGCCAGCTACCCATTGTCTCCAGGCAGCTACCAGGGGCTCGTCCACCAGGAGGCGGGCACCTGCTCAGGGCCCTCAGCAGCATCAAGGTCTGGATGCCGGAGCTCAGGAGGGGCTGGGGAGAGTGGCGTCTGTCTTTGCTCGGCCACTGACACGCGAGCCAGCTGTCTGGGTGATGGGATTTTTCCCTGGGGTTGAGATGCTACCCTCACCTCTACTCAAGGAGAGAGAAGAGAATACGAGGTGACTTTGAGTCCTCACAGCAACGCAGTGAAGTAGAAAATTGGCCCTATTATCCATATTCAGAGGAGAAACGGAGGCTTGGAGAAATTGGGTGGGAACAGCAGTGCGTCCTGATGACCCTGTTGAGTTTTCTCGCCACAGCCATAGAATTCTGCTGATTTTGACCTGGAGAGAAAATGCCACCAGGCTATCAAAGGAGCAGAGGAGACTGAAATGGGTTTCCCATGATGAAAGGAAGCTTGTCTGTCTGTCTCAACCATTAATCCTGGCAAAGGCTTAGGCTCCTGCTGAGTCCCCAGTAGGGATAGGAGCTCATGAATGCCTGAGCCACATCTGCCACCTGTTGGCTAAGTAGGATCTGCAAATGGCATTCTTATCTCAAAATGAATTGGCGTGATTATTCAGTTCTGTTCTCCAATCTCTGTGTAACCAGCACTGGGCATCTTATCTGTAAAACATCTGACTTGACTGTCAGGCACACTGAGTGACAGAGGTTGACCTGTCGCGGAGGCTGTAGTATCCCCACCACTACCCACTTCTCTCAATTGAGTTACATTTGCTGAACCTGGTCCCAAACTGACAGATTCCCATTGTACTTGTTATTGTAATTACATCATTTAATATGAAGTAGACTCATGAATTTCATGAATTATGAACATGAAAAGGTAGGGAATTGATTCATCGAAACCCTAGAATGCTTTTTAGACAGACTCAGTAGAGGCACGTTGCTAAAAAATATTGTCAAATTAAGTATGGATGAGTGAAACATGCAATAGCGAGAAATGGGAAGAATCTGGGATTCTGCTCTCAGAATACTTCAACAGTGTCGTAAAACTTGTGTTTGACTTTAAAGAAATACTGGAAATTGTGAATGTCTCACTAAAAAAACAAAGAGTTGTCTTATGTTAAAAGAATAACAAATGAATGCACATGTTCTTTAAAGTTAAAATACAATTTTATGGGTATGTGTGTGTGAGAAACAGAAATAGAAAGAAAAGGAAGATTCCTTGTCTTAATTGGCTTTTGAGTGATGGACCAGGAATGAATCTTATTCCTGAAGGAATTTCGGAATGGAACCCATATATCCATGTTTCCCTGGTCTGTGGGTAAAAATGGAGTCAGTAACAACGTTTCCCGGACTCTCTCCTTCTCCTTTTGATGCAGAACCCCAGGCCCCTGCAGAGCCCTCCCAGTATCCTAAGTAATTCTCTCACGGGTGTCTTGAGTTCCTAGCTAAGCAGCTGTGACATTGCCACACACTGCTGCTGTGTCTCCTTACTCCTGCCTCCACCAAGAACCCCCACTTGCACCAGGATTGCCGTCCTTTTCTACCAGCCACATTGCTACTACTTCTGTCTCCCAAAGCAAGCCCCGCAACACTTGAGCACAGGGGTCTCACAATGTGTTGCAGTCTGTGAAGAAGTGGGGTAGGGTAGGATGGGGTCATGAAAAGCCTAGCAGGGGCCAGATACTCTGAGGGCCTATTGCCCATTGGTGAGAGGTTATTTTTATTCTAAGGGAAATAGGAAAGCATTTGAGAGCTTTACATTAACTCACATGAATTGACTTCCATTTTGATAATGGAAGGGGAAAGACAAAGCTTTTGAAAGATGGGAACTCTTGAGCATGTCTGTACACTGCTGAGAATGACCCAAATGACAGGGAGAGAGCTGCAGGCAGGTTCATAGGAATGCACAGCGGTCTTTGAGAAGTCCTGAAAAATGCCAAACATGATTACCTTACATAGCATCCCCCAGCTTTTGTGCAGGAGATGTTTTTATTCCCATAAAGCTTCTCAAGCAGAACACAGCAGTTTCCAAGCAAAGACTCCAGAGCCCGCCTGCCCAGATGCGCATCCTGCCCCTGCCGCATGTGACAAGCTGGCTTGATGACCCCACTCCAAGACAGCTAAATCTCTATGCTATCTGGGCATTGGGTCTTAACCCAATGGTTTCATAAATCCCAAGCCCCTGCACTCAGGCCACAGCTGGTTAAAAAGCTCAGCAGTTTAGGAAACCAGCAGCAGCTGGCCCAAAATGCCTGGTAGAGACGTGTTTTTCTATAATTATTGCCTCTTTCCCTTCTTTCAGTGAGCTTTTGATAAATGTCTGTCCACTGTGGTAAAAGGAGACAAGGGGCAGGGTCTGTGGTAAGAGGAGATAAGGGACTGAGGAGTAGAGCACTTTTCTGGGCCCAGGCCTGGTGGTGGCTGTGGCCGTGGCCATGGGGATGGGGAGCCTCGGGGTCAGCACGTGGGTTCATTGGTTCAGCTGCACACTGGTGGTGGGTGGGGGGTGGGCTTCAGGTTCTAGAATATCTTTTCCTTGCGACACATCAAATCGAGGGAAACAACAGCACTTGGTTCACATCAAACTCTTCGGGGTATGTTTGCCTAGAGACATAGCTGCCATGCCAGCAGACATGAGAGACAGATGCTTGACTTGACGAACCTGTACACCAGGGTGCTGAGCCGAGCCTGGTGCCAGTCAGGATGATGGCGGCAGCCAGCACTCACCGAGCACTTGCCACCCCCTGCCCTGCATGCACACGCCAAATCCTCCCAGCAACACTGCCAGGTGACATTATGCTTCCCACAGGACAGACGACAGAGCACAGCCCCAGAGTTGAGGCACTTGCAGGGAGTGAGGCAGCCAGTGAGGGCAGGATGCTATGTGGGTATTTGGCACCGGAGCCCATGCTCACATCACTATAATATCACAGCGCTGCATGCAGTGTCCTCATGTCACACTTTGAGGGCCATGAATGTTGCATTTTCAGAGGACAGAAATGGTGTAAAGGATACGCTCTAGTCATTAGCTTACCCAGCCCACCATTTATGGAACACCTACTTGCCAGGCATTATCTCCAGTAGGACAGGCTCTTCCATCCAGGGGATCCCAGTGTGAGGCATCAAGAGAAGATAAGAACACAGGATGCTGTCAAGTAACAGTAAGAGGCATGGCTCAGCCAGACTGACACTTGTCCGAGGTGACCTAAATTCTCCATCTTGACAAAACTCACCTGGACCCGCAGGACCCAGTAGACCCCAACCTTTCCAGGACCCTGTCTCATAAAAACACATGTGCCTGGCCGGGCGTGGTGGCTCATGCCTGTAATCCCAGCACTTTGGGAGGCTGAGGTGGGTGGATCACGAGGTCAGGAGATTGAGACCATCCTGGCTAACATGGTGAAACCCTGTCTCTACTAAAAATACAAAAAAAATTAGCCGGGTGTGGTGGCAGGCGCCTGTAGTCCCAGCTACTTGGGAGGCTGAGGCAGGAGAATGGCATGAACCTGGGAGGCGGAGGTTGCAGTGAGCGGAGATCACGTCACTGCACTCCAGCCTGGGTGACAGAGCGAGACTCTGTCTCAAAAAAAAAAAAAATGCCTTTGGTTTCTCCCTTTGAACTCTTCTGATCCCTCAGTCTACCCCTCACTTCTCTCAAGACACTGTCATGATTTCTTCTTTACATTTCCATCCAGGTTTTCAGTCCTTTTCACTACCTGCTTCTCCACTCACTTGAACTAGGCCCCACTTGCACTTCTCTAGGTTAACTCTAAAGTTTCACATGTGGTATATCCAACAGGAATCTTTCCACTATCTTCCTCTGTCCACAAAATGATAGTAACAAAAATAGTGCAAGGGCCATACAAACAACACAGACCTCACAAGAAAAGAAACTACAATGAGAGGTCTACAGGCAGGTGAGGGAGCAAACCAATTGTTCCCTTCCTCCCACTCCTGGAGCGGTAAGTTGGAGTTGATACCATACCTGACATACATTCTGTCATGGACATTTCAAACTGAGATGTACAAATTGCAAAACACACTGCATGTATTTTCCTTGCACCATCTCTTGTGTGCTGCCCAATCGCTAGACTCAGCCTTCCCCCAGGTCCAAACGCTAAGCTTGGCGACTTCACCTATGTCATGGCAATACATCTAAATGAGTCCCTTTCTTCCCTTCTCTCAACTGGCTATCTTCGGCCATCAGTCACCAATGTCCACACCTCCAGCCTAACTGCACTTGCTTCTCTTGGCAGTGACCATCCTAAAACAAGGGTCAGGTCATAATACTTTTTTTCCGCCTCAGAAACTACCATGGGTTCCTATCACCTACAAAATAAAGGCAATTCTTGATATTTTCAGGTCTGATCCTCAGCTTGTTTCAATTCCAAACTCCAGCGTGTCAGTCTTCTCTCCCATTTCTCCCTGTACCTACACCCATGCCAGGCTGTTCCTCACTGCTTGCCCATGCACTCACTTAAATCTGCTTGCCTTTCCTTCAGCCTGGAATACTCTTCTCCAAACCTTCTTTATGCCAAGGGTCAAAACACAGTTTCTTTGTGAAACTCATTTCCTCTAATCAATCCCTGTGGCCAGGTCCTTGTTCCTCCATATACACCATTCCAAGACTCTTGTCATCCATT